>NC_142342.1:17718951-18024516 GCF_054954075.1 Amborella trichopoda | reverse complement strand
AATAAGCTTCACCGGATGGGCTTCAAGTGTTGTTTGGAATTTACCAGTTGCTTTAGTCTAAAAACAAGAACGGACTCATCTCCTTCACTAAGTGGGTGGCATTTTTTTATGGGGACTGTGATGATGAAGCCGGTCCATCACCGAGGAAAGGGGAGATGTGGGCCCCACCAATTTTTGAGCTACGGTAGGAGAATGAGCACATCTTCCTGGCCGCTTATTTGGTACTTTTCTTGTGCAAGTTTGCTATCCCCAGCGAGCACTTTCTAGGCACTTTCTATGTGGCCTGTGACATGGTGAGGGGGCAAAAATATGCACTTGCACAGCTGGTCCTTTATAGTATCTACTATGACCTAGGAGTCAAGTCTAGGGGAAAGGTCTATCAAGGTGATGAAGGTGGGAATGGCATAGTGGATGGCGAAGCCTTCCCAAGGGACTTCAAGATGCCTTTCCACGGCCATTATGTATATGGCTGGCTTGGGGCTTATTTCCCGGGCACCTACCTCCGAATCGAAGAATTGGAGGAAACAATGTTCCCGTTTCTGTTGAGGATTGCCTGGCAAAAAGCAATCTTCCATACTCCTGGTCATGCGCGTAATTTTTTCTCCAATGACCACCTCCACATGAGGAGGCCCACTGTCCTGGTAGGGAATCTCATAGATTGTGTCATTGCTGATGAGCTGTGCAAGAGCCCGAAAAGTGCTCCTACTACTCATAAGGAGCTAATGTATATGCTGAGTGTCAAGGGTCGGGTTTTTTCCCCATCGTACTGTTCACAGTGCGAAATTCGAGAGGTATTTCCCTCTTAGATTTGCTCGGCAGCACGAGCTCGATCAAGGTTGCCCGTTCTCCATATTCTTTGAGAAGCGGCATAGCAAGGCAGCTTGTTGGAAGAAGGACCAGTTGAGAACCCACAGGGAGACTTGTCTCCCGAGGCCAATTTGCACAGCTTGGGCCACGTGCTTGATGCTCACAAGGGATAATAAGTATATGCTACCATATTTCAAAAGAAGAGTGCAAGCAACTGAAGCCCATGAACTCTGGTGGAGAATCACCTATAAGGGGTACTGAGATGTCAGCCACCCCTGGAAAGGGGAGAATTCTCGCTAGAGCAAGGAGACGAGGTAGAGGAAGATGGAAAGGCCTCCTCCTCCTCTGGGGGAGGTATTCACCTTGGGCTTTCCTTGAGACTAGCGCACCCTTAGGCGGCCTCGCCAAATTGTCATGGATAGGTCTCTACATCGGTTTCTAGACCTGGAGAAGAAGACAGAGAGAATTTCTTACAATCTCTTTGCTAATTTCGAATGGAAAGAGGGCCGTCAGGTTGCAGGGTATGAAGGGTTCTCGGTCCAAGATTTGAATAAGATGATAGGGGACCCTCATAGAAAAATCGCCGCCGGCTCTTCTCGAAAGGGTGCTCTTGAAGCTGCTACACTCTCTCAAGGAAAGGGGAAGAAGAGGAAGCGGGCTGCCCTAGCAGCTCCTTGCATTCCAGCTAAGAAGGCAACCAAGGCCTCGAAAAGTAGAGGTCATAGGGTAGGAGTGGTTCGCAAGCTAGAAGACAGCTCCTCACCCTTTGCTTCTTCCGTAGGCTGTGTGTCTCTTGCTATTTCTGCATCGCCTCCTGCTCTGGAGGATTCACCTTCTCATTCACCTGAACCTTCTTCTGGTCCTTCAGAGGCTCAAGTCGGTGCCTTAGATCCCACTGCCACGATTGAAATTGCTTCGAACCGGAAGTGACGTCCGTGGCTTAAGGGGAGGGTCCAGTCCCGATGGAGGTGAACAGGGCTGATGAGTCTGGCATTGATGAGGCTTCCCTTGATGAGGGGGCGAAGGCGGAAAGGGCCTTTGGAGCTTTGAAAGTTGTTGTTCCTATCGAGGAAAGGGAAACCCTGGTAGATCTTGTTGTCATAGAAGAGGTTGGAGCTATAGGGACTGAAGAGGGACCACCCGAGCAGCAAGAGGCTATTGCCTCAAGTTATGTAGCTATGGGGGATGCAGAGGTGAGACACCTTCAGAGAACAGGTTTGGAGGGTCTAGAGGAGGTACCCCTAACTATCGAAGTTGCAAGTCCTTTGGAGGAGCCTTAAGTTGATGTGGCTCCCCCAAAGGACATAGGTGAAGAAGGAGAGGGAGAAGGTGTCAAATCTGTCGAGGTGGAGATGGCGGTTCACGAGGAGGGGACACCAGAAGAAGTTGTTGCCTTGGGAGAGGTGTCTATCGTGGTGCAGCCTGACGTTGAGGTAGTAGCTCTAGGCGAGGAGGCCAGCGTTGCCTTGACTGAGGTTGTGGAGCATTCAAAGGGTGAAGCTATAGCACCTAAGCAAGAGAGTTCGAGCCCAAAGTGGCCATGGCAGGGGATCTGAGTGAGGGAGTTGCTTCTAAGATACAAAAGCAGCTTGAGGTTGCCTCTAAATTTAGGGAGCTTGAGGCCTTGACTGCAATGGGGATCCTCTCGTTGTGGTTGCTCCTGCTGTACTGCCTAGCCCTACTTTCAGTGGGTTGTCAAGCGTCATTTTTGTGATTCTTAGAATGTGCCTCCAGAAGCTGAAGGAGTTGTCTCTCGAAGAGCTTAGAACAACGATCCTTCAGTTGAGGGGGATCACCTTAGGGAATGGGCCCGAAGCCTTCCTTACTTTGACAGCGTTGCCAATGAGCTGGAGGGATGGAGGGCAAAGTCCTTGCGTAAAGAAGCAACTGCGCAGCAGCTAGAGAGCTCACACCCCCTTTGGAGTCTTCACTTTTGTGCTTCCGTGAACTGGTAAACACTCAATCATAGCAATTGGATGCTGCAGTCTCCTAGAGATCAGACCTTGCTGAGGAGGCCGTCACCCGTCACCGCAAAGTGATAGCTCTGAGGGTGAAGATATTAGAGCTGACACAGAAACTTGACAAGCTGAAGAAGGAGACTGCGGCTTGGGAAGCGGAGGACAAGGTGCTTACTGATAACATTTTGGCCCTCGAGTATTCCCCGGGAGAAGTGACCACCTTGATGGAGCGCGAGGTGGAGCTGGTGGTAAGGTTGAAGGGAGAAATCGAGCGAGCGAAAGTATCAGCAGTGACATACAAGGGGAAGATCAATGAAGTAATTGATCGATTTTGCTGATGCCTTCTTTCTGTTTTTCTTTTCATTTCTTCTTTTTGTTAAAGAAAAGGAGCTTGTAATGCCCACTTGATTTATGAATGGAACAATTCTTTTCTTTTTTCTTTGTGTGGCATGTCTTTTGTTTTTCCTTCTCTTTTTTATTGCTTCTGCCCTATCCCCGTGTGAGACAAAAAAGGATATCCCACTCCTTGCTTCGTCTTTTGACCCTTGTCGTGGCTCCAATGACCATGAATGGGGGAGCAGTTGCTTCCTCACCCCTTAGTGTGGGATTGGACAGGGCTCATAATTCATGGTTCTCATGATTTGGTGAGCCTGTTCGCTGTAAATACTCCAATCTGGGGAAGCCTTGGCTTCAATTTGAGGTGAATTGCTTTTGAGCTCGGCATATGTCTTAGTCTCAAGGACAAACTACTTCATGTGCTTTGAAGTGACGCACATAACCTCCGATTGATTTTAGAGGCTACGAACCTCGCTTCTCAGCTCTGCCATGGGGTTTTGTTCTTGAGAGCCGGAGGGCTGACTCTTTTCCACCTGTACCACTTCGAAATCCTATGAGAGATTTAAGACCTTCGCTTGGCTGCTGGTGATCCCCTTGTTTAAGGAGGATGGAATTTGGAGTACCTTCCTTGGTGGTTGATGTGCCAATTCTTCTTGTCAAAGAGCGATGGGGACATGCAAAACCTTTTGCTGTTCTGGCATGTAGGTGACCCTTGGTGTAAGAAGGTCTACCTCTAGGGCTTCCTTAGTCTCAGAAGTTGCTTCTTGCTTGGCATTTTGTTCTAGTGAATTAGAAGTAGCGGGGGAAACTCCGTCTTCGGGGGATGACACCGTGACCTCGGAGAGGTGGCAAGGTATGCTTGGGTACATAGGAGTCAAAGGGAGGATCTTCCTTGTCTTTCCTTTTCTTTGAACATGTCTGTGATCGTTCACCTCAGGTCTTCAACATCATAATGAGACGAGGGTCCTGTCTCTCTCACAGGCTTCCAATCATCATCCTTGGACTTTTGTGGTGATGGACGGTCTGTGAAATAGTACTTAGTGTCAACATAGTGAGTCTTGGCTACAGGGAACGGTCTCTTGTCAACATAGACCGTGTGTCGTCTCTCATCTCGGCTGCACATGAAGCATTGGTGGAGCGTGGAAGGAACCACCCTCTAATCATGAAGACATGGGCAGCTGAGCAGGACATTGTAAGATGTATCGGTGCCGATCACATGAAACTGGGCATCATCATTGAGGTCACTGATCTTGAGGCGAAGACGTACTGTGCCAGCTAGCTTTTCTTTTGATTGGTTGAACCCTTGCACGGTGATGTGGGTAGGAGTGTGATCATCAGATCCTAATCCCAATCAGCTTAGGATCCTTCTTGGGATCAGGTTGACTGCCGACCCTCCATCCAGCATGATCCGGTTGATATGGTAGGCAAGTATTTCACCACTCACGAAGAGGGGGCAGTTGTAAAATATTTCTCCCAACTGAAGGTCATCTTCGAAAAAGGAGATTGCTAAGAACCCACTCAAGATGGCTGGCTCGACCTCAATAGGCTCCATTTCAGTTTCGTAAACGTCTGGGTTAAAAAGAGCTTGCACCAGGGCAATATGATAGTCTCTAGACAACTGAAGGGCATCATAGATACTTAGAAGGGCTGGAAGTTTTCTCAAGTGCCCAATTACATCATAATTCATTTTATCCTCATTAGTCTTCTATGTTCTTGATCCAGTCACTAGTGTAGGTGGTAGGGTAGGTTTAGGAACAGGCTTTGGTTGAGTTTTGATTTGTGACACTGGTTGACTTTGTTGTTCAGCCGGTGAGATTTGGGTTGATGGGGAGGCAATAGGTATTTCTATTAGGGATGTAGAGGTTGAGGTTGAGGCTTAAGGAAAAATGAAGGATCGGGATACTAAAGGACCTTGAGATTTTTAGGTGTGGGTTGTAGGTTCTTCCCCGATCTCAGGTTCATTTGCCCCATGCTGGATGGTACTTTCAAGATCTGCACCATGTGGGAGGCCTTTTTGAAAGAGGAGCTTGAGGGTGGCTTGGTCTTGGCTTGGGTTGACAGGGCATCGACGACTGTCAAGAATCAAGCTGCTTGAGCCAGCATCTTTCTTAGGCTCTTCCACTGTGACCTACTAAGGCTAGTGCCTCCGAGCCCTCTGTTTAAAGCATCGAAGTTTGGATGTTGTCGAGGTTTACATGTGGAAGAAATAGAAGAGGAGGGAGACTAAGAAGAGTTAGAATGTTTCAGGCAGCTTTTTATGTCATCGCCGAAATTGCACGTGTGTAGTGGGTATTTTGGGTCTTACCCTGGCTTTGACTGTTGTGGAGTGCTTTTAGCGTCATCACCCATAAATTATGGAAACAAATTGAAGAAATAGAGAAAAATCCCGAGCTGTTGATGATTTAGGGACGTCCGTCTGAGTGGACGATAGGATAAGGCAAACTGCACCTGGGATGAAGTCCTGTAGGGTTGGTAGTAGAGGAAGGGGCTTGAGAAACTCTTCCTTGAATGGTGGCTGAGGGAGATGATTCCTTCAGTGAGCGAACCTGAGTGCTCGTCTCCTTTTGGATTCCAGAGGGGATGTTTGGTCTCCCCTATCGTGCTGATGAGCAGTCCTAGATTGGTGGACTGCCTCACGCTTTAGGGATTTGAGCCGACTTCACCCATGGTAGACTTCCCGAGGTTGAGAAGTTGAGCGTTCTGAAGGGTCCACTATATGCTCATAAGGGACCTATAGTGAGATTTCCTCTCGGATGGGAGTGACGGCTTGGAAGCACTCAAGGAGAACGAAACCAATGATGTGGCCTTCCTGCACCTTTTGAGTGACCATAGCTTTGAACCCAGAGCATTCTTTAAGGTCGTGGCCCCATACGTGGTGATATGGGCACCAGAGGTTTTCCATACCCTAAACAAGGTGTTTAGGCGTCTTGGCGGGTGTAGGAGTGACAAGATCCTGTTGAAGCATCGCCTCGAAGAGGGCCTACAGAGGATCTAGCTCAGCGCTTCCCAGGCTTCCGTCAGGAGTTCTTCTTGTACTAGTGGAAGAAGGACTTGAGGGCGTCCTTCTAGGTTACCATGAGCTTCCTAGAATTGTTGCATCTTCTTTGCCAAGAGTTCGTGAAAGCCAATGCATTCTCTCACGTCATGGCCTCGTATCAGGTGATACGAGCACCAGAGGTTCTTAGTTTCTGGAGGCAAGAACTTGGGCTGCCTTGTCGGCTTTGGTGTGATGTGTCCCTCTTCAAGCATTATGGACAATAGTGCATAGAGGATGGCGGGTTCCCCATCATCTTCTTGTATTGTCAATATGTGAGAAGCCTTAGTTGCCCTGAACGCTTTCTTTAATAAGGCTTTATCTGACCCTTGTTAATAAGGGCTTCGATAGTGTCGTTGAACTCATAGCAGTCCAGAGTGGGGTGGCCTACTTTCATGTGATAGTCATAGTACCTCTCGTGTGTCTCTTGTCCAGCTTGTTTTGGAGTGCTGACCTCCGATAGCTGGATCATGTTTTGCTTCTGTAGTAGTCGAAGCAGTGCAAGGACCCACTCCTTCTCGAAGGGACACACCTTGTTTTGGTGTTGGATCCAAAAAATTCTTCAATTAATATTTTTGGGAGGCGGGACCTTGTTGTAGGACTGCTACTTACTCCCAGCCTGAGACGTTTGTCATTTGAAGAGGTCCAAGGTTTGAGGAGCGACTTTGTTAGTGTCAGTCAAGTTGACGGCTGCACTTATCACAACTTTCTATTACTTGCCATGATTGTTTGAGCGGGAGTTCGAGCCAGAAGGTTGCTGACGAGATCCACCATGGTGTTTGGACAGACCCTCGATATGAACTGCTTTAGAGATGAGCTCTGACATGGAGGGTGGATTGGAGGCCTCGACAAGGGCGATCTCAAGAAGCATGTTTCGTATGCAAGTCTGGACAGCTTCTTTCTCAGTCATGGGAGTGGCATGAAAGGTTTCCAGCTCTCTCCATTGGATGATGAACTTATCAACTGGCTCACCGGGGTCTTGAGTCAGAGTGAGGAGCTCGATGGTTTCAGGTTCCTTTGGTTTTCATAGAAGCGTTAGTAAAACAACTACCCCATTTCCTGCTAGGTGTGCACCGAGTATGGAGGCAGCCGAGCATACCATTGGAAGGATGGCCCTTCAAGAGTCTCGACGAACTGACAGAAGGGGAGTCTCCCGCCAGTCACCGTCTCTCGATAGGCCACTTGGAAATGGGCAATATGCTGGTGCGAGGACGTAGTATCGTTGAATAGGGGGAGCTGCCCTTTTTTATAGTTCGAGGGAAACGACACTTGGTCAATGTACGAAGGGTATGGCTTCTGGTAGTGCGACGCCTCTTGCATGCCTGGGACCTTGTTCTTGAGACTGTGGGCTACCATGGCATCGGTTTAGGAAACCCCATGGGAAGCAAAGCTATCCTGAGAGACTGGTGAGGGAGGTTGCCTGGGAACAGTCTCTTCACCAAACAAAGAATCTATCTCATGGTGAGCAGAAGGGGACCTTGAGGCTCCTAGGCATTCCATCTTTTCGAGGATCTGCAGAGGGAAGAAGGGATTACTGGGCAAGAGGTCACTAAAGGTGGTATCCTCAACTGCCTTGGGGGCTTCTTTGGTAAGAATCTGCAGACCTTTCTTCTGCTTGATCTTGAGGCGGCTATGGACCTCACCCTAAAACCGAGCTTGAGGTTTGGACTACCCCGATTTTCTTGTGCAAGCGAGGGTCGTGTCTATTAGCTGAAGCAAAGAATAGGGTCCAAGGGCTGAGGCCAACCTAGGTCGCTGCCTTGGAGGCTGGAAGCTTCTATCTGACATTAGATCGTTGCCCCAGATTTCCTTGTGAGGTCTGGGTGCATGTCTGACTTGTGACGGCTGACTCAAGATGGTACTGTTAGGGTAAACGTTTGAGTACCAGGTCTCGAGGTGCTTTCCTAGTGAGAGAGGAGTGACAAAAGGAGCTGATTCATGACTCTGCCTGAGCCAAGATTGGGGAGGGACTTGCAAAGTTGGTGCGTGTGCACCTTTAGGGGTTAGCCATCTGGGTGACTTCGGGGTTTCCCCGAGTTTTCTTAACTGGTTCAAACTTAGGAGGGTGAGGCCTGTGAGGGACTGCGTAGAAGCCCATCTCTCACAAGGTGAAGTTGTGTGTGCTGAGAGGGAGGACAAAGTGGTCGACCCTCATGTGCTCGAGCTGACCCTGAACTGACGTTGCCCCGAGCTGTGAGATGCATGACGCGTGCAGGGTTTGGTCCGAGAAGGCCTAGCCTTGAACACGAGTTCGGGATAGCATGAAAGTTTTTGCCCCAAGGTGTGGCTTGAGTGAATGGACCATGAGCTTTTAGGTTTGTACATGGGGTGGAGACCCAATGATTTTCACCTCCGTGTGTCAAGTCTCCAGGTGTAGAGGTTCGGGGTGGTGAAGGAGTATGGGGGATTGCCTTGCGGCGACCCTCAAAAGCAGTGGCAACTTGCTTGCCTTTCGCGAGAGTGAACAGGGCTGCCTTCCGACGCATGGCGTACCTTAGTATATGATTGACAAGGGACTTACCAGTAGCAAGGTGCTTGTTGTGTGCAGTAGTAAATGTGCTATCATTGCAAGAAGCCTGGGTGGAAGGTCTACCAAGGCAAGGAAGCAGGAAGTCAAAGACCTTTAAGTCCCTTCTCGCACCAACCTCGGAAAGAATCTGGGATTCAGACTACGAGTCCTAACTCAGAAGGAGTGTAGGGAAGGAAGCTTGAGCAGTTCAGTTCCCTGGGATAGCCACGAGGGCGGATGAGAAAATCCTTGACTCAGATGAATGGGTTGAATAACCCAGATGCTATAAAAAGTAGTACAGAAAGTAAAAGAAGATACTGATTAAACATGAGTGAACCGACAAAGGGGTAATAAGTCCCCAGTGGAGTTGTCAAGCTGGTTAGGTGCCTCGATATCGCCTTCCTGGGTCTAGGTGATTGGATGACACGTGTCTCGGGTTCGGAAGACCCGGGAGCTAAGATCGCTCTCTCGGGAACCTCGTTCAAGAACAAGGATAGGTATCCAACTAGTGAGAGAGGAAATTTGGATGTGAGGTGGGGACCAACCTCACCTGGGTCCGTGACTTACTCGGGCTGACTCACGCGGGAGCCCTCTTAGATCACGACGAAAAGCGCCCTAGCTGATTCGGAATCGCCTCCCTTGACCTTAATCTCCTCGTTTTCTGTACAACACTACCATGGTTAATTTGCAAGACAAGTGGGCCGAATGACCCACCCTTGTCTTAGGCCAATGTACCTTCATATGGTTGAGAAGGTGGAAAGTTAAGGTGATGAAAAGAAGGAGGTTTGAATGATAGGGGAAAAGAAGAGGGGACTCGACAGGGGGACCAGGCTAGCATGATAGCTAGACCAATGTAATGACCGACCCGGAGTGGTAGCAAGACAAGCACAGTACTTTACACTGGTGGGACGATAATACTACTCGAAACTAAGGTCCACATGACTGTCCTAGTCTAATGTGGCAGCAAGATGGTCATGGTAGTGAGAACCAGCACGATAGAAACACTAGACAACTAGACTAGTATGGAAACACTATAATAAGTCCACCCTTGGTCAAGGGAGAAGAGAATGAAGAGAATGCATGAGACGGTGAAGAGATGGCGTCCCAATGGCACTAAGTGTCACCACCCATAACCGTGGAGTAGCAGTGTCACGCCCCTTGGATGGTGCTAGACACTACTGCTCATGGCTAGAGGGCGAGCTGTGAACTGTGGGAGGTGCTAGGCATCGTCGTTGGGGCAACATAAGAAGGCAGCACACCCCAGCATTGGAGGCAATAGTCTCTTGTGAAGTGCGCGACGATAGCCATTCGTGAGGCACGTGGCGTCAATTCTTACCAACGCACACGGCGATAGAGGGGGGATGCAAAAAGAGCCTGTGCACAGCAATAAGCACCGAGGGCACGAAGAAGGCTTGTGAACGACGATAGGCACCGAGTGCAGAAAGAAGGCTTGCGGATGGCGATAGGCACCGAGTGCATGAAGGAAGCTCGCGGACGGAGATAGGTGTTGTCGTGACCTCTCGCGAGCGGCGATGGGCATCGCCTTTTATGATAGACATGCAACAGGGGAAGACCCCTGTAGGTGGCAATAATTTTCGCCGTCTGTGTTCTTCACTGTGGGGTCGAGGATACATCTGCAGATGGTGATGAGCAGCACCATCTGCAAGCCTTGCTGAGAGATAGAGATGAACGAACAGAAGGGGGAAAGTGCTCGCGCATAGTGCTGCCATCGTCATGCGCGACCTGTGAAACCATAGGAAGGGGAAAAAGAAAAGAAAGAAGCATGCACGACACTGTCGTTGCTGTGCATAGCCTCTGAGGGAGGCTCAGATGAAGCAGAAGAAGAATAAAAAAAAGGAGAGGGAAAAGGTTTACCTTGAGCCTAGGGGTACCGATCATAAAGTTTTGCTCTGCATACTGTCTCTCTCCAAACGTGAACCAACAATGAGAAGAAAAGGGAATTCTATTAAGTAAAAATTCTCTTTGGTCAAGGGTTTCAAGCCTTTTGCGTACAATGATGGTACGAGGTAAAATTTTGGCCTCTCATGATCTCAAGGTAAAGGGTCTCAAGGTAAAGTTTCTCTTTGGTCAAGGGTATCAAGGTAAACCTTCTCTCTCTTCTTTTGCACTGCCAAGTTTCTTCTTGCTCAGGTTTTCAAGCTAAAATTTGGCCCCTAGAGGTTTTCAACCATGTCGAATCTAATGGAGGTGGTCCTACAACAAAATGAGACACTGAAATACAGCTCTAGTTATAGAGTCCGTTTCAAGGTGCTAGAGGCTGATTCTGTGGAAATTGTTTCTCAGTCTACACTGCCTTAGACATGTTAGAATGCGACAAAAATTGGAAGGAGACTTTTGAGACTCCTTATGAAGATCTTGGCCTGTTTTGGGGCTGATATGAGACTATCAAAATTTCTACTGTTTGTTAGGCTTTATTAATCAGGTACCCATGATGATGAAAAATGTCTTCCAACACAAATCTTTATGAATTTGATCGGATTTTAAGATCAACCTCGAAACTCCGATTCAAGCGTAATAATGAGTATCAAAATCATCGTGATGATATGAGCATCATTTATGTGGTGCCTGATAGCTCGGATTGTCGTTGAAAAGCTCCCAAAAGAGCCCTGAGGCATGGCAGTGGCATGAGGCCCCTCCAAGAGGGACAGTTGCATCAGTTCCTAAAATCTACTTAAGGGTAACATGGTCTTTTTTTATACAAAACATGATTTCCATTATAATTCATTAAGTATGTAATTTTAAGCAATTCGGTCATGTTTTGGGCATCCACTCATGTTTCAAGGGTGCCCTATTTAAGTTCTCTACACAAATTGTAACCTAAAATTTGAAGCATAATCAAAATATTGGGTTCTTTCCCATTCAAGCCTTTGCTTGTGCATTGCTTTTAACTTCAAGAGAGAGGAGAGAGAAAACTTTACCACTTTGGGTAATTACCCTAGGACCCTAAACTTCCAACTCTCAACTTCCAAACCTTCAACTTCCTACTCCCTAGACCACCCTACTCAGTAGACCACCCTATTCCCTAGACCAACCTACTCCATAAACCACCTTATTCATTAAAACACCCTTGTCCTTAGACCACTTTACTCAAAACCCTTCGCTACTCGCTAGACCACCTTACACCACATCACTTCGCTACTCTCTAGACCACTTTACACCACATCCCTTTCATACTCCTTAGTTACCTTAACCCATCTAGACTCACCTACACTCCAATCTAGACCCCAAGCTCCATATCTACACCAAACCTACACCAAAGAGCCACAAAGGGACCATTGTGGGTTAACCTAGCCACTCGGCTCAAGCCATCTACGAGCCTAGGTACTCGGTCTACTTTCTCTCTCCTCTCTTCTCTCTCTACTCTCTTTCCCTCGCCCACTCTTCGCTTCCTTCTCTCTCTTTTCTCTCTTTCTCTCCCTTCCTTCGGTCTAGTGGGCAAGCAACGGGCCCTCCCTCTCCCCTTATCTTCGTCTTCCCTTCTTTTTATCTCCCCTCTCTTTCTCTCCATGGGTCCACCGCAGCCCGTGCGTCCCCCTTCTTCTCTTCTCTCTTCTTCCCTCTCTCTTTTCTCTATCGTCCTCTCTCCTTCCAGATCAGCAGCTAAGCCGTAGGCCCAGCCTCTCCCATTTCCTTCTTCTTTCGTTCTTTTTCTCTCCCATCTCTCTTTCTCTCCATGGGCTCATCGCGGGCCAATGCCTCACCCTTCTTATTCTCTCCTCTCTCTCTCTCACAATCCCGCTGTGGTCCTGTGCCTCTCCCTCTTTCTCCCTCTCTCTTTCTCTCCACAGGCCCATGACGGGCATGTGCTTCCTCTCTCCCCTCTCTCTCCTTCGCCCCTATCTCTCCTCTCTCACTCTCGTTCATGGGCCCTCTTCGGGCCTGTTCTCTCTCTTTCTCACTCTCCCTCTCTCCCTCTCTCTCCTTCTCCCTCTCTCGCCCTCTCTTTCTCCCTCTCATGGGCCCACAGCAAGCAAGTGCTCTATCTTCTCTCTCTCTCTATCCCTCTCTTTATTTCTTCCTTCCCCCTTCTCTCGCTCTTATCCCTCTCTCCCCATCTCATGAGCTCGCAATGAACCTGTACCCTCTCATTTTCCTTCTCTTGTACCCTATTACTCTCTCTTTTATTCTCTTCTTCTTTCTCCCTCTTTCATTCTCTTCTCTCTCTTATTCTCTTCTCTCTCTATTTCATTCTCTCCTCACTCTTCCTCTCTCTCGTTCCTTTCTTCCACTATCTCTCTCATTTCTTTCTTTCTCTCTCTATAATTCCCTTCCTCCTCTCTCTCTTCTTTAGTTCGGACACCTTGTTTACAATGCAAAATCTGACAGATTTACGATGAAGATCTGTCTGATCTGACACCTTAAAATGATGAAAATGAAAGAAATAAAATGGTAAAGAAAGTGAGACAAATCAAATTCAGATTTGAGGCCAAATCTGCCGGAAAACACGCTCTAAGGTTTCTAATCTCTCTACCTCATATGACCACGAAAAGAGGCCTTATAGGGGACAAAACTTGTTGGGAGGGATATACTCCTGTAACAAGGAAATCCCTTGTTCAAAGATGTCATTTTGTGTGTCTCAGATTTGGGGCGACACACCTAGTGTCGCCCAAGAAAAGTGAGAAACAACGTCACAAAAAGGCAAAACTATCAATTCAATTTGGGGCAAAATGGTCTGGGCGACATGGGTGGTGTCACCCGGTGACATTATGTGGTCGCCGAGTCTAGGCTGGGCGACACTCCTAGTGTCGCCCAAGTTAAACTTAGTCAAAAATAAAATTTTTAACCTTGGGTGTGTTCCTTAGCCTCTTGTGAAACCAAAAAACATTTGGGCCAAAATGGATTTTTTTTACTATTTTTAATGATTGTTTTGGTTAAACAGGGCATTTACAGGAATTTGGGTCAAAACAGGGTTTCTGTAGGGTTTTAGGCAGGCAGATTGGGTCCATATCATAGGGTATACTGTGTGAACTATGGATTTGAGTTTACTAGGTTAGGTGTGATCCTAAAGGTTCAGAAAACCATAGAATTTGCCAGATTAAAGATAGCGTGTCTACAGTTGCCACTCTTTGGCACTCCCTGTCCTTCGAGGGATAGGTGAGTAACAAAGAAGTAAACACTTTGGCCTTCCCTGTCCTTCGAGGGGCAGGTGAACGTCATAGATATTGCAGTTGATTTAAATTTCTTTCTGAGGTCACGTGGTCAGATGGCACACCAACAAATCCCTCCAAGTTATTGCGCTCACCGAGCTCACCCACCTAGGTCATTTTTCCCCCTAGGGTTTTCGGCATGAGATGTCATCGAGTTACATAAGCTTGAAACTCGAGTTTGATTTTCTGGTCATTCCACTTAACTTCAGGGGTTTTGTAGTTTGAAATTTTTAACCTTGGCATCTTCTTTGATTTCCTTAGGGTTTCCTAAGGTTGTCTATAGGAAAAGGCTTTCTATAGGAAGAGACCTATCTGAACGGAATCCGAAGAGAGAGACGAAGCAACAACGTGGCAATCACAGCAACACAAACATCATCATATACGGGTGTCCAAGCTCCTTTGTTTTTAAAATTCTTTTAGAAATTTTGAAAGTTGGGGGAGATTTGAAATAGAACCCTACGCAGGGACAGGTTACGATTTCAACAAAGAAATTAAATTTTTTGAAAACACAAGATATATAGTGAAAATTTTGAAAAGAGAAAGATATTTTGAAAAACAGGGTTGGTTAGCAGTTTTAATTCCTGCAACCATAGAGCCCTCTAAGCATTTTAGCGTCACGCAGCGATGGACCATACACCCGATCCTTTTACGTCAATATGGGGATAGATTGAATTATTCTTATTTTTATTGAATATTTTGAAACTTTTATTTTTTTGGAGAATTGGTTGGCAATTTAGGCCCATGCCACCAAGGAGAGATTGATATTTTTGACAATTAAATAAAATTAATTAAAATATTTTAAAATAGTCACAAAAAACCATGACAAACCAAGTTTGATCCCTGGACAACCCTAAAATTCAGTGGGGACATTTTTAGGAAAACAATCTTGGGTGACACGAGGAGTGTCGCCCATACAATTTTATTTTATTTTTATGTATTTTTTTTTAAAATAAAGAAAAGCATAGAAAATTTGGGCGGCACGAGGAGTACATCGTCACAGGCTGAGCGACACGACACATGTCACCCATAAATTTATTATTATTATTAGTATTATTATTATTAACATGATGGGATGAGAGAGGGGACATTTTTTCAAAATAAAATGTGGGCGACATGAGTGGTGTCGCCCATGTCTAAGTACGGAACTGGGCGACATCATGCATGTCACACAGACTTCCGATTTCCAAAAGTGATGTTTGTTATTTTTGAGAGTTTTAGGGTTGTCCAAACTCTCTGTTGGCCGAAGTGGATAGCTACAGGGTGAGTTTTGGGAGATTTCTTTTTTTCTATAAAAATCACCCTCCTTCCCATCCTTCTCTCATCCTTCAATCTCTTCTTTTCTTCTTCCCATCTTCATCTCCTTCCTTCTTCATCATCTTCCCTCTAATTTTACTGATTTTCTTGCACTCGTCCTTAGGCTTTCATGGCTCATAGGAAGGACAACGCGATCTCCAAGGGTAAGGGGAAGGTTTTCGAGCGGGTTGGCAACGGAGGAGAGGAATAGGCCTCCCCTCTTTTTCTTAGGGTTAGGCACTTCCTTGAAGGTTTGCCCTCTCATATTTGGCAGAGCCTTAGATGGAATGAAGTCCCTTGATGTTTCAAAGTCTTTCCTATTATCGGGCCCTGGTTCAGAGATTGGTTTCTTTCTGCTCGGCAATGGCCCTAGCTCATGGCCTTCTTCGCTCCAGTTTCGATGATAGGCATCTTGAACATGGCCTCTTGCCATGTGAACGTTCCACTCCTTGAGGATATTTCTGAGAGGTGCAACTCTCAAACAAACACTTTCTTCCTTCCTACAGGCGAGACAACACCAACTTTGGAGGAAGTCGCCGGGATTTCGGGCCTGAACCTAGTGTGTGACTATTGGGAGCTGCTTATTCTTCACATGGCCAGTGGGTTGATATGGAGTTGTTGGTCCAAAGTCGAGAGCAATCTCGAGCCACCGAATAGATCCGTATTTTTCTTTTTGTGCTGTTGGGCTTCATCCTTTTCCGAGTGGTCGTAAGAAGGTCTGTAGTTCCCTTATTCCTTTAATCCATGCCTTCTGGGAAGGAGCGGGTTACACCATTATTCCGACCGTGTTGGCTGGTATTTACCGGGGTGTTCAAGACCGGGTCACGCGAGGTGACCGATTTATTGAGGGCAGTGTCCCGATTTTACATGTATATTTTTTTACACAATTTTATTTTATTTTGCCCTTGGAACTCAGTTTTTTGTCTGGTTTTGGGCTCTGGAACCCATATTTCTACAACACATCATCATTGTCTGTCCTCCTCGATTAATGATAGTTGCATCTGCTGCTTTGAAACTGACGTATGTCAATGATACCACTCGGCCTTGTGACGTCCACCATTATCGCAGGATTCTTGACGAGTTGTAGTCCTTTGATTGGGTGATCAGGGGTCTTGAAATTGTGCCCCTATTGTTGCCTGCTATGGGGCATTCATTCTTATTCTAGCAGGGCAGCACTTCACAGAGGGGTATTTTCCTCATAGGGTGCTTCGCAGGTTTTGCCATACTCAGAATTATACTTCTCCAGGAGAGGCGATCGATCGTCGCCCAATCTTTCTGCTTCGACAACATTCTTCTGGTCAAAGATGGTTTGTCGTGGAAGGGAAAAAAGTCCTCTTCTACTGAGGGGTTAGCTAAACAAGACAAGCCCGCAACCACTTCGAACTATGATTCTTGGTGGGAACTTGTCTGCCCTCTTCCACTATGCCCCAAATGTTTGAGACTTCATGGCTAGTCTCATGCCCCTGCTCAGGATCTTGTGCCTCATTGAGAAGCTGGCACCTCTTGTTCAAATAAACGAATCAAATCCAAGGAGGACAGATCTGACATCAGCTTGGAAGAGGCTGAAGTTGAATTGGCTCGATGGGTGGTATTCGTGGCGGAACTCAATGAGAGGGATGTCGATCCGAAGCCGAAGACTGAATAGCCAAAATATTTTCTTTTCTTTATTTTTTTTCTTAGCGTGAATAAGTTGATATCATGATCAGCATTATTTTTCAATAGTTTTATTTTTGTTGAAGTTTGTTCAGGCATTGGGAATTTCGGTCATAGAACCAAGTTTAATTTACGTGAACGCCTGTAATAAGCCCATTTCAAAGGATGAGTAAAATCAGAGTTTTAAGATACCCAAAATTTTGTTTTCTGTTTTGCTTGATCAATTTTTTTTTTTTTTTTGTTGCCTTTGTTGGGGGGTCTCTTAACTTGTATGTGTGCAATTGACTCGTCGAAGCATAGCGGAGTACTTTCTTTGTGCACACTTTTCAAACTGAATTTTTACTAACTCAGCCCCCTAGTTGTAGTGTATTTGTCTCGAATTTCTAGCTATTGGGTCATCATACGCACACATAGGGATGAGCTTGCCTCATTTTGCCTTAGGGGATCCAGTCGAGAGGAAAAAGCTCCCAAACAAGCCAATATCGTCATTGGCGAGGTTCACCCATCTCTGATATGTGGTAGTTGGTAGTTATACTCGTATAGTCATGGAGTGCCTAGCTAGTTTCAAGCCTTCATAACAGGCATAGGAAGTTGGCTTCAAGAATGAGACCAGATTGACTAACAGTTTAACCTCTTGTAATGATGGAGGAAGTCCTTTCTAAATGGATTTTTGAAATGGACGGTTTTAACAATCAAATTGTAAAAGTACTCTTAAAAGGGACAGGCCCTAAAGGTTTTCCACCTGTGGCTCCTTTGGTGGTCATTTTTCTTTATCAAGTTTTATCCAAAGATGATGAAAGGATTTTCTTGTTGGATTGTGAGAACTAAACAGTATCGAAGTTGTCCCTTTACCTTTGCAGCTTTCATCTTGTGCTTCACGGATCCATAAAGAGTTCTCTGGACTCTTGTCGGACTTCCATCTTTGAGAGATCTCGATGTTATCCCAAGGTTCGTCGAAGTCCCTTGGATTTTCCATTCATGTGACCCTTCCACATCTTTCAAAGTTGGTTTTGTTGGGAATCTGTAGAGTTTAGGAGGAGTCTTCATCCTCAGAGTTTGCTTGTGCAATATTGTTGAAACTTGCAAGTGCGTGTTTGTACTTGAGTGTTTTGAATCGAAAGCTCCTTCTTGGAGAGTTTTTATTCTTTTTACCCGTGATGCCATTTCAAGTTTTCACCAAATCCATTTTTTTATATATATATTCTTTCATTTTTTTTTTGTGATGCCTTTTCATGTTTTCACCACTCTTTTGAGGGCATTACAGGAAAAAAATTTTGTGATACATCGCATTAATGGGGTCGTTGAGTTCATACCCCTCCTAATTTTTTATCTTGTAAGAATTACCGGCGTGCACTTAAGTCACCACGAATGGCCCCTCCCAATTAGGTTTGAACTTGCCAAAAGGATGTGGATTTGTAAGAGTGTGGAAGATTTTCTTGAGTACCATGTTGGTTAGGTGTCTAGAACTTGCCCTCCAGATTGGGATAATCGGGCGGCACGCGTCTCGGGTTCAAGGGAACCCGGGACTTGAGATGGCTCTCTGAAGAACGTTGCTCAAAAACAAGGGCAGATAGACCAATTGATGAGAGAGGAATTTAAGGTGGGTTGGGGACTTACTCGAGCTGGTTAGTGTGAGCACTCTCTTAGATCACGAAGAAAGCCCCCTAGTCGTAAAATTGGTTCGGCATCACCTCCCTTGATCTGTATTCTCCTGTTTTTGCAATTACACACATATGGAAAATGTTATAAGAAAGTGGGTCGAGGGACCCCACCTTGCCTTTGGGAAATGTACAGAGGCATGCACATTCAAAAATGGGGGAAGAGAAGAGTGAGAGAAGAAAGATTAGATTAGAAGAATTTGACCAGATGGTAGGATTGAAATAGTGACTAAACTAGTAAGTAATTGACCCGATGTAGCAGTAAAACGGGCTTGGTAACTCAGACCGGCTCAACAGAATTAGCACTAGATGACGATATCAATACCGACTAGCTTGACACGATGGTTAGTCCGTCGTGACAGTAAAGCGGGCATAGCAACTCTAGCTAGACAACTGGACTACCATAGAATGCTAGTCTCCACCTCTCTTGGTCAAACGAAAGGGTAAGAGAAAGAAAGAAGAAGAGAAGAAAGAGAGAGAGAGAAGAAGAACAAGAAGAATAAGAAGAAAAGAAGATAAAAGAGAAGAAGAAACAGAGTAAGAGAGAAAACGATGAGAGAAGAAGAAGAGCGAAAAGGGAAGAAAAGGAGAAGGAGGACATCGAGGGCAATGAAATGGGGAGAGAGAAGACTTAGACAGCGATGACTTCTACCGGCTATGACATGACAAAGAAAAGTGAGGAGGAAATATAGGCGGCAACAAGCTTGCGTCGACTATGACATGAGAGAGAGGTAGATGAGACTCAAGCGACAATGGTCCTCCATAGGATGTGACATCAAGAGAGAAGAGAGAAGAAGAACACAGGTGGCGATGTGCATCTGCCAGCTGTGACATAAAGAGAGAAGAGAGAAAAACAACACCAGCGGTGATGTTCTTCCACCGTCTGTGACAAAAGAGAGAGAGAAGGAACACAAGCATCAATAGGCTTGCGTCGGCTGTGTCAGAAGAAAGAGGAGAGGGAGAGAACATAAGCAGCAATAGGATTCCATCGTCTATGATAGAAGAACAAGGGTGGAAAACACAGGCGACACTAGGCTTGTGCCGGCTGTGACAGAAGAGACGAAAGAGAGAGAAAACATAGGCACCAATAGGCTTGTGCCGTCTGTGATCGAAGAGAAGAAAGAGACAGAAAGTACATGCGATAGTACGCCTGCATCGTCTGTGACAGAAGATAAGAAAGAGAGAGAACTTTGACAGAGGCCCGGCTCGCCACTCTTGCTAAGGCCTGGCTCACTATTCATTTCTCATGAGTAAGAAGGCATCACACCAGACGATAAGTCCATCATGCAACATGAGAGACTAGAGGAGGAAGAGAGAGAAAGAGATAAAGATGAAAGCAGGAAAGAGAAAGGGAGAGACGAGAGAAAGAGAGAAAGAGATGAGAGAGAAAAGAGGAGAGAGAAAGAGAGAGATAGAGATGAGAGAGAAAAGAGGAGGAGAGAGAAAATTACCTTATCGAGGGGTACCATCCTTTTCTTCTCTCTCCTCTATCTGTCCAAGATGCACCCACGAACTTAAGCAAGAATTGAAATGTTTCTTGAATGAATGTAGAATGAACCAACGGTCCTTTACAATTAGGTATTGCATGTTTATATAGAATTGGGCCCAAACATGGGTAGATGCCCAAAAACTATCTAAATTGATGGTAATTACAATTTAATTGAATTACAGAATGTTAAGAAAATAAGGCGCAAAAGGACTGTTTTGCACTTGCCTAACAATAGATGGAATTTTAGAACAGTCCCTGCTGCTACCCTAGAACTTGGGTGATCTTTCTTGACTTATCCGGGGTTGCTTTGATGCCCGTTTGATCGAAAGATGATTGCTTTCTTATAGCGCTCGGCATGGCGATCAATTTGATACCAACTTTGAGCCATGAATCGTGTTTTTAGGCCACGATCAACAGACTTGAAATTTGCATGAATCTTGAAAACTTTTGATCGATAGTGTGCTCGTTCCTTGATGTTTTTCTTCGGTTTCTTCGTTGTAGTGCACTGAGCATGCCATCACGATTGCGTGGCAATAAACGACTTGTGATTTTGAGCCCGAACGAAGATTTTGCAACTTTTGGGTTTTGCCAGAATCTAGAATCTGACGCCAAAAATTTACATTCCCTTCGTCACCTTCGTGTGGAAAATCCAACCGTTCATCATGTACGGAGTTCAAACCGTTGACGGCCCTGGCCTTACACCCATGATGGGATTAGTTTCGCGTCGATCCGATGTACGAGCGCCGTGATTTGGCCGTTCGAACCAGTCGTGTCGCTGCTAAATTTTTTGCAATTTCTTCATGGATAAGAAATTTCGCTCTAGCTTTTCTCCTTGCTTTAGTGTCGTCACGGGGCATACTACATATCGAAATGCTTGTCTTGACGTGAGGAACACGCTCACACAATTTGAGCACGATCCAACTCAGGATAGGTGAGATCTGGGGCTTAAAAGTGACTGCTCGTGATTGTGAAAACAATCACTTTTAATGGTCTTTTGTTGCAGGGTGGCCACACAAGAATAGTGTGCGGCCTCATGTTTCAATGTTTTACTCATAACTTTGTCCTGGAGTGTGTGATTAAGCCAAAACATGACCAATAAGGGTTTTCAACCATTCCAGATCCAATGGTAGTGATCCCACAACAGTTTGACGTACTAAAAATATAGTTCCAGTTACAGGGTCTGTTTCAGGGTGCAAGAGGATAATTGTTTGAAATTGTTTCTTTGTGATCACTGCCTTAGACTTGGCAGGTGTCCTTTTTAAGTGCTTATTTAGATCTTGACCAATTTTGGGGCATTTCTGAGACTGTATATCATTCCACTGTTTTATCAAGTTTTATTGTCCGGCTTCCTCTTTATTCTGCATAAAAAACCAAGGTGCTGAAAAATTTGTTCAAACAGGTTGCCCTGCCAAATGTTGTGCTTCCAAGGAAGCAAGAAGGACAACATCCGAAAAATTTCCTTCGGCATTATTACTTTTTTCTTCCCAGCCACAAGACCATGTGAATGCCAAGGAGATTCACGCATGCTACAACTAGGATGCCAGATGTTGGGATGCATTATTCGCTGATCACTTTAAGTGGGAGAAGAGACTTTTTTGTTGATCAAGATGAAGCCCATCTGGCAATTGAGTGGCATGTCGAAGGGAATTTTTCTCATTTAGTCTGGGTTTGTTTGCATCCTCTAGTATTGAACCATGTTTCGAGGATTTTGTGAATGGTGTGTTGAATGGCCTTCTGTAGGCGCCATCTGCTTTGTGCACCTGTTATTCCTTGGTGAGTAAGGTACCTCAGTTTATCGAGGTGACCAGCTTTGGGTACAACCCCTACCCACTATTGTGCTGTTCCGACACTCAAGATACCTTTCGATCCTGTGAGGCATCTTCAACATTTTTGTAGTGTGTTGGTAACCTCCTGGGAATGATGCTCTTCTTCATGAGACTTGTCTTGCTTTCTTGGTGAATCTTCTGCTCATCGAGTCCTTTTGCGAATGGACTTAGGTGTCGAAATATTTTCCTTGAAGCTTGTATTTTTGTTGTCCTGGTATTGCAACTCCAGGGATTTTTCTTTTTGAGTGTGGATTGAAGCTGCCAGTTGAGGCGAGTGCTGCATCAACCTGTTCATTGGTCCGAGCGTCTTTTACAAATTTCCACTTAGACTTGGGAAGAGATGTCGTAGAGACGGTTTTCACCAACTTCCTTTTATTGTGAGCTCTTTTACTCATAACCTTTCAGCCATGTCCACGCTTATTTTCCTTTTTTACTCATGATGCCCTTTTACAGTTTTCAACGTGCCCAAGTTTTTTTATTTTCAAATAACTCTTTTATTCATGGCTTCTTGACCATGCCCGTGCGTCATTTTTACTCATGGTGTAACTTTGTCTAGGTGCACACCATGCCCATTATTTTTTCCCTTTTTTTTTTGTGATGGCGTGTTTAGGGTCATGCCTTCGGGATCTATGCAAAGCCGTTTAACGTGCACTACAGTTTAAGGTCATATAGCTGGACCATGGTGGGGATGGATGGCAATTTATGGAGGCCATGGAGTGAGTATGGTCGTAGTTTTACCTCGCTTTGGGGAGATGGCACAAGCTACCTATGAAAGATGGGTAATGTATGAAAAGATGGTGGAATGTGGTGACCCACTAACTGACGACAAGTACGGATGGTAGAATGACTCGCCTGTTCTGTGAGCTTGGGCGAACCTCACTGGGGAATGATGGATGATGGCAATGAAGAAAGGTAGACTCACTAGGGAATTGGTGAAGATATGCGCACACGAACAGGTTGGTTATGGAAGGCGTGCGTGAAGATGCACGTAAAGGGCATGTACACATATGTTGTGTGGAGTATTTAAGGTCATGCATCCTGAACCTATGCTAAGAAGTTTAACGTCATGCGACCGGGATGTGCATTATGGTTTTAGGTCATATAGCTTGCATCGGTTTAGAGTCCTACAGTTTGGACCATGCAGTTTAAGGTCATGCAACTAGACCTCTGCTACAGTTTAAGGTCATCTAGGTTGGACTAGGGTGATAAGCCTTTTAATGTAATGTAGCTACGACGTGTACTATGGTTAGGATCATATAGTTTAGACCTATGCAGTTTAAGGTCGTGCAGCTCTACCGTTGATACAATTTATGGTCGTATAGTTTGGACCATGCAGTTTAGGGTGGTGCATCTAGACCGAGGCTGTGCAGTTTAAGGTCATGTAGCGAGGACCGCCACTATAGTTTATGGTCATATAGTTTGGACCATGCAGTTTAGGGTCGCGCACCAAGAAAGAGGTTGTGCAGTTTAAGGTCATGCAGCACGGATAGAGGCGTGGGTCGCCATGTGGGTGAAGCTTCGTGGGGAATAAGTCTGTAGATGGGAATCTGACTCCTTGGGGATAAAATGGTTACGACTAACAAGGGGTTCATATGGGAAGACCGACTTCATTGGGGATAATGGGAACAAGTGTGGGTCCCTTACAGGTGAAAAATGGTACTCGACTCCTTGCGGACAAGATAACTAGGTGTGAAACAGACCCACTGGGGGATGTAGGGGTAACAATGATCCTAACTTCACTAGGGATTATGAGCTCCAGTAGGAGTATGACTCCTACTGGGGATGAGAAGTCATGGCCTGAGTTGAATGACCTGAGTACCACTCCGCTGGGGATAATAAGTCATGTTCAGGATGCAACTCTACTGGGGATAACAATAGTAGGACACACACTGCTTTAGCATGGGGCATGCAGCAATGATCTTTTCATGAGCACTCAGCCGGCGCTGAGTCTTTTGAAAACGCAGTTGGAGCTGAGTTCTACCAATACTATTTCTTAAATACCCGGAAGACGCTGAGGTTTAAAAAATATAGCCGACGCTGAGCGAAGTTGTGCTAGCTCTTGAACACAGTTGGCGCTGAAGTTACTAAAAACACAGTCGGTGCTGGGCGCAGGTTAGTGTTCGAGACCTGACCCTAGCCGGACCTGGTCTTGGTCTGTGTTGCATGGGATTTTATGGGCGGTGGTAAAACTTGCCTCAGGGCTTGAGTCAGTACCCGACTCGATTCAGCCTATTGACATTTGGCTTTCTTGGACGTGACTGGGATTCCCAGTTTGCGAGGGGCATTTGAGGAAAGAATCAGCAATATAACGGAGGGTAAACCTCATTTTCACTGTTTCACCAAAAAGAAAACTTAAGTTAAAAATTTTATTGGTGAGAAGGACGTTTCCGGTGTAAGCTTCGATAAACACAAAGCGGATTCCGGCCAAGTTAGATGTTTTGCCAGTGAGCAGGGGAGGTTTCCCAGTGACATGAAGAAGGTTGCAAAGGGTTGTCGGTTGCAGAAGGGAAATTTCAGTGGAACCCGAAGGGAACAGGTGACAGACCGTCGCTGGAGGTAGACGGTTGCAAAACGGGGAACGGTCGTGATTCCACATGTGTGAGATGTGTGTCTGGCCAGGACATGGCAATGGTTGTCAAGCGACGTAACAGGGCTCGAGGTGCCACGTGCAGACTCAGTAGCACGCTCTAGAGATTTGAACCCTAGAGGCAAATGTCCCTTGAAAACTCCACCAACACTAGACATTGGAAAACACAGCTGGCATTAAGCATTGGAGAACATAGCAGGTGACAGGCATTGGTAAACATAGTCGGCGTTAAGCGTTAGCAGGCAAAACTGGTGCTAAGCTTCTGAAATCAAAGGCGGCGCTAGACCTTCGTAAACGCAATTGACACTACGCTTCTGGGAACACAGCCAGCACAAGACCTCTGACAATATAGCTAGCACTTAGCCACTAAAAACACAGCCACCGCATATCCAGTTCCTTTAGCAATTTTCATTTGGGGGTGAATCCTTGAGCCCTTTATAATGGTTGAGTCTTCTTACCAAATTCCTTATATAAAGAACCTTCCCAGGGAAGGAGAGATCGACACCAATGAATTTATCAGTGAGACTCTAGTAAGGGGCAAGCTCATTTGGCTGACAGAGCCCGTATGCAAGCAAGAGTTGCCTCTCAGTGTCACTTTCATCACTAACCCAGTTCCTTTTGAAGTTTGAGAGGACAATAACAACAATGTTAGTATTGAAGAACAGGTGGTACTCCTTCATTGTATAGCAAAAGAGTGCTTTTGGAGTTAGGAGCGTGGTGGCTTCCTCGTCCTTTGGGCCCATCCGTATTTAATTGTAGCTGGAGTATCCATTCACGAAGGGGAAGATCGGACAATGAGCTATGGAGTCAATGAGAATTTCCAAAAATGGCAACAGAAAGTCATCCTTGGGGCAAGCAGTATTGAGATCACGAAAGTCGATGCAGACCCTGATTTGACAATTTTTCTTCTTGATTGACACAACATTTGCCAGCCATTTTGGGTACTTAACTTGGAGAATGAAGCCTGCTTGCTTAAGTTTGGTTACCTCAACATCTATCTGCATTTCAAGATCAGGCCTGAACCTTCTTGATCTCTGTTTGACAAGTTTGACAATCAAATTGATGCCCAGACGATGAACGATGACTTGGGGATCTAAACCAGGCATCTCATAGTAAGGCCAAGCAAAGACATCTCGATTTGCTCATAAAAAGGCAGTGAAATCATTTTTCTCCGCCGGAGACATATTTACCGAAATGAACGTAGGCCTGGGATCGGCTTCCTCTCCTAGGTTTATTTATTCAAGTTCATCGGTTTCGGCTTGGCCGCCTTCTTCCCATTCTTTTGGGGCTTCCTACAACTCATCGTCATTATGTTCAAAGGATTTCCCATTAACTTCAAATGCAGAGGCCCATGATCCCGACATATCTGCTTCTAATAAGGTACCAGTTTAGGTCATGACTTCTGTACCCTCCCTCAATTGATGAGTAGAGGGGTCGTCTTCAAGCATATCTGGCTGTAGGAGACTAGTTTGAAGGTTACATAGGAATTGAGAAACACCCTCATAGGGATTATCCGATTCTTAACTGGGTGTTAGGGGTGCTTGGTCTTGTCTAGTTGATACTTCACAGACCTGTATCATGTGGCTAGCAACTTGAGAATAGAAGCTATACCCTTTATTTTCTCTCAATCTCTGCTCAAAGTCTGGCTCAGGAGGCCACTTTTCTTTGGCTTTGACCTCCTGCTCTTTCCAGTAGAGAAAGATGGCTCAAAGAGAGCTTGAGCAGTCAAGGAGTCAACAACTATTAAGAATCCAGCCATTTGCGCTAATGTCTTTCTCAACCGCCTCCATTGCATCCTGCTTATGTTGATTCCTTCAAATTCTCAATTAAGGGCATTGAAGTCGGGACATTGCAAGGCAGTACCTGTAAGAGACACAGAAGAGGAGGAGGCGGAGGAAGAAGAAGAAGAAGAGTTAGTAGGTAAGGGGGATTTAAGGTCATTCCTCTTGTTGGACCTATCTGGGCAGCATTTTACATCATCACCATAATTGGACGTGTCCAGGGAGTCTTTTAAGCCTTTCTCCTACTTAGATCGTTGGGGAGTGCTTTTAATGTCATCAACCTCATTGGACCTGTGTTGAGTGAGGGATGACCTCGGTGTGTCCTCCTTAAGAGGTGAAGGGGGAAGGATGATTACGTCAGGGATGAAATCCTGCAAAGTCTGCAAGGGAGGAAGAGGCCTGGAGAACTCTTTCCCAAAAGGTTGCTGAGGAGGCTTGTTCCTTCAAGGATCCCGCCTCCTCTTGGGTGCATTTGGAGGTGTTTGATTCATCCCACTAGGTTTGTCGATAGCTCTAGCTTGATGGATAGCCTCTCATTTTAACGACTTAAGTTTGCTCTGCCCATGGTAGACTATTCATGGTTAGGAAATTGAGGGTTCAGCTGGATCCGAATCATCATTAACTAGGTCTTGTGACGGAAGGTCGTCTTGTGCTAGTGGAGCTGTGATTTGGGGGTCCCCTTATTGAAGGTTATTGGATTCATTGCATTCCCATATTTTCTTCGCGATTATCTCATGAAAACTAGGGCATTCGCTCAGATCATGTCCCCATATCAGATGGTACGAGCACCACTGATTCTCTGTTCCCTTAGCAAGGCGTTTCAGTTGCCTTGCTGACTTTGTTGTGATAAGGCCTAGTTGAAGCATCATGACAAAGAAGGCCCAAAGGAGATCAGGCGCATTGTCTTCTTCATCGACGGTCACTATGTGAGAGGCTTATGTTGCCTCAAATGCCTTCTTGGGTTCTTCAAGCTTAATCTGACCCCTTCTAGATCAAATCCTCAATGAGGTCTTTAAGTATATAACAGTCCTTCGTGGGGTGATTTACCCTTTGATGATAGGCACAGTACCTTGAGTGCGTATCAAGACCAACTTGGTCGTGAAACTTGCTATCGGGTAATTCAACCATGTTCTGTTCCAGCAGTAATTGGAGGAATGCAAGCACCCATTTCTTTTCGAAAGGATAAACGTTTTTTTGATGGGGCATCCAATATTCACTTCAATTAAGGTTGGCGAGTGGAGGCACCCGATTATATGACTGTTGTTGTTTGCCTATCTGAGTTGCTGTCTTTGATGTGTCGACAGCTTTGGAGAGGTCCAAAGTTTGGGAGGTGACCTTCTATGGATCGTTAATTGTGATGCTGCACTAAATGCTTTTATTTGTTGGTTGCCTCGGTTGTTTGCCGAATTTGAAGATTGTTGTCGTTATTGTGGCATGACAAGCTCTTTATGCAAGCCAACTTTGAGATTAGGTCTGACATGAAGGTTGGGTTAGAGGCCTCAACATGTAGAGAGATCTTAGGTCGCATATTTTGAATGCAGGTTTGAACTGCATCCTTCTCAAGCATAGAATTGGGATGGTGAGCTGTTAAATCTCTGGACCTCCCTCTCGACCTCATAGAAACATTGATGGAACAATTTCTCCATCTCCTCCCAAGTACGTACTGAGTTTGGAGGCAGTCGAGCGTACCACTGGAAGGCAGGGCCGTCAAGTGTTTCAACGAACTGACGAAGAAGGAGTCTCTAATCATCTGTTGTCTCTCAACATGATGCTTGCAAATGGGGGATATAATGACGGGGGGATGTTGTTCCATTAAAAGCAAGGAAGCTTCCCTTTCTTATAAACCTAGGGAAAGGGAACCCGATCAATGTAAGAAGGGTACGGCTCATGGTAAAGCGTTGTGCCCTGTATGCATGAGATCTTACTGTTCTTCAGGCAGTGAGTCACCATAGCGTCAATGTCTACCTGAGAGAAGGGGTGAGGGATAGAATTATCCTGTGAGAAAGGAGGAGGAGGCTGCCTGGGAGGTACATCTTTCGAATGATGGGAATTGACCTCATGGTTAGCAGAGTGTCGGGTGACCTCCATAAGGTTGA
This sequence comes from Amborella trichopoda, assembly GCF_054954075.1. Taxonomy (NCBI): domain Eukaryota; kingdom Viridiplantae; phylum Streptophyta; class Magnoliopsida; order Amborellales; family Amborellaceae; genus Amborella; species Amborella trichopoda. The sequence continues at coordinate 17,996,321 of NC_142342.1, read as the reverse complement.
TCTTGTCCATCATAGCATGGACCATCTGTTCAAGCCTTTCCATACAGGCCTCCTGTTCAAGCCTTCATAACCTTGACGCTGACCGTTTCTCTAGGGAGGTTAGGCTTGGATGTAGTCGAAGGTTTTCAAGCTTGACGTGTCACACGTGGCAAGTCAGTCAGCAGGGGATCAGCATGTCCTGATTGGACCCAACTCTTGTATGATGAGTGGGAAAGGACTGGTTCTCCACGGTCTTTGGACTGTGGTTGCTGGGTGGCCGGGTTAGCTTCAACAACATTAACTACGGCGTAGGATTCTCATTCCTCTTCCTTAAGGTATGTCTTCCAAAGAGGGTAGAAGGGATTCCGGTGAAGAAGGTTTTCGGAGCTGGGTGTCTCGACTATCTTGACTGCTTCTCTAGTCAGAATTCGCAGACCCCTGTCGCACTTGGCTTTGAGACTTTGATGGATCTCATGCCATAATTGCGAATGGGACTGCGACTGGACAAGTCGTCTCGCTCAAGAGAGAGCTATCTTCATTAGATACGGCAAAGGATGAGCAGGGGCTGAAGTCAGCCTGGGTCAAGGGAGAAGAAGGATAGGGTCTCTCATGAGGTCTTTTCTCGGAGCTCTCTTATAGGCTCCTGAGCATGACTGAGATAATACGGTTGGTCTAGGATGGTACTCTTGGGGAAGTTCTTTGAGTACCAAGGTTTGAGGTGCTTGCCCGAAAGAGATGGGCAGGCGGCGGAATGATCGACTCAGGTTGACGCTTGAGCCGAGAGTGGGGAATAACAATTTAGGGAGGCGACACGTGTGCGCCGGTTGAAGAAGGTTTACAGGCGACTTTTGGGGTCAGCTCAGGCTCGAGCAGATTCACTGGCCTTAGCAGGTCGAGAATCACGAGCAGGTGTTTGTAAGGAAACATGTGGAAGCCTGCCCCTTACAGGGTGTGCCAGTGTGTGATGAGTAGGAGGACGAGGAAGTCGTCCCTTGTGTACTCCGGTTGGCGCAGGGACAACTTTGCCCCGAGAGGTGGGATGCAAATGCATAGCGTGTACAGAACCTAGCCCAAGGAGGCTCGGTGCTGAACACTGGCTTGAGGAAATACAAGAATTGCCCCACGGTGTGACTCAAGTGGGAGACCCACGAGACATAGGGTATGTGTGAGAGGTGGAGGCGCTAGAGTCACCGCCTCGATGTGTTGAGCCTCTAGGGATAGAGACTCATGGTGGTGCATAAGTGTGGGGGGAAACCTTACGGTGACCCACAAAAGCAACGACAACTCATTTGCCTTTTGCAGCAAAGGACTCAGCAATACGATCGACAAGTGACTTGCCGGCAACAGGGTGCATGCTGTGAGTGCTGGCATGTGTGCCACTTATGTAGGGTGCCTTGGCGAAGGTTCCACTAGAGCAAGGAGATGTGGAGTGAGGGACCTTTAAGTCCCACCTCACACAAATCCAGATTAGGACCTGGGAGCTAGACGCAGGGTCTTTGCTCAAAAGGAAGGCTGGGAATGAAGTTGGAGGAACTTGTTCCATGGGGACACTCACGAATGCAAGGATAAGGAAGTCCCTGATCCGGATAACTGGATTACATAATCCAGACGCCATAAGTGTCGAAAACAAAAAATAAAAGGAGAAACTAGCCAAACGAGTATGATCCGACTACGGTGTAGTAAATCCCCAGTGGAGTTGCCAAGCTAGTTAGGTGATTCGATCTTGCCCTCCTGATCTGGATGATCGGGAGGCACGCGTCTCGGGTTTTAAGAGAACCAGGGACTTGAGATCGCTTTCTCGGGAACCTTGCTAAAAAACAAGGGCAGCGAGAACAACTAATAAGAGGGGAACTTAAGGTGGGTTCGGGACTTACTAGGGTAGGCTCACATGAGCGACCTCTTAGATCACGAAGAAAACCTCTCAGTCGTAAAACTGGTTCAGAATCACCACCATTGGCCTGTATTCTCTTGTTTCGGCAATCACATACATATGGCAAATGTTACAAGACAAGTGGGTCAAGGGACCCCACCATGCCTTTAGGGAACGTACAAAGACATGCACATTCAAAAAAAGGGGAAGAAAAGAGTGAGAGAAGAAAGATTAGGATTAGAAGATTTTGACCAGATGGTGAGACTGACACAGTGACTAAACTAGTAAGTAATTGACCCGGCGTGGCAGTAAAACGAGCTCGGTAACTCAGACCAACTCAACGAAATTACTACCAGACGACGGTGTCAATACTAACTAGCTTGACACGATGGTTAGTCTGTCATGATAGTAAAGATGGATAAACGACATTACTGCTAGACAACTGGACTACCACGGAATGCTAGTCTCCACCACTCATGGTCAAACGAAAGGGTAAGAGAACGGAATAAGAATAACAGAAAGAGAGAGAGAGGAGAAGAAGAAGAAAAAAAAAAGGAGAAAAGAGAAGAAGAAACAAAGTAAGAGACAAAACAATGAGAGAAGAAGAAGAGTGAGAAGGGAAGGAAAGGACAAGGACGACATAGACGACAATGAGATGGGGAGAGAGAAAACTCAAACAACGATGGCTTTTGTCGGCTATGACATAAGGAATAAAAGTGAGGAGGAAACACAGGTGGCAACAGGCTTGCGCTGGCTGTGACATGAGACAGAGGAAGATGAGACTCATGCGACAATGGTCCTCCGCCAGCTGTGACATAAAGAGAGAAGAGAGAAAAAGAACACAGGCGGCGATGTGCTTCTGCCATCTGTGATAAAAGAGAGAGATAAGGAACACAGGAGGCAATAGGCTTGTGCCGGTTGTGTCAAAAGAAAGAGGAGAGGGAGAAAACACAGGCGGCAATAGGCTTGTGCCGGTTGTGTCAAAAGAAAGAGGAGAGGGAGAAAACACAGGCGGCAATAGGCTTCCTTCGTCTATGATAAAAGAACAAGGATGAAAAACATAGGTGGCGCTAGGCTTGTGCTAGTTGTGACAGAAGAGACGAAAGAGAGAGAAAACACAGGCAGAAATAGGCTTTCATCATCTGTGATCGAAGAAAAGAAAGAGAGAGAAAGCACAAGCAGCGATAGGCTTCCGCTATCTGTGACTGAAGAGAGAAGGGAGATAAAGCATAGGACCGTCTGTGACAGAAGAAAAGAAAGGGAGAGAAAACACATGCGGCAATAGGCTTGTGCCATCTGTGACAGAAGAAAAGAAAGAGAGAGAACTTTGACAGAGGCCCGACCCGCCACTCGAGCTAAGTCCCGGCTCACTACTCATGTCTCATGAACAAGAAAGCATCACACCAAACGATAGGTCCGTCATGCGTGAATGAAGAAAGAAAGAAAAGCAGGGAAAGAGAGACATGATAGGCCTGAGGTGGAAGAGAGAGAAAGCGATAAAGATGAAAGCATAATAGAGAAAGCGAGAGACAAGAGTGAAAAGAAGAGAGAGAAAGAGATGACAGAGAAAAGTGAAAGAGAGATGAGAAAAAAAGTGGGGAGAGAAAATTACCTTACCGAAGGGTACCGACCCTTTTCTTCTCTCCTCTCTCTCTCTCAGACGCACCCACGAACTTAAGCAAGAATTGAAATCTTTCTTGAATGAATGAAGAATGAACCAAAGGTCCTTTACAATTAGGTTTTGCATGTTTATATAGAATTGGGCCAAAACATGGGTGGATACCAAAAAACTACCGAAATTGATGATAATTATAATTTAATTGAATTAAAGAAAATTAAGAAAATAGGGGATAAAAGGACTGTTTTGTCCTTGCCTAACAATAGATGGAATTCCAGAACAGTCCCTGCTGCTGCCCTAGAACTTGTGTGATCTTTCATGATTGATCCGGGGTTGCTTTGATGCTCGTTTGATAAAAAGATGATTGTTTTCTCGTAGGGCTCCGCATGGCGATCAATTTGATACCAACTTCGAGCCATGAATCGTGTTTTTAGGCCACGAACATGCGACTTAAAATTTGCATGAATCTTGAAAACTTTTGATCGATAGTGTGCTAGTTCCTTGATGTTTTTCTTCGGTTTCTTCCTTGTAGTGCACTGAGCATGCCGTCACGATCGCGTGGCAAAAAACGAGATGCGCTTTGGAGCTCGAACGAAGATTTTGTAACTTTTGGGTTTTGGCAAGAATCTAGAATCCGATGGCCAGAATTTAACGTCCCTTCGTCACCTTCGTGAACCAAACCCACAGTTCATCATGTACGGAGTTCAAACCAATGACAGCCCTGGCCTTACACCCACGATGAAATTGGTTTTGCGTCTATCCGATGCGCGAGCATTGTGATTTGGTCACCCGAACCAGTCGTGTCACTGCTGAGTTTTCTACAATTTCTTCACGGATTGGAAACTTCTCTTTAGCTTTTCTCCTTGTTCGAGTGCCATCACGGGGCGTACTACATATCGAAATGCTCACCTTGACGAGAGGAACACGCTCACAAATTTTGAGCGCGATCCCACTCGAGACTGGTGAGATATAGGCCCTGAAAGTCACTGCTCGTGACTGTGAAAACAATCACTTTTAATTGTCTTTTGTTGCTGGGTGGCCACACTAGAATAGTGTGTGGCTCCTCTTATTTCAATGTTTTACTCATAACATTTTTCTAAAGTATCTAATTAAGTCGAAACTTTACCCATTAGGGTATTCGACCATTCCAGATCCAATGGCAGTGGTCCCACAACAATTTGACGTACTAAAAATATAGTTCCAGTTACAGGGTTCGTTTCAGGGTGCAAGAGGCTAATTTTTTGAAATTGTTTCTTTATGTTCACTGCCTTAGACATGTAGGATTACGATAAAACTTGGCAGGTGGCCTTTTGAAGTTCTTATGTAGATCTTGGCAACATTAGAAAAGTTTCCTTCGGCTTTATTACTTGTTTCTTCCTAGCCACAGGACCTTGTGAATGTCGAGGAGATTCACGCATGCTGCAACTAGGTTGCTCAGATGTTGGGATGCATTGTTTACAAGTCCATTTGTGGATACTTTAAGGGGGAGAAGAGACTTTTTTTGAGAGATCTTGTCGAAGTCCTCATCCTCAAGGGTCTAGTTGTGATTCTGATAGCTGAGGATTTCATACGGACCTTGTTGATTAGAATCAAGCCCATCGGGCAATTGAATGTCATGTCGAAGGGAATTTCTCTCATTTAGTCTGAGTTTGTTTCTATCCTCAAGTATTGAACCATGTTTCGAGCATTTTGTGAATGGTCTGTTGAATGGCCATCTGTGGGCGCCGTCTGCTTTATGCACCAGTTATTCCTTGGTGAGTAGGGTACCTCAGTTTTTCGAGGTGACCAGCTTTGGGTACAACCCCTACCCACTGCTATGCAGTTCCAACACTCAAGGTACCTTTCGATCCTGATTACTGCACCAAATTCATGGCTAACTTAGCTTACTTGGGGCGTCTTCAACAGTTTTTGAGTGTGTTGGTAGCCTCCTGGGAATGATGCTCTTCTTCATGAGACTTGTCTTTCTTTCTTGGTGAATCTTCTGCTCATCGAGTTTTTTTGCGAATGGACTCAGGCTGTCAGAATCGTTTCCTTGAAGCTTGTATTTTTGAGGTCCTGGCATTGCAACATCAGGGATTTTTCTTTGAGTGTGGGTTGAAGCTGCCTGTTGTGGTAAGTGCTGCATCAACCTGTTTATTGGTCCGAGCGTCTTTTGCAGATTTTCACTTGGACTTGGGAAGAGGTGCCGTAGAGAGGGTTTTCACCAACGTCCTTTTTTTGTGGGCTCTTTTACCCATAACCTTTCGTCCATGTCCATCCCTTATTGTCCTTTTTTACTCACGATGCCCTTTTAGGGTTTTCATCATGCCTGAGTTTTTTTATTTTCACGTAGCTCTTTTACTCATGGCTTCGTGAGCATACCCGTCCATCATTTTTACTCATGGTGTTCCTTTGTCCAGGTGTACACCATGCCCGTTATTTTTTCTCTTGTTTTTTTGTTAAGGTGTGTTTAGGGTCATGCCTTCGGGACCTGTGCAAAGCCTTTTAACGTCATGCTGCTGAGACGGGCACTACAGATTAAAGTCATACAACTAGACCATGGTGGGCATGGATGGCAATCTATGAAGGCCATGGAGTGAGTTTGGTGGTAGTTTTAGCTCGCTTTGGGGAGTTGGCAAGCGGCTATGAAATATGGGTAACGTATGAAAAGACGGTGGAAGGTGGTGACGCACTAACTGACGACGACTATGGATGGGGGAATGACTCGCATGTTCTGTGAGCAAGGGAGAAACTCACTGGGGAATGATGGATGATGGTAAAGAAGAAAGGTGGACTCACTAGGGAGTCGGTGAAGATGATGCGCACACGAACGGGTTGGTTAGGGAAGGCATGCACGAAGATGCACGTAAAGGGCATGTACACGTATGTTGTGAGGCGTATTTAAGGTCATGCCTTCTGGACAAGATGTGCATTATGGTTTAGGTCATATAGTTTGCACTGTGGCTATGCGATTTCGAGTCTTACAGCTTGGACCATGCAGTTTACGATTGTGCAACTAGACCTCTGCTACAGTTTAAGGTCATATAGTTTGGACCAGGGTGTTGAGCCTTTTAACGTCATGTGGCTAGGACGTGTACTATGGTTTAGGGTCATTTAGTTTGGACCTGTGCAGTTTAAGGTCGTGCTGCTAGACCTCCGCTACAGTTTATGATCGTATAGTTTGGACCATGCAGTTTAGGGTCGTACTCAAAGACCGAGGCTGTGCAGCTTAAGGTCATGCAGCGAGGATCGCCGCTACAGTATATGGTCGTATGATCGTATAGTTTGGACCATGCAGTTTAGGCCCATGCACCAAAAAAGAGGTTGTGCAGTTTAAGGTCATGTAGCGCGGACTGAGGCATGGGTCGCCATGTGGGTGAAGCTGCATGGGGAATAAGTCTGTAGATGGGAATCTGACTCCTCGGGGATAAAATGGTTACAACTAACACGGGGTTAAGATGGGAAGACCGACTTCATTGGGGATAATGGGAACAAGTGTGGGTCCCTTACAAGTGAAAATGGTACTCGACTCCTTGAGGACAAGATAACTAGGTGTGAGGCAGACCCACTGGGGGTTGTAGTGGTAAAAATGATTCTAACTCCACTATGGATATTGAGCTCCAGTACGACTACAACTCCTATTAGGGATGAGAAGTCATGGCCTGAGTTGAACGACCTAGGTACCACTCCGTTAGGGATAATAGGTCACTGTCAGGGTGCAACTTTACTGGGGATAATAAGAGAACGACACGCACGACTTTAGCATGGGGCATGCGGTAATGATCTTTTCTTGAACACTCAGCCGGTGCTGAGTCTTTTGAAAATACAGTTAGCGCTGAGGTTGGCCAATACTATTTCTTGAATACCCGGACGACGCTGAGGTTTAAAAATTGTTGTCGGTGCTGAGGGCAGTCGTGCTAGCTCTTGAACACAGTCGGTGCTGAAGTTACTAAAAATACTGCTGGCGTTGGGTAGTTTAGATAACATTGCTGGTGCTGGGTGTTTGTTAGTGTTCGAGCCCTGACCCTAGGTGGACCTGATCTTGGTCTGTGTTGCATGGGATTTTATGAGCAACGGTAAAACATGCCTCGAGTCTCGGTCCAGAACCCGACCCGGTTCAGCCTATTGACGTTTGGCCTTCTTGGACATGACTGGGATTCCCAATTTGCGAGGGGCATTTGAGGAAAGCGTCCAGGGTAAACCCCATTTTCACTGTTTCACTAAAAAGAAAACTTATGGTAAAAATTTTAATGATGAGAAGGAGGTTTTCGGTGTAAGTTTCGACAAACACACAGGGATTCCGGCCAAGTTAGAAGTTTTGTCGGTGAGCAGGGGAGGTTTCCAGGTGACTTGAAGAAGGTTGCAGAGGGTTTCCGGCTGTGGGAGGAAATTTTGGTGCAACCAGAAGGGCACAAGAGACTGATTGTCGCTGGAGGTAGACGGTTGCAAGAAGGTGAACGGATGTGATTCCACATGTGTGAGACATTTGTCAGGCAAGGATGTGGCAACGGGTGTCGAGCGGGGTAACAGGGCTCGAGGTGCCACGTGCAGAATCAGTAGCACAATAGGCGCTAAGCATTGGAGAACATAGCCGGCGACAGGCATTAGTAGACACAGTCGGCACTAAGCGTTACCAAACACAGCGGGCGTTAAGCTTTGACTGCACAACCGACACAAGATCCTTGAAAACACAGCCGACGCTAAGCTTTTGTAATCACAGTTGGCGCTAGACCTTCGTAAGCGCATTTGGTGCTAGGCTTCTAGGAACACAACCTGTGCTAGACCTCTAACAATATAATCGACGCTTAGCCATAGAAGACATAGCCGGTGCTTATCCAATGCCTTTAGCAATTTTCATTCGGGGGTGAATCCTTGAGCCCTTTATAATGGTTGAGTCTTCTTACCGAATTCCTTATATAAAGAACCATCCTAGGGAAGGAGAGATCGACACCAATGAATTTACCAGTGAGACTCTAGTAATGGGCGAGCTCATTTGGCTGACAGAGCCAGTATGCAAGCAAGAGTGGCCTCTCAGTGTCACTTTCATCACTGACCCAATTCCTTTTGAAGTTTGAGAGGACAATAACAACAATATCAGTATTGATGAAGGGGTGGTGCTCCTTCATTGTATAGCAAAAGACTCCTTTTGGAGTCTGGAGGGCGGTGGCTTCCTTGTCCTCTGGGGCCATTCATATCTGGTTGTACCCGGAGTATCCATCCATGAAGGAGAAGATCTGACAGTGAGCGGCGGAGTCAATGAGCATTTCCATAAATGGCAACATAAAGTCTTCCTTGGGGTAAGCAGTATTGAGATCATGGAAGTCGATGCAGACCCTGATTTGACCATTTTTCTTCTTAATTGACACAACATTTGCTAGCCATTTTGGGTACCTGAATTCACAAATGAAGCCTGCTTGCTGAAGTTTGGTTACCTCAACATCTATCTGCATTTCAATATCAAACCTAAACCTTCTTGATCTCTGTTTGACAAGTTTGACAATCGAATCGATTCTCAGACGAAGAACGGTGACTTGGGGATCTAAACCAGGCATCTCATGGTAATGCCAAGCAAAGACATCTCGATTTTCTCGTAAAAAGGAACTGAATTCATTTTTCTCCTCTGGAGACATATTTACCGAAATGAACGTGGGACTGGGATCAGATTCCTCTCCTATGTTTATTTCTTCAAGTTCATCGGTTTTGGGTTGGCTGCCTTCTTCCCATTCTTTTGGGGTTTCTTGCAACTCATCATCATTATGTTCAGAAAATTTCCCACTAACTTCAAATGCAGAGGCCCATGATCCCGACATCTCTACTTCTAATAAGGTTTCAGTGTAGGTCATGACTTCTGTACCCTCATTCAATTGACGAGCAGAGGGGTTGCCTTCAAGCATATCAGGCTGTAAGAGACTAGTTTCAAGGTTACAGAGGAATTGAAAAACACCCCCACAGGGATTATTTGATTCTTAACTGGGTGTTGAGGGTGCTTTGTCTGGGCTAGCTGACACTTCACAGACCTGTATCATGGGGCAAGCTTCTTGAGAATAGAAGCTATACTCTCTATATTCTCTCAATATCTGCTCAAAGTCCGACTCAAGGGACCACTGGGGTTTCTTTGGCTTGGACCTCTTGCACCTTTCAGCAGAGGAATATGGCTCAAAGAGAGCTTGAGTCGTCAAGGAGTCAGCAACTATTAAGAATCCAGCCGCCTGGGCTAACGTCTTTCTCAACCGCCTCCATTGTGTCTTGCTTATGTTGATTCATTCATTTCTCATCAAGAGCATTAAAATCTTGACCATGCAAGGTTGAACCTGTGGGAGGCACAGAAGGAGGAGGGGGAAGAAGAAGAAGAAGAAGAGTTAGTAGGTGAGGGGGATTTAAGGTCCTTTTCCTTGTTGCACCTATCTGGGCAGCTTTTTACGTCATTACCTGAATTGGATGTGTGCAGGGAGTCTTTTAGGTCTTTCTCCTACTTAGATCGTTGGGTAGTGCTTTTAATGTTATCAACCTCATTGGACGTGTGTTGAGTGAGGGATGACCTCAGCATGTCCTCCTTATGAGGTGAAGAGGGAAGGATGATTACGTCAGGGATGAAATTCGGCAAAGTTGGCAAGGGAGGAAGAGGCTTGGGGATCTCTTGCTCGACCTGCGGTTGAGGAGTTTTGTTCCTTTTGTGAGCCCATCTGGCGGCCCGTCTCCTCTTGGGTGTGTTTGGAGGTGTTTGATTCATCTCACTAGGTTTGTGGACAGCCTTAGCTTGATGGATAGCCTCTCGTTTGAACGACTTAAGTCTGCTTCACCCATGGTAGACTATTCATGGTTGGGAAATTGAGGGTTCAACAAAATCCGAATCATCATTAACTAGGTCTTGTGTCGAGAGGTCGTCTTGCACTGGTGGAGCTGTGATCTAGGGGTCCCCTTCTGGAAGGTTACAGGATTCACGATTATCTCATGAAAACTAGAGCATTCGCTCAAATCATGTCCCCATATCTGATGGTATGAGCACCACTGGTTCTATGTTCCCTTAGCAAGGCGTTTCGGTTGCCTTGCTGGCTTTGCTATGATAAGGCCTAGTTGAAGCATCATGACAAAGAAGGCTCTGTTGAAGCATCATGACAAAGAAGGATCAAAGGAGATCAGGCGCGTTGTATTCTTCATCGACGGTCACTATGTGAGAGGCTTATGTTTCCCCAAACGCCTTTTTGAGTTCCTCAAGCTTAATCTGACCCTTCTAGATCAAAGCCTCAATGTGGTCTTTAAGTATATAACAGTCCTTTGTGGGGTGATTTACCCTTCGATGACAGGAACAGTACCTTGCATGTGTATCAAGACCAGCTTGGTCATGAAACTTACTCTCGGGTAATTCAACCATGTTCTGTTCGAGTAGTAATCGGAGCAATGCAAACACCCATTCCTTTTCACAGGGATAAACGTTTTTTTTATGGGCGATCCAATATTCATTTCAGTTAAGGTTTGCAAGTGGAGGCACCCGATTATATGACTGCTGTTGTTTGCCTGTCTAAGGTGTTGTCTTTGCTTTGCCGACAGCTTTTGGAGAGGTCCAAAGTTTGCGAGGTGACCTTCTTTGGATCGTTAATTGTTATAGCTACACTGATCACTCCTTTTTGTTGGCTTCCCCGGTTGTTTTCCAACTTTGAAGACTGTTGTCGTGACCCATTATGATGGCGTGACAAGCTCTTTATGCAAACCAACTTAGAGATTTGGTCTGACATGTAGGTTGGGTTAGAGGCCTCAACATGTAGAGCGATCTCAGCTAGCATTTTTTGAACGATGGTTTGAACAGCCTCGTTCTCAGGCATAGGATTGCGATGGCATGCTGTTAGATCTCTCCACCTTGATATGAATTTATCCGTTGGTTCATCTAGTTCTTGGGTCAGGGTGAGAATCAATGGTTTGGACCTCCTTCTTGACCTCAAAGAAACGTTGATGGAACAATTTATCCATGTCCTCCCAAGTACATACTGAGTTTGGAGGCAGTCGAGCGTACCACTGGAAGGCTGGGCCGTCAAGGGTTTCAACGAACTGATGAAGAAGGAGTCTCCCATCAGCCATTGTCTCTCAACATGCTGCTTGGAAATGGGGGATACGTTGACGGGGGGATGTTGTTCCATTAAAAACGAGGAAGCTTCCCTTTCTTATAATCCTAGGGGAAGGGAACCTGCTCAATGTATAAAGGGTACGACTTGTGGTAAAGCGTTGGGAGGTACATCTTCCGAATGATGAGAATTGACCTCATTGTTAGTAGCGTGTCGGGTGACCTCCATACGGTCGATCTTGTCCATCGTAGCTTAGACTATCTATTCAAACCTTTCCATATAGGTCACCTGAGAGTCGACAGGTTCATTTATAACCATGACGCTGACCGTTTCTCCAGGGAGGTCAGGCTTGGATGCAGTCAAAGGTTTTCATGCTTGACGTGTCGTACGTGGCAAGTCAGTCAGTAGAGCATCAGCATGCCTTGACTTGACCTGACTCCTGTATGCTAAGCAGGTAAGGACTGGTTCTCGACGGTCATGGGACCATGGCTGCTGGGTTGCCGGTTAGCTTCAACAACATTAACCATGGCTTAAGATTCTCATTCCTCTTCTTTAAGGTTTGTCTTTCGAAGACGGTAGAAGGGATTCTGGTGAAGAAGGTTTTTAGAGCTTGTTGTCCCGACTGTCTTGACTACTTCTCTAGTCCGAATTCGCAGACCCCTGTTGCGCTTGGCTTTGAAATTTTGATGGATCTCATGCAGGAATTGTGAACGAGACTGCGACTGGTCAACTCGTCTCGCGCAAGAGAGAGCTATCTCCATCAGGTGCGGCAAAGGATGAGGGTCAGAGACTGAAGTCAGCCTGGGTCTAGGGAGAAGAAGGATAGGGTCTCTCATGCGGTCTTTGTCTCGAGCTCTCTTATAGGCTCCTGGGCATGATCGAGATAATACGGCTGGTCCTAGATGGTACCCTTGGGGAAGGTCTTCGAGTACCAAGGTTTGAGGTGCTTTCTGGAAAGAGACGGGGCAGACGGTGGAATGATGGCCTCATGATGACGCTTGAGTCGAGAGCGGAGAACAACAGTTTGGGTGGGCGACACGTGTGCACCCCTTGAAGAAGGTTCACGGGCGACTTTGGGGTCAGATCGGGCTTGAGCAGATTAATTGGCCTTAGGAAGCCGAGAATAACGAGCAGGTATCTGTAAGGAAACAGGTGGAAACCTGCCCCTTGCTCTAGCGTGTGATGAGTAGGAGGACGCCTGTGTACTCTGCGTGGTAGTAAAACGGGCTCGGTAACTCAGACAGGCTCAACAGAATTACTACTAGACGACAATATCAATAATGACCACCTTGACATGATGGTTAGTCTGTCATGATAGTAAAGAAGGCATAGTAACTCAGACCGGTAAACTGACATTACTGCTAGACAATTGGACTACCACGGAATGCTAGTCTCCACCTCTCATGGTCAAACGAAAGGGTAAGACAAAGAAAGAAGAAGAATAGAAAGAGAGAGAGAGGAGAAGAAGAAGAAGAAGAAAAGAGAAAAGAGAAGAAGAAACAAAGTAAGAGAGAAAACAATGAGAGAAGAAGAAGAGAGAGAAGGGAAGGAAAGGACAATGAGGACATAGACGACAATGAGATGGGGAGAGAAAAGACTCAAACGGTGATGGCTTCTGCTGGCTATGATGTAAGGAATAAAAGTGAGGAGGAAATACAGGTGGCAACTGGCTTGCATCGGCTGTGACATGAGTGAGAGGTAGATGAGACTCAGGCGGCGATGGTCCTTCGTCGGCTGTGACATAAAGAGAGAAGAGAGAAAAAGAACACATGCAGCAATTTGCTTCCATCGCCTGTGACAGAAGAGAGAGAAGGAACACAGGTGGCGATAAACTTTTGTTGGTTGTATCAGAAGAAAGAGGAGATGGAGAGAACACAAGCGGCAATAGGCTTCCATCGTCTATAACAGAAGAACAAGGATGGAAAACACAAGTGGTGCTAAGCTTGGGCCGGTTGTGACAAAAGAGATGAAAGAGAGGGAAAACACAGGGGGCAATCGGCTTGCATCGTCTGTGACTGAAGAAAAGAAAGAGAGAGAAAGCACAAGCGGCGATAGGCTTGCGTTGTCTGCGACAGAAGAGAGAAGGGAGATAAAGAACAAGAGGCGATAGGCTTACACCATCTGTGACAGAAGAAAAGAAAGAGAGAGAAAGTACATGCAGCGATATGCTTGCACCGTCTGTGACAGAAGAGAAGAAAGAGAGAGAACTTTGACAAAGGTCCAGCCCGCCACTCGGGCTAAGGCCCGGGTCACTATTCATGTCTCATGAATAAGAAGGCATCACACCAAACGATGGGTCCGTCATGCGTGAATGGAGAAAGAAAGAAAAGCATGGAAAGAGAGACATGATAAACCAGAGGTAGAAGAGAGAGAAGAGATAAAGATGAAAGCAGAAAAGGGAGAGGGAGAGATGAGAGAGAAAAGAAGAGAGAGAAAGAGAGAGATAAAGATGAGAGAGAAAAGATAAGCGAGAAAGAGAGATGATGGAAAAAAGTGGAGGAGAGAGAAAATTACCTTATCGAAAGGTATCGACCCTTTTTTTCTCTCCTCTCTTTCTCTCCAAGATGCACCCATGAACTTAAGCAAAAATTGAAATCTTTCTTGAATGATTGAAAAATGAACCAAAGGCCCTTTACAATTAGGTTTTACATGTTTATATAAAATTGGGCCCAAACATGGGTGGATTTCCAAATACTACCCAAATTGATGATAATTACAATTTAATTAAATTAAAGAAAATTAAGAAAATAGGATGAAAAAGGACTGTTTTGTCCCTGCCAAACAATAGATGAAATTTCAAAACAGTTCCTACTGCTGCCCTAGAAATTTTGTGATGTTTCATGACTGATCTGGGGTTGCTTTGATGCTCGTTTGATCAAAAGATGATTGTTTTCCTATAGGGCTTGGCATGGCGATCAATTTGATACCAACTTCGAGCCACGAATCGTGTTTTTAGGCCATGAGCATGAGACTTGAAATTTACATGAATTTTGAAAACTTCGGATCGATAATGTGCTCTTTCTGTGATGTTTTTCTTTAGTTTCTTCATTGTAATACACTGAGAATGCATTTACAATCACGTGGCAACAAATGGAACATGATTTGGAGCTCGAACATAGATTTCACAACTTTTGGGTTTTAGCGGGAATCTAGAATTTGGCGGTGAGAATTTATAGCCACTTCGCCGCCTTCGTGTGAAAACTCCAACTGTTCATCATGTAAGGGGTTTGGACCACTGACAGCCCTAGACCTTACGCATATGATGGAATTGGTTTCGTGTCGATCCGATTTGCGATCGCCATGATTTGACCACTCGAGCGACTCATCTTGCTGCTGAATTTTCTACAACTTCTTTACATATCAACAACTTTTGTTTAGCTTTTCTCCCTGCTCGAGTGTCATCACAGGGTGTACCACATATCGAAACGCTCGTCTTGACGAGACAAACATGTTAAAAGAATTTGAGCGTGATCTGACTTGGGACGAGCGAGATATGGGCCCCAAAAGTCACTGCCTATTTCTAGTGGGTCATCTTTGTCATATCGGTCCCACTTGGGAAGGTTATCGAGGTTTGGAGATGAAGGGTTTCCTCTTAAAAGGTCTAACAGATATTCTTTGTGCTCTTGAAGGTGATGATCACAAGAAAATTTGAACTGACTTGGATCATCGTCTTCGTCTCCACTCTCAACCATGTGAAAGACGATGTTCTCTTTCGAGTCATCTTGTGCTCCTGGCTTTTCGATCGATGTGACCATTTTTTTAAGGAGACGGTTTGTGAAGAAACCCATCTTTTGATTAGGCTCTTCGACGGGTTGATTTCTAGGTACGACAATGATGTCCCCCTATTGATTAACCATTGAGTCATCTGTTACAAATATATGTAGTTTTGAGTATCATGAGAATGGTTTTGATACCATTTGCTCCACTTGCTCTTATTAGTGACTTGAAATGGTGTTTTGAGAGGAGTGAAATTATCCTCTTGTCTTTGGTTATTAATCTAAGCGTTGCCTTTAGGCTGACCCCTTCAGTTTTGGTTCTGACTATTATGCTGAGTGGTTGAACCTTGAGCTGGTCTGTTAACGACAATCTCATTAACTTGACCGGAAGCCTTCCCCTTGTTATTGTTTTTGCTCTTATTTTGGGGAGTCGTTATTGATTTATTATCGAGCCTGGTGATGAGGGGCCTGTGTATAAGCCTAAACTTGTCCCAGAGAATTTTGATGATCAAACCAGGTATGGACTCGGACTGGATCAGAGATGAGCTAGGAACGAGCCTTCGGCTCGGTCCAAGAGGAGGCCTAAGCTCAGTCTAAGGCGAAACCTGGTTCGGACCTGGGCTAAGCTGGGTACAAACCTAAACTTAGACCCAGAGGGTTCAACTTGGACCAAAAGCGGGTCCGAACAGAGATCTAAGATTAGCCAATAGAAATAAGTAAGCAAGCACACGAAAACGTTAGACCTATTACAGTATTATAGGTAGGCTTGGCTAGAGAGTGGGTTCCTAACTCTTGAAATACGGCTAGGCTGATATAGGTCCTCGATAGGTCCTGGTCTCCTATTATAGGATGTTCACCAAGTCCTACTATACGTGGAGTTTCTTTGAGGCAAAGGATTATGGAGGGGCACTCACAGTTAAAGTTACGTGAATCTCAACCACCTCGACTCTCAAAGTTAGGTTCACCTCACGCCGTTAACGTGAATTTTGGGGTTTTTCAAAATATTTATGTGCTTGTTTCTTGGGCACTCCCGGTCAGGTGTGTGCTGGAGTGTGTAAAAAAGCACATAATTAAAATAAAGTCAAGCACACAATGCACACAAACAAGAAAGGAAATAAGTGAGCGCTCGGCACCGATCGTGCTTAGCGATGTGCGCTTCGAGGAAAAATCGTTCGAAGCACAGTATAAATGGAGGGGTAAGCAGCCCCTTAGAAGGTAAAGGCAGAACAATGAGACTAGACACAGTCCGTACTAAGTCAAGTGCGACTCGAGTCGAGGGTGATTCGAACGGGTTACGGTTCAAGGAGGGTGCAAGCAGCACTCGATGTATTTTCTTCTTTTTTTATATATTTTTTATCTTTGATGGAACACAGTTAAATTAAGCATGGTAAACGCAGGTAAACCATGGTTTCAGTCAAAATTAACAAACTAAAATAAAATAAAAAATTCATAAACAACACATACCTATGTGAAGCAAAATATTTTTTCTATATTTTTAAAAAAATTATTTTAAGTCTAAAAATGGTCAACAGGGAGCTAAAATTCACTGGAATATGCTTGTGGGGTCCCAGAAATGTTTTGGGATGCAGTTGGGCGACACTACTAGGGTCTCCCTTGTAGGATGGGTGACACTACTTGTGTCGCCCAAAAAATAAAAAAATTATTTTTTTAAGTTTTATATTATTAAAATTGATGAAATAAGGCTACAATAAACTTGAAAGAATAAGTAAAAAAAAATATTTATGATGAAATAAATCAAAACAGAGTAAACAAAAAACTGTAGTGAGAACAGATTTGTATCAAATAAACTATTTTTTTGGTATTTTTAAAAAATTTATTTTGATCTAAAATTTTGTGAAATTTCACAAATGATACCCTAGAACATATCTGCAAAGTTTCAGAAAAATATAAAAATGTTGAATTTGGGCGACACGGGGAGTGTCACTCTGGATCTGGGCAGAAATGGTAGTGTCGCCCAAGCGACACTGCTGGTGTTGGCCAGAACATATAGGGTTTTGGAGAACCAAAACCCTGGATCCTGATCACAATAGATTATTGAGTCTTTTTATTACTAAAAACAGTGAAAAACAGTGAATAAAAACCGTAGTTTGGCGCCTGGATCAAGATCAAAATGACCCACGGTGAGCGCCACACTGTTTACGATGCAAAATCTGATAGATATTATGATGAAGATCTGTCTTATCTGACACCTTAAAATGATGAAAATTAAAAAAAAAAGTGGTAAATAAAGTGGGACAAATCAAATTCAGATCTGAGGCCAGATCACCCAGAAAACGAGCAGATCTACTATCAAATATGTGGCAGAGCTAGCATGATCCAAGAAATTAGAAAATATGATTTTTAAGAACATGAACATATCAAAATAAAATGAAAATAATAAATCATAAGAAATAAAATGGAAGGAAATGATACCGAACAGGGCTGGATGGCCCGGGACTCCGAAGCCTTCTAAGACTATCCCATATCAGAACCAGTCCTCTTTTGTCGTTCTAATTCTGATGTTGACCAGAAAATATCTTCAGAAAAAGGGGTTTTTGTGCCCTGAAAATGGTTTTGATCTAGGATTGTTGTGCCCTAGGTCTAAGTTTTCTTAGGCTTAAGGGATAGGGTCTCAAGAGATTAGGGTTCTTGAAGCTATCTCTAGGGTTTCTAGTCTCTCTAAGGTTTTGATCTCTCTCCCCCTCAAATGACCACAAAAAGAAGCTTATAGGGGTCAAAACTTGTTGAGAAGGATATACCCCTGTAACAAACAAATCCCCCAGTCAAATATGAATATGTGTCACCCAAGAAAAGTGAGCAAAAACGTCACAAAAGGGTAAAACTATCAAAAATTTCAATTTGGGACACGGTTGGTATCGCCCAGGAGACACGAGTGGTGTCGCCCAAATCTGGACGACACTAAACGTGTCGCCCATTCTAAGCTGGGAGACACTGCTAGTGTCATCCAAGTCAAACTTCATCAAAATTGAAATTTTTAACCTTGAGTGTGTTCCTTAACAGCTTGTGAAGCTACCAGAAAACATTTGGGTCAAAATGAATTTTTTTACTATTTTTAATGTTATTTTTGATAAAACAGGGCATTTACAGGAATCTGCGTCAAAACAGGGTTTCTATAGGGTTCCAGAAGGGCAGATTGGTTCCGGGTCACAGGGTATATTGTGTGAACTATGGATTTGGGTTTACTAGGTTAAGTGTTATCCTAAAGATTCAAGAAACCATAGAATTTGGTAGATTAAAAATGGGGTGTCTACACACCTTCACTAGCGTCTCGAGTGGTGACTCTTAGAGGGCTTGGGCTTCAGACCTCTCTCTCATGCCCTTCAGGTCATCTGAGTCTTGAGATGTTTCCTTCTCTCACTACATCATTCTCTTCTCTCTCTCTCTCTTTCTCATTCTCTCTCTCTTACTTTCATCCTCATCTCTAAATTCTTTTGTTTGCCTCTTTGATTCAGATGCCTTCGTTAGGCTCTTGAGCGACGACTCTTAGAGGGCTTGGCCTTCAGATCTCTTTCTCACCCCCCTTCAGGTCATTTGAGTCGTGAGAGGTATTCTCTTACTCCCTCTTCTCTACCTTCTCTCTCCTCTCTTCGTCTTTCACTTTATCTCATCTTCTTTCTCTACCTCTTTTATGGTCACTTTTTAAGAGGCTCTTTGGGTAGTTATTTCTCGTCAGGCTAGGCTCGTAGACTCTGCTACTTTAAATCCTCCAAGATACTTGGGCTTTAAGCCTAGTATATTTCTTGTCTCCGATAAATACTTTTAGGAGAGGTTACGTTGAAAGGCTGCTCAATTTTTGGGATGACCTTCTTCTTTCTCTATTCCACTCTCTTATCTCTTCTTTCTTCTCTTAACTCCTCTAACCCCTAGACTAGACTCCCAACCTGACATAAACTACCAATAGGAAGAAATCTCAAGAGGTATACCCTAAATCCATTGGACATGTGGATCCAAGGTTGCACAAGGACATGAGGGAGCCTAATTTAAACCGAGCCACAGAGGTCGGAGGGATTTCAAAAAGATCTAAGAGGGCTTAAGGCCTGAACGCATCCCCCGAACTGAGCCGGTGTGGTAAGTGCTCGAGTCTCCTTCTCGCCGTCCTAAAATTCTCTCATCATTGGTTCCTATCCGCACCACACGCCCCACGTGCACACCCGCGTGAGCGTCAGCAGTTTCTTGAGAGAACGTTATTCAGCTGGGTCCCTTCGGGTCCATACGCAACAAGAATTCAGGCCCAACCAACTGACGACTCCACTAGAGACGCACCACCCTATAGTTCGTTCGGTTTGCTCACAAAATTTTCACAACACTTTGGAGTTTACCAACTCCTCCATTTTCTCATTCAAGGATTTCATGATCCTTATACTCGCGAGCTCGTCCCTTGAGTGTAGGGTTTTTCAACTTACATCCCCCTCCATTCTTTGCGAAGAGATTAAACTTCTCGTACTTGGGCTCGGGCCCAATCTAAGGTGAGAAGGGGCCTCCAAACTCATTACTCCCCCTCTACCGGAATTAGCGATCAGTCCGTTGTTGTCAAATGCATGGGTGGTTCTAAAGCCACCACATCAGATGCTCACTCGGTTACTGGTGGACCATCCACCAGTCCCAATCCTAAGAGCGGCACTAAGGCCACTCCCTCTCTTCTCGCAATCAACTCTTCCAAGCCGTTGCTTCTGTGGTTACCAAGAAGGTCACCCCCAACTCCTCATTACACACGCATGCCACCTGTTTGGGCATTGCATCTCACACACTTCAAGATGGTGGTTCAACCGCTGGCCCATCTTAATAAAAAGTCACAAGATCGTAAACACACTTTCACACCCACTACAACTGGAAGCCTAGCTATTGGTTCGTCTCCTCGGGGCAAGAAAAAACCACCTCGAGTCTCTCACATACTCAAGGTCTCTTGGGACGGACCCACTATTAAGAGTGGCTCTCAAGGCCCTCCAATTGCATCGCATACAAGTCATTCAGCTCAGGGAAACACAGAGTCTACTCCATAAAGAGAACACGATCAACAACCCATTCGTAGGTCCCATGTGCACATGTACATGCATGCAAACAATGGTGGCCCTAAAGCCACCCCAATCACTAAGGTCGGCATACCAAAAGCAAGAACTTTCGCCTCACTAAGGGCAGGACCCCAAGCCACCTAAACACATATCTGGGTTGTGCACACACGTGCAGGTCCATTACAACCTTTGGCTTTAAGGGGAGCCTGCTCTCTCCCTCGCCTATAAAAATGATGACATGGAACTCAAAGAATTTCCCTCCGAATACTCTCTTGTCAACACCCTCTATGTCGCATGTACATGCTGTCCCCCGAAGATGGGCTCAGGGAAAGAATTCCCTTCTAAAGCTATTGAAACAACCTTCCCCCTCTTCAACTAAGAGAAAATTTCCCAAGGCGACCTCGAGCTCCCTACTTCTGGGTCACCACAATCTACCCGAGTTGATTGACTTTTCCTTAGTCTCTTTAAGGCAAGCCAATCACTCTGGATCGTATTCCCAGTTCCAATTTTAGGAATGCATATATTGGAGTTTGGGGATCAAGTAGCAAAAGTGTATGAAAGTCCTGCTCATAACAAGGAAAAAGGCAGTGTCTCTCAACTTGGAAGACCTATTGAAGAAAAATTTGTGTTACCCATTGTGAGTTGCAACGGAATTAGAAATGAGCAGTACTGTTCAATGATCAGTTGCTGAAGTTCGAGAAGACTAGTCAAGTCGACTTGAACCACGGCCCCAAAGTCATCATGTGCCACATCAGCCTGAGTCGTGGGTCCAAGGCTGTCACGTGCCACATCAGTCTCAACATGGAGCTATTTCACCTCTTGAACCTCCACTTATAGAGGAGGAACAAAGACCTCCCCCTCGTCCAGTGGCTCAATCCCCACGTCCTCCAACAATCCCAAATCTTCCTCTTTCAGATGTTTAAGTATTGGGTGTACTTTTATCACGAACAAGGTCAGATACATTGATCGTGTTGTTAACGAATCATACTTTTCCTTTGGAAAGTTCAAACACTTAGTGCTAATGAAAGGATAAACCACTAGGAAACATTCGTCGAACCTACAAAGGATGGGTATGGTTGTGTTCATTCAAGTGTGCCTCATTTGACTATGATCGAAGCATGGCCTAGTCTATGAATTTTGAGAATAGGCTAAGGATTATCTCAGAGACAGTCTAAAGCTGCCTAGAGATGGCTTAACCCATCTCAATCTCAAGGACAGTATAAAGCTGGCATGAGATGCCTTCACCCATCTCAATCTCAAGGATACTCTAAAGCTGCCAAGAGATGGCTTAACCTATCTCAATCTCAATAGTAGTTTAAAGCTACTTAGAGATGGCTTAACCCATCCAAATCAGAAAGGACATCCTAACACTGCTCAGAGATGGGTTAACCCATCTCAATCTCAAGCGCAGTCTAAAGCTGCCCAAAAATGGCTTAACCCTTCTCAATCTCAAGGACAAACTAAAGTTGCTCAGAGATGACTTAACCCATCTCAATCTCAACGATAGCTTAAAGCTACCCAGTGATAGCTTCACCTATCTTATTGTCCCACAGTTAAAAGACTTAAAAGATTTACAGATTGTACGACCAATTGGGGAATTGTTTCTTCGAGAATAAGGAATTCTCTCAATAAATCAACACCGTTTAACTCTAGGCTCCTTGTTTTATCACCTTTAAAAGGTTAAGCATGGATTGACTTAAACAACAAAAGTTGTGACAACCCACTACCATCGACATTAACAATAATGGTGAATCTCTGATACTGCTCCTATGAGGTCATGGGATTGAAGGTTCGAGAGGCGTCAACGATGTATCTACGAGGATAACCTAGTAGAGAAATCAACAGTGTGAGAAGATAAACACAAATAGGTAAACCGTGTCATGAAGATAAAGATAGCGCCCTGCAAGATTTGTGATTCAAATGAGTGGATAAACTTAGATGAAGATGGAGGTTGATGCTTCGAAGATTCCAAATGCATGATTATCCCCTAAATAACCATAATTTAGCACTATAAAAAGGGTTACCCGAAGTAGAGTGGGTCACACTACTTTGATACACACAGTCTAATAGAGAAATAAAGAGTTCTTCAGAGGTTGTGCCTCGATAAGAACCAATAGTAGAAAAGAGACCAATATTCAAGACACGATGAGAGAGATAATCGGCTCCTACGATTCATTTGATACTCGTTCCCTTTTGAAGACCAGACTCGAAGGATAACAAGTCCCTACTTATATTTCCAGGTATATGGGCCGATATTCCCTCGACGTTATCTTTTCCCTTTAACATGTCTGTAGTTTCTTCTTTAAAAACGAATGTATAGGTTTCAAAGTCAAAATCAATGGTGTTCGGCTTATTTTAATTCTTCAAAGTCGATGTAAATGTAACAGAGGATTAAGCCTTTGGAATTTCTTATTGCCCAATATAAATAATAAAGCCTGTATTTTTTATATGAAGTACACGGGTAAATTTGGCCCCAAATGTGATGTCCTTTTGTTTTCCATCTGGAGTCTAATATTTGTTTAAAAATTTTGTATTTTCTTTTAACACATCCAGATTTTGGAGCAACCAAATCTCTGACAACTCCACTGGGGAGTAATTTACCTTTCATCTCTGATAGAGTTTAGGAAGTCCAATCTCTCTTTCCCTCTATCTCTCTCAATATGTCTTTATTCACAATCTGTTCTACTCTATTCTCGTGTCTTCTTTATTTACCCTGATGAGCGAACCCCTGGGTTAATCACCAGTCATCAGAAGTAACCATGGCTGTAGTAATCACATCCTTCAAAGTAAGAATGATGGAGTTTCCACTGCATGCCTCCCCAATCTGCTTTTCCTAGTGTTGTGGCTACAGCATGAGAAGGCAAAACCTTGAAGGATTGGACAATGAGGAAATATCACCCTCAAATGGATTTAGTCCCGAGCAGCAGACCTTTGAGGTGATTTTGACTTACCCTAGCGAACGTCTGCAAGCAAAGCCCCACAGCGGCACTACCGCTCACAATATCCCAAGAGAAGCATGGTCGTTGCGGCCTGCGAACCCAGCCATCACTGTGCTAAAGAAGAATGACCAGACTATTCCTGCGAAGGTTAAGTCACAATCTAAGTCATCTTGGCACCCCGTGCTTATGACCCGGGGCTCCCGTTTCTTGCCTTTGATCATAGGAGTTTTGCGCTCAGCTGTCAAGGACACTCATAAGCAGACAGTTAAATGTTCCTATAATTCTAACCTGCTCAACTCACACGACACCCATCGACTGGCAGTTAAAAATCCTCGCGATGCTTTGTTGCCTAGATCACCGTATGCTGCAAGATGCCGGCATTTAGACGTTCCTATGGTACTAACACAATTGACTCACGTGACACTATTAGATGTCGGTTAGAAATCCTCGCGATGCTAACCTGTCTAAATTGCTGTATGTAACCCAAATTCTGGCAGTTAGACGTTCCTATGGCACTAACCAGCTCAACTCATGCGACACCTATCAACTGGCAGTGAGAAATCCTTGTGGTGCAACTGACCTAGATCGTCGTATGCAGGCCAGATGCCTGCAGTTAGACGTTCTTATGGCACTAACCTACTCAAGTCACGTGACACCCATCCTCTGGCGGTTAGAAATCCTCACTATGTTAACTTGCCTTGATCGTCATATGCAGCTTAGATTCCGGCAGTTAGATGTTCCTATGGAGCTAACTTGCCCGACTCATGCGACACTTATCGGCCAGTGGTTAGGAGTTCTCATGAAGATGATCCACCCAAGCCATCTCGTACTATTCAATCTTTGATCACCCTAATGGAGCATGATTTGAGGCAAGGAGATTACAAGCCTCCTCATGTTCCCAAGGCAGAGTTTAAAAGGTACAAAGATGCCCATAAGACACATGTTAAGATAGTTCTCAAGCATGGGCATGGAGTTCTTACTCAATATGTTCTAGACAACGCAAGGGCAGCCGCTCGAGTAGATTAGTGTTGTATACGACCATAGCAAGGTCAGAGACTGGGATCGATCTGGAAGGAGATCTCGCACGACCTAGGAGATGAGTTTCTCGAAATATGGCCATGTAACATGTCGGGGCAACCACCTAAAAGCCCGATGAAAATGAGGAAACCCCGAGAGCTAGGATCGTGTTCGGTTTTGATGACATCTCATCCCTCTAGTCTAATGAGGAGCTCCCACCTGCTAGTCCTCTTGTAAAGATGGCAAGGCGTCACCTAGCCATAGAAAATCTACACATCACAAGCAGTGTCTCCAAGGAGCGAAAGGCTCCCCTTGTCCCTCCGTTTTCTTTCCCTTTCAACTTCTCAAAGTTCACTGTAGCAGTCTTGGATAATGAGTCCACTAGACCTTATCGTAAGCGTGATGATGGGGAGAACAAGGAATGATCCACCTACAACTGAAGAAATGGAACGCCTTAGGAAAATGTTGGCCTAGAAAGAAGCAGAGTTCCAAGCGCAAACAGCCAAGCTCGAGGCATTGAGAGACGCTAGAGAGGCTCCTAATCCCAGTGGCTCTTCAAGGCAGCATTCCTCAAATCTGGCCATAGAGAACCAATTAGCCTCTGCTCCTACTGGTTGGGGCCTAATTTCCTTTCGTTCCCTCGCGCGAGCAGCAGGGGGAGGAGATCTTCTCTCAAACAACTGTGGAAGGTCTGCGCACGCTACATGATCGTCGGGTGAGCGCACGCGTGCCTTCCTGTGCCCGGATAGGCTACCAAAAAAGAGAGAGATTTTACGACGTGGATACATTCCAATTCTTCCTCGTCATTGGGGGTTCGGGGGACACACTCGGGAGGTTCGCCCTCTTTGAACAATTATGAAGCCCTTCAGCTCTCTGCAAGAGTGGTTTGGATAGGGATTCTGTTCAAGCTTTTAACACATCTCTACTCTCTTTCTTTCTTAAAAGTGTAATGTGAGTTCTATTGTGCTCCTCTGAAATGGATCACTCAAACGAGGTTGACAGGCCAAAGAAAAAGTATGGAAGAAAGGCGACAGGGATCTTCCTATCAGCGCAAACTATGCATATGGGTGATTGCGTCAACCAATGAGTTAGATCCCTCCTAGCTACCAACTCAAGATGACTCCTCCCAAGTGACTGAGGGAGAGAGCATGTTTGTTTCTTGACTCAACTCAATTCTATGATAGGGAGTTAGAGCGGTGATTCGAGGGTTAGAACTCTTGGGTTGGCTTAGGTCTGCAGGGTTTATCGCGGACGTGGGTTACTACGCAGGGTAAGTAACAAGCAAAGGGAGAGAGAGAGAGAGCTTGAGGTGTAGACTTTCCTAAGAAAGAGAGAGAAGGGAACCGTGCATTAAGAGGTATTCTCTCTCTCTGAAATTTTCCTCTCTCTTATTAGCAGGATTTAGGGTTAGAAGCAAAAGACAAGTGAGAACAAGCGTGATGCCTCTATTTCAACAGTGAATAATCTGCTCTTTTATAATTGACCTAAGCTTGGTTATATAGAGAACCCATCAAATAGGGGTGGATGCTAAGCCTAAATACAATAAAAAAAATTGTAGTAAAAACCCTAAATTAGGAAAAAGGACTGAAATGCCCCTAAAACCTTTTCCGCTAATGACGAAACCATCCCTTTCTGAGGGGTCTCTCGCCATTGCCAGTCTTGGTAGCTTTTTCGGATACTTGTGCCATTGGTTTAGTTGATCCATCATGGTATTCTTGATGTTGTTCGATTATGAACATTTTGATGCCTTTTAATTGTGTTGTGGTAGACTTTTCCCGAAGGGTCAAAGTCCGGCTTGATTTGTGAACTTCAACCATCAATGTAATATGGTCCATGATTCTTTGAGTCTTTATTTTTGTTGAAAATTAAAGAGGAGACCATCACAGTCATTTTGCCAAACGTTTTGTCTGTTTTGGTCCTTGTTTGCAGTATTTCCAATTTTGGGAGTGTACCAGAGAAGGGGATTCCGGCGACCACACGGTCTTGGTTTTTCTGCAACCTTGGAGTCTGTGTTTATCTAACATTAGATTAAGTGTTACAGTTATACCAATTTGTAGCCCTCTACACACAGTCGCATTGAACTCTGCTTTATGCTTCATGAAGTTTGAGATGTTCTCTCAAACCCAGGTTTTCATGATCATGGGTTCACCATCTTTCTATAAAAGGTTTCACTCAGAGTCATGCCCCGATTCATGCCATACGTCAAAATGACAGAGTCGTCAAGATCTTACGTATGTCTAAATTTGAGCTTTTCTCGATTTCAAATGAAGGTTTTGTGGGGCCTTGAAGTTCATCCCTAGATGTGAAGTCGCAGCCTTCATTATTGGGGGTTGGTTTGGTGAAGCCGCACTGCGATAGTGTAAAACCTACCCATTTTGAGGTAATTCGAGTCCAGAATGTTATTGTGAGGTCCGATTGAGCCCAAATTTGATCCCTGGGGATTTTCAACATTCTGCATGAAATGGCGGTGGTGTAGTGCTGCTTTGGAGCCCTTACCATAGGGCTGTAGTTGTGAGATCCTTTCTTAGCATGATGGTGCTCTTCCAAGGTTGCCTAGCTTTAAGCTTGTTTCATAGTATTACCTTGATCTGGCAGTGCCTTGTGTATCGGCAGGATCAGGTTGTTACTGGTTCTCTCCTTATTTGTCTTAAGGATGTAGGTATGGCAAAAATGATGTACAACAACTTACTTCGATGGATGTTGCTCTTCGAGAGAATCGAGAAGTGCAGCATTCATAATGAAAATTTTGTCTTCGAATTTCATCTTTTGAATCCTTACTAAGACGCATTTATTTCCTCTCAACATATATTTTTCTTCTCGATCTCAGGCATCAGAGCAATCCTTGAGGGGGAATGTAAGGATCAAAGTTTTTCCCTGACCATAGTAACAAACACGGCTGTATGAGTCAGTTTAGAAGGGGTAACGCCATGTGTGAGGTGCTTTACAAGGGAGGAACACCATCTGTGAATGAGCGGCAATGCCGACTGTGAAGAGAGAGAACGACAATGTAGCGAGTGTAGCATCGTGCATGAAAAGTCAGCGTCGTGCATGAAAAGTCGACGTCACACGTGAAGTTCAGAACGAACGTCGTCATTTGTGCAGTGAGAGGCATCGACGATTGTGAAGAGAGAGATGGAGTAATGTCGTGTGTGTAGCACCGGCTGTGTAGTGTCGGTTGTGTAGCGTTGGCTGTGCAACGCTGTGAGTATCACTATCGTGCACGGACAGTGAATGCCACCTGCTGAGTTCACGCTGTCATGTGTGCCACTTGTCCAATTGCACACCATCTGGCATCTCTTGGACTGCCACCCAGCCACAGGGTACTTAAGCTCTCTCATCTTACCCTCACACCACTTTTCTTCCTCTTCATCTCTCTCTCTCTAAGACAATTTGGAGAATTTAGAAGAAGCTCCCTTTAGCTCACTATTAGAACTGCCATTATAGGAGTTGAAGAAGGCTGTGGAAGAAGGTTTTTAAGGCACTGTACACTTAAGGTAAGTGTATTACTACCTTGTAGGTCCTTAAGTGTGAATTGATCATGAATTAATATGTTAATGGTATGAATAATAGCATGAGTGATGGAAGTTTATGCCCACTGTTATTTTCCAGCAATATAATTAGCATTTGCATGATTATAATAAGCATCAAATATACCTTGTTCTTCATGAAAAGTCTTTAATTTTTTGTTCTTAAGTATCTATTTGAAATTGGAAGTTTTATGTTAAGAATTAGCACAATTAGAGAACATTTGGGAATCATATTAAGTAGTAATGGGACTGTGCTGTAAATTTCTAAGAAGGTTTCATGTTCTTGTATCCACTTTTGCATCAAACGAGGTCCAATTGACCTCAAACTACTGCCATTAGAAAGGAATCTGAGTCTATTACAATGTTTATTTTCAAATCTTGCTCAAATTCTTCATGCATATAGATTTATGCTTCAAAATATGCCAGTAGGTCACTGTGGATAGTTTTAGTAACACATAGAACTGATTTCTCTGATGATAAGGGTTTTGATCGACCAAATGAGGTCCATTTTCTTCCAAACCACTGTCATTTGAAATATTTATGACTAATCTTGAAATCACATGTTAACCACATTTTGAAATTTCTTCTCAATTAGGAGATATAGAATTAATTTTAAAGACATATCACTGCTTTTACCGTATAACAGATTTCTGATGGAATGCCTCTATTTTGTTTAACTTTTGAGGGTCTAAATGATGTTCAATTGCTATCAAACCACTCCCATTTGAAAGATAAGTTTGTGCAATGTAAATTTTTCTTTTGAACCATCTTTCAATTCTAAACGAATTGAAAGTTATGACCCTATTTACGATCGGACGTCACTGCTTGAAATTGTAGGAAATGTGTCATTGACACTGTCATTCCATGATACTGATACTGACATTCTGTGATATTGATAATGTCATCATGTGATAGTGATGCTGTTATTTTCGGATATTGATGTTTGAACGTATTTTTTAGCACCTTGGTCTATGATAAGGAGCAGGTTAATAAAGCCTACAAAACAGTGAAAATTCCTAACAGTCTCAGAATGGGCCCATAATTGGTCAAGATCTTCATCATCACTTCAAAACACAACTTTCCAAGTTTCATCGCGATCAAACATGTCTAAGGCAGTGAACACAAAGAAACAATTTCAGCAAAATTTGTCTCTAGCACCCTTAAATGGATCCTGTAACTAGAGCCATTCTTTTGGTGCATCAAACAACTATAGGACTACCACCATTAGATTTGGCATGGTTGAAAACCCCTACGAGTCAAGTTTCGGCTTAATCGGGCAATTTGAGACAAAGTTATGGGTAAAAGACTAAAAATGAGTAGGCCGCACACTCTTCCCGTGTGGCCTCACTCCATCAAAACACCATTAAAAGTGGCTGTTTTTATAACCACGGGAAGTCAGTTTTGGATCCTATATCTCACTCGTTCCAAGTCGGATCGCTCCCAAATTTGGTGAGTGTGTTCGTCTCATCAAGATGAGCAATTCGATATGTGGTACGTCCCATGACGATGTTCAAGAAGAGAGAAAAACTAAATTGAAGTCGTTGATACATGAAGGAAGTTGCAAAAAATTTAGCAGCAGCACGCTTCGTTCGAGCAGCAAGATCACGAGAATCGCATGCCCGATCAGCAAGAAACCAATTGCATTATGGGCGTGAGCTTTGAGGCTATCTCATGTGCGAACCACGCGTATGATGTACAGTTGGATTTCACACACAAAGGCATCAAAGCTATTGTTAATTCTGAGCACCGGAGTTCAAGATTCCGGTAAAAACCTCAAGACGAAAAAATCTTCATCCGGATACGGAATCAAGCTACGTTTGTTGCAACGTGATCGTGACGACATGCTCAGTGTAATTCAATGAGGAAGTCACGAAGAAACATCAAGGAACGAACACACATTAAATATGAAGTTTTCAAGATTCATCCAAAATTCAAGTCTCATGATCATGGCTTAAAAACATGATTCATAACTAGAAGTTGGTCTCAAAATGATCGCAATGCTGAGCCCTATGAGAAAACAATAATCTTTCAATCAAAGGGGCATCAGAACTACCTTGGGTCAGCCACGAAAGATCACGCACGTTCTCGAGCAGCGGCAGAGACTGTTCTGAAATTCCACACATTGTTAGGAAAAGGCAAAACAATCCTTTCGCGCTCATTTTTAGAATTTCTTTAAATTCAATTAAATTGTAATTATCTTCAATTCTAAGTAGTGTTTGGGCGTACACCCACATTTTAGCCCAATTCTATACAAACAGGTAAAGCCTCATTGTACAAAAACTGGATTCATTCTTCTTGGATCAATCAATAAAATTTTGAAGTTTGCTTATGCTCGTGGTTACGTCTTGGAGAGAGAGAGAGAGAGAAATAGAAGAGAGAAGAAAAGGGCCTATAACTTTCTCTCTCCTCCCCTCTTTCTTGTCTCTATCTCTTTTCCTCTCTTCATCACGTCTCTATCTCTTTCTCTCTCTCCCCTCTTTCTCATCTCTATCTCTTTCCCACTCTTTATCTTGTTTCTATCTATTTCTCTCTCCTCCCCTCTTTCTCATCTCTATCTCTCTCTCTTTCTTCTTCTCATCTCTATTTCCCTCCGTTCTTCATCTAATGCAGTCGACGAAGCCTAGCGCCGGCTGGATTTCTCTCTCTTCTTCTCTTCTATTGAGTCGGCGAAGCCTAGAACCAGCTGGATTTCTCTCTCTCCTTCTCTTTTGTTGTAGTCGGTGAAGCCTAGTGCCTGTAGGATTTCTCTCTCTCGTTGTCTATCACAATCAGTGAAGCTTAACGCTGACTCGATATTTCTCTCTCTCTCTCTCTTCTGTAACAATCAATGACGCCTAGCGTCGGTTCGATTTTCCTCTCTTCCGTTTCTTTCACCACAACCGGCGTAAGCTTAACACCGGCTGGGTTTCTCTCTTTTTCACTTATGTCACAGTCGGTGAAATTTAACGCTGGCTCAATCTCTTTCTCTTGCATCTCTTCCGTCACAATCGATGCAAGCCTAGCACCGGCTGGGTCTCTCCCTTTCTTCTCGTCTGACACAGTCGGTGAATCCTAGTGCCGATTGCATCTTCTCTCTTTTCTTCTGACACAGTCGGTGAAGCCTAGCACTAACTGTATTTTATCTGTCTTCTTCTGACATAGTTGGCAAAGCTCAACGTCAATTACATCTTCTCTCTCTTCTCCTCAGTATAACACAGTCGGTAAAGTCTAGCATCAACTGCATTTTCTCTCTCTTCCTTCTAACATAGTCGACAATACATAGCGCCGACTGTGTCTTCCTTCCCTTTCTCTCTTTTATTCTCTTGCTTTGCATACTCTTCTCTACCTTTCTTCTCCCTCCTTCCTTTTGATCCCTTCTTCTTTTATTTCATTTCTTATTCTTTCTTCATAACCATCATTATATTATTCTTTCATTCGACTAAGAGGGATTGAGGTTAGCATCTCATGGCAGTCCTGTTGTCTAGCCGTAATGTTGGTATGCCAGGATTACTTGGCCCGCTTTATCGCCACGACAGACTAACCATCGTGCCTAGTTAGTCGGTACTGGTAATGACGTCTAGTAATAATCTTGTGCACCAGTCTTAGTTACCGAGCACGTTTTGCTAACACATCAGGCTAATTATTCATCATCTTAGTCATCGCTCTGATCCTCGCGCTCAGTCGAATTCTTCTCTCCCTTGTCTTTCTTCTCTTATTTTCCTTTTTGAATGTGCATGCTTGTGTACGTTCTTCAAAGAGTGAGGTCTGACCCACCTGTCCTATAACCTTTGCCATATGTGTGTGATTACAGAAAATGGAAGATTACAAGCCAAGGAGGCAATTCCGAACCAGTTTTATTACTTGGGGACTTTCTTTGTGATCTAAGAGGGCGCCCATGTGAGCCAGCCCGAGTATGTCTTAAACCTACCTTAAATTCCTCTCTCACCGGTTGGTAACACCTACCCCCTTTCTCGAATGAGGTTCCCAAGAAAGCGATCTCAAGAATGTCCCAGGTCTTCCCTCGAAACCCAAGAAGTGTGCCACTCAATCCTCAAAAGGATCCGGAGGGCGACATCAAGTCACCTTACCAGTTTGGTGACTCCACTGGGGACTTACTACCCCTTAGTCGTCTTTGGCTAGTTTCTTCTTTTATTTTCTGCTTGCATTATCTTTTCACATTTTATTTATGGCTTGAGGGCTCTGGAACCCATTTATCCAGATCGGGCATTTTCTTTTCCTCGCATTTGAGAGTTTCCTAGGGAACAAGTTCCTTTGACTTCGTTCCCATCGATCCTCTTGAGAAAAGACCCCTTGTCTAGCTTTCAAGTCTTTACCTGGACCGGTGTGAGGCGGGACTTAAAGGTCCCTCACTCCCCATCTCCTCGCTCCGGTGGAAACTCCACCAAGGTGCCCTGCATCGGCAGCACTTTTGTTGCCCCACATAGCATGCACCAAGCCACCGGCAAGTCACTTGTCAGTCGTGTACCTAGGGTATGCTGGAAGGCTACCCAATCCCTTTCTGCAAAAGACAAACAAGTTGCCATTGCTTCTTTGGGTCACCATAAGGCTACCCCCCACATTTATGCACCATTGGTCTCTATCCCTTGAGGCTCAACGCATCGAGGCAGAAACCCCACAGTCTCCACCCCTAACACACACCACAAGGCTCGTGGTTCACCCGCTCGAGCCAAATTTCAAGGCAACCCTTGTGGTACCCCAAGTCAGCATCCAGGATCAGACCATCTAAGGTCAGGTCCTACGCACGCTGATCACATGCATCTCACTGCCTTAGAAAATGTCGTCATTACGCTAACCCAGGTACACAATAGATGACCTCCTCATCTTCCTATTCAGCCCACACAAGCACACCGTGTAAGGGGCAGGCCTCCAACTGTTCTCTTACAGACACCTACTCGTAGTTCTTGGCCTCCTAAGGCCTGATCAGTTGCACGAACCCAGGCTGACCCCCAACTCCCCCGTTGTCCTTCTTCAAGGAGTGCACATGAGGCGCCGTCACAAGGGTCCCCTTGCCCTAGACTCGGGTCTTCTCATGACTCAATCCTGCTCCAGCCCACTCCTTCTTCATCAAGCAAGCACCTTCAGCCATGGCACTCGAAGGTTTTCCCCAAGAGTACCATCTTGAACCAGCCCCGTTACTTTGGTCATGTCTCTAGAGCTCATAAGAGAGCTTAGGGCATTGACCTGATGGAAGATCGAGTCCTTCATCCTCCCCGGCCCAAGATGACTCCAGTTCCTAGCCCTCATCCATTGTCGCACCTGATGGAAATAGCTCTCTCTTATGCAAGAAGAGCTGACCAGTCGCGACCTAGATCACAGTTTTGGTGTGAGGTCCATCAAAACAAGGCTAAAAACAATAGAGGCCTGCAAATTTTGATTAGGGAGGTGACCAAGGCAGTCAAAACAACCAATTCTGATGACCCTCTTCACCTGAATGCCTTTTACGACCTTCAGACGATGAAGCCCGAAGAAGAGCTCCATGAGCCATGTGCTGTTGTTACTCTCTTAGAAGAAGACCCAGCCATTCAGCAACCATGGTCCCAAGACCGTCGAGAACCGGTCCAAATGCGATCAACATACAAGAGCCAAGTCCAGTCAGAGCATGCTAGCCCCCTACTAACTGACCTACCATGTATAACCCATCACATTCGCAAGCCCTCAGTTGCCACCAACATTGACCTCCATAGAGAAACGGTCAGTGTAATGGTTGTAAGAGAGCCCAGCGATGCGCAAGAAGAGCGCATTAATAAGTTCAAGGATATGGTGCACGTGATGATGGAAAAGATCAATCGTATGGAAGCTGCACTCTAGTCGGCTAGCGATGAGAGCAATTCCCATCACTCTGATGGTGCACCTCAACGACAGCCCCCTCCTACCTCACAGGATAATTCTATCCCTCATCTCATCTCTCAGACAGACATTGATGCTTTGGTCACCCATAGCCTAAAGAACAGACATATCCTAGGGATACAGGATGCGACGCCTTATCAAAGGCCATACCCCTCATACATTGATCAGGTCCCTTTACCCTCAGATTATAAGAAAGGGAAGTTTCCTTTATTCAACAGAACCACATCCCCAAACCAGCATATTGCCCACTTTCAGGCAACATGTTGAGAAACAGTGGCTAACGGGAAACTTCTTCTCCAATTGTTCGTTGAGACCCTTGATGGCCCAGCATTTCAATAGTATGCCCAACTTCCTCCAAACTAAGTACATATATAGGAGGAGATGGAGAAATTGTTCTATCAATGCTTTTATGAGGTCGAGAGAGAGGTTGAAACCATCGAACTTCACACCCTGACTCAAGACCCCGAGGAGCCTGTGGATCAGTTCATATCAAGATGGACAAATTTGGCTTCTCGGCATCCTAATCCTATGTCTGAGAAGGAAGCGGTCCAAACTTGGGTGCGGAATATGCCACTCGAGATCGCTCTACATGTTGAGGCCTCTAACCCAACCTCCATGTTAGAGTTGATCTCTAAATCAGTTCGCATAGAAACTTTATCACACCACCATGATGGGACACGACAACCATCTACAAGCTCAGCAAACAACAGGGGCAATGGTAGCTCTCGAAATAACACCTGGGGCTGCCAGCAGAAAGGGGTAATCAGTGCAGCCGTCATGGTCATTGATTCAAAGAAGACTCCCTCCCAAACTTTGGACCTCTCTAAAGGGGTAAGCACGACAAAGGTAACACCCCAGGCTGGTCAGCAACAATAGTTGTACAATCGGGTACCCCCACCAGCCAACCTTGATTGGGGTGATTATTTCACCAGGCATAGGAATAAGGTTTATCCCTTTGATAAGGAATGGGTCCCTACGTTGTTTCAGTTATTATTAGAACAGAATATGATCCTTCTCCCAAAAGCTAAGTTCCCCGAGGAACTTGACCCTAACACTCAGGTGCATTATTGTGCCTATCATCGGAGGAACAATCACCCCACAGATGACTGCTACACGCTGAAGGATATTATTGAGGACTTAAAGAAGGGTCAGATAAAGCTTGAAGACTTAAAGAAGGCCTTTTGGGGTAGCTGGGGCTTCCCATACTGTAACCATCCACGAGGAAGACGCAATGCATGTTATCCTTTACGCCTTCTTCATTATAATACTTCAAGAAGGCATAATCACACTAAAGCAGGCAAGGCAACCTCGTCGCCTTGCTAAGGGGGCTGAAGATCATTGGTGTCCGTACCATCAGATAAGAGGCCATTACCTATCAGAATGCACAAGTTTCCTTAATACATTTGCAAAGAAAATGTGGGAGTGTCAGGAGTTTTACAATCTCCCCGTAAGTGACCCTCAAGTCATTCCCCTATCGGGGCAAGAATATCTCACAAAGGAGGACCTTCCTATTAATGACTCGGACTCCATCGAATCGTCGACTTCCCAGCCATGGATAGTCTACCATGGCCAAAGTAGACTCAAGTCCTTAAGGCGAGAAGCAGTTCGCCAAGCTAGAACATTTCTCAAGCCCAGTGAGATGAATAAAAAATCACCACAAAAAACCAAAAAGAGATGGGCACCAAGGGCTACTTGTCGAAGAAACAAGACTGCTCAACCCACAGTCGAGTAGGAATTTCTTAGGCCCCTTCTTCCATTGCCAACTTTACTGGACTTCACCCCTGACATGATCCTTCTTCCTTGTTCATCTTACTAAGAAGACATTCCCATGCCATCTCCCACTCAGCACACATGTGACGAGGGTGATGATTTTAAAAGCACTCCCCAATGGTCTAAGCAAGGGAAAGACCTAAAAGACCCCCTACACCCGTCCAACCCAGGTGATGACATTAAAAGCTGCCCAGATTGGTCTGATGAGTGCATCGACCTTAAACATCCCCCACCTTCTAACCCTTCTCCTTCTTCTTCTCCTGCTTCTCATTCTCCCTCTTCTATGTCTCTTGCAGGTACAACCTTGATATGCTCAGACTTCGAGGCTCTCGTCGAGAATTCGAAAGAATCAATATAAGAATGACGCAAGGGAAAAGATTGAGAAATACCCAGGCACAGGCAGTAAAATTCCTAACAGTTGCTGATGCTCTGATAGCTAAAGCCAAGGCATAGCCACCTTCTTCAAAGAAGCACAAGAAGTCGAAGCCAAAGAATCCCAGTGGCCCCCTAAGCTTGAATTTGAACAAAGACTGAGAGAATCAAATGGGAAAAGCTTCTATTTTTAGGAAGCTTGCCCCATGGTGTAAATTTCAGCAGTAATACCCACCACGAGGAAGATAACTATCATATCAGGGAGGACGTTGCAGCCTCCACTGCAAAAGTTGGGCACCTTGAAGTTCCCCAGTCAGCCACTGCCCCCTAATCCAAAGACTAGTCTGCCTATCTTACAGGTCCCTGGGCTCCTTCCTAATCCCAATATTTCAATCAATCCACCTATTCTCCAATTCCCTGAGATCCCTTTGATCCCATATGCTCAGTCTCTTCCAAAACCTCAAACTTTTGTCACTCAAACCAAGCCCGCTGTGTAATCAAGTCAGCCAGCCGGCCAAAATAAACCTTTTCTACCCAAAATTCCCCTCAACCCAACATACCACCCATATCAGTGGCAGGATTAGGAGCACAAGGCCTTGATCAAGACAAGGTGAAATATGATGTGATAGGGCATCTACAGAAACTTCGGCTCTTCTCAGTATCTACGACGCCCTCATTCTCTCGAAGGATTACCAGATGGCTATGGTTCACGCTCTCTCTAACCCAGAAGTTTACGAAACCGATGTAGAACCTATTGAGGTCGACCCAGCAATTTTCGAAGGATGTATGCCAATCACCTTTTCAGAGGACGATTTGCAATTGAGAGAAAAAGTTCATAATCGCCCTCTCTTTGTTACTGCGAACTACATGCATGCCCCATCAACTGAATTATGTTATATGGAGGGTCGACAGTCAACCTTATTCTAAAGAGGATCCTTACTTGATTAGGGTTGGGGTCTGAAGATCTTACCTCGACCCACGTCACAGTTTAAGGGTTCAACCAATCAGGAAAGAAGCCAGCTAGCACGGTACGCCTTCATTTTAAGATTGGTGAGCTGAACGATTACGCCCAGTTTCATGTAATCGACACCGACACTTCATGCAATATCCTCATCAGTTGGCCATGGCTTCATGACCAGGGGTGGTTCCATCAACATTACATCAATGTTTCAAGTATAGCCGAGACAGGAGATAGCATGTGGTCTATGCTGACAAAAGACGATTCCCTGTGGTTGAAACTCACTACGCCGATGCTAAATATTACTACTTGGATCAGGGGTCGCCTCGGAAGCCAAACGATAAAGGTCACAGGTCTACAATCAAGACAACATCTTTGTCACATGAAGATGTTGAGGATGTTGGGAGAACATTGGTGAACATGTTCAAAGAGGAAGAAAGGCAGGGCAGAATTTTACCTTTAACCACCCTTCATTCTGACATTCCAACCACCATCCCTCAAGAAACTCCTTCTTCGCTTGAAAAGGAGTCTTCGCTCTCTGCTTCCACTTTTGAGCCACCTTGGCCGGAATATGAACCAGAGGTCATTCCTGATATTGAGCTAGCCATGAGGATAAAATTCCTGACTCCAAGCATCACCTATATGCCAGACCAATAGAAAGTCCTTCATATCCCCATTGCGCTCTTGAAAGCCGAAGTGGTGTGACAACCGCAGTGAAATATTTTTCAAAATCCAGGTGCTAAAAGTATAGAGGATGTTTTTCGAACCGGTGACCAACTGAAAGTTCTACTTTTCCCCGACCTCTCAGGAGGAGAGCAGCTCAATAAAGAGAAATTTTCATCCCCTCAAGGTCAGGATCCCCTAGCAAACTTAAGAACCGAAGTTCACAGTCTCTAGAGTTAGTTGGAGGTCATTTATATTGCTTCAAAACATCTCAAGGAGTTCATTATGGAGACTACAAGCTATGATAAGCTTGAAGTAAATGTGTCACTAATGGAGGTCGAAGCCCCTTCTGACTGGACTATCTATAGCAACCACGCTCACCAAATCATGAGGAAAATGAACTATGAGCCACTGGCCAATCAAACACTAAGAGGAGAAAATGCAACTGACTCCCCATTTTGAAGCTATCCAAGCCACGGCAGCCCACCATGGGGCTAAACAAGGCTTAGGGTATTAGCCGCTTGGGGCAATAAAAGTGTTGAGAGGCATTCAAAAAAAAGAAATCACATGAGGTGCAACAAAAGTAAGAAGAGAATAAAATCATACAGAAAAGTCAATCAAACGAGAGAAACACTTTATTCACCAGTTAAAAAACTTTTACAAGTACTGGAAAAAGGAAATGACATGTTCAGAAACTGTCGATCATCTTATTGATCTCTACGCTGCGCGCTGCAGGAGAAGTCTCAGTGCTCTAGACACACTCTTTCAGTTCCGCCAACATTTGAGTCTCCTCTGCCATCGCCACGGTTTCCAACTCAATTGTGCCATTGAGTTCGGACCAATCTTCAACCAAAGAGGCCTCCATGGCCCTCCTCTGAACCATCTCCATTTCAAGGCCCACGAATTCCTGCTTCAATATTCACATCTCCTCTCTAATTTCAATCATTCTCTTGAAGCTTCCTTGCGCCTCCCTCTTGAGATCCTGCTGACGGCCAGTTATCGTGGCCTTCTTCTTGATGCAAGCATCTATCTTCTCACGATGGTGCAAGATCGACTCTTCCAAGAAGGCTAGGCTGCTAGTTTCTTCGTCATGATGTAACACCCCAATACGTCAGCTCCCCAACTCATTTAGAGTTGCATTAAAATGGGAAAGCACTTCTGGTGCACTCCCAACTGCGGTGGTCATAACAAATTCCTTCAGTCTAGCCAAAGCTTTGCCTAGCTCGTTGAAAGGCATCTCCCTTAAGCCATGAAGGCCTGCTCGAAACATGCCCGCCATCATGTTAGAAACCCCAGTAAAAATGGGCGTAGATGCAACCGCTGGGATTACTACTGCTGAAGTAGCCTCAACCTGCCCGGGTTCTTCAATGTCAGCCTCCCTGCTTTGATCTTCTCTCATAAAGACCTCTACTTCAGTCCCAGCAGGCTTTGAAGAAACATGTTCCCCTTGCTCTTCATCTGCCACTTCAGCATTAACATGTTCAGGAACTGCCTCTTCCCCAACAAATTCAGCCCTAGCCACAACTTCTTCCATTTGTCTTGTACCTTCAACATCCAGAACCTCCCCCATGAAGAGCTAAACCCCCTTACTCCACGACCTGTGACCATGGAGGCAACAACCCCTTGGTGCCCAGGCACATCATCAACTATGGGCTCTTCTTCTTGAGTCATAGTCCCTGCCTCGGTCCAAGCACCGAGCTCCTGATGCATGAAGACAACATCAATGTCAGATTCCCTTCCTAGAGCAGTTCCTTCGAGACCTGCAGCCTCATCAGTACCTGTCTAAACTGCCTCTGACTCAGAAACTGCCCCTGTATTTACTGCCACAAGATCCGAAGTTACCTCTCGATCAGAAGCAATGACAATGGGCTCAGAGCGGCCGAAGTCATCTACCTCAGTTTCTGAAGAAAAAGAAGACAATTCAAGAGAAGCAGAAGGTGGTCCAGAGAGCGCAGAGGGTGATACTGGGGGAGCTCCTAAAAGATCACAAGAGGAAGAGCTACCTTCTGATTCTGACATCAAAGGAAGGTTGACACTCTTGCGCCTCCAAGTACGCCCACTGACTGAAGACAGTGCAAGAGTATCGGCAGCGATCGAGGGCTTTCTTTTCTTCCCCCCTGCCAGAGTAAGAGTGGCAGCTTCAAATCCACCTCCCTGAGAAGGGCCTCCAGCCAATTTACCATGGGAACCACTCCTGATTAGGGCGTTCAAGTCCTGTGGGGGATGCTTTTCATAACCAGGGACTTGCCGCCCCTCATCCCACTCGAAGATGGAACTACGATTAACGAGGACACTTCTAGTCCTCGTCTTCATTGCAAGAAATTCTGGCAAGGCCTCATCAACTGCTATCTCGCGTGGAAGCTCTAAAGGTCGCCAGTTATAGGGATAATCTAAGACAAATACCGCATCAGAAGCAGGAGCATCTGCCAATCTCCTTTGCCAGGTATCCTTGCGCCAGTTACCATTCACCCCTTTCCAAGGGTGATCTTTATCCCAATATCCCTTGCTGGTGATTCTCCACCAATTCCCATAGGCGTTGGTCGTTCAGACTCTCCTGCCAGTGAGGTAATCTATATTTGCTGGGTTTTGTCATCTCTAGACACATCGACCATGCAGTCTGTATATGCTCTGGCAGCCAGCACTCACGGAAAGTTCCAAACTCTTTTATCTTCCCCTTGTTCACCTTACTCTGGCACTTTTCAAAAAACATCGAGAAGGGGTAGCCTTGATCAAGTTCGTGTTGATGGGAGAAGCGGTGGGGGAAATACCCCTCTAACCTGGCACTATGCGGAGTCTGATAAGGTAGAACTCCCCCTCTGATACTCAAAATTCACATGACAACCTTAATGGTTGTTGGAGTGTCGTCTAATTCTTTCCTCAACTCATCAACGAAAGCATGGTCGGTGAAGCTCTTGACCGGAATAAGGACCTGCCTCATGTTAAAAGAGTCATTCCCAAATAGACCCCAAGCCTCCCCTAAGGTATGAAAGATAGCCCTCTGGTTGGCAATTCTCATCAAGAATGGCCATTGTTTATCTCCTAAGCACTGATTCTTGACATAGGTGTCAGGGAAATAGGCCCATAACCACCAGTTCATGTAATGCACAGAGAATGGAGTTTTAAAATCCCTGAGAAATGCCTCTCCTCCTACGATGCCACTCCCTCCCTCTTTTCCCTTTAGGACTTTCTACAGGAGATGGCCTCCCAAGCCATGGTATATGTTGCACAAGACTGGCTAAGAAAGGGCATACTCATGCCGTCTGGTCATGTCACATGCCACATACAGTACGCCTAGATGAATGTCATCCCCTCAGCTAAGGAGCACGAATTTGCAACAAAATAAGGCCAAATATGCGACCAAGAAGACACGGTCATCGTCGGTCTCAAGTTGATATACAGGAGGCGTCTCCTTTGCAACTGTCGTCCCTTTCCCCTTCGGAGTGCCTTGACCACCCTTGAGGTAATCCGCACAAAAGAGTTTCACCCATTTCGTGAAGGCGACCCTACCGTTGCTTGACCAGGCCCCAATCGATTGATAGGCCTCGAAGATCTTTTGAAGACTGACAGGCGGCTCTTCATCCCCCATGTTAGCACCACCAAAGATGACCGAGTTCAGGGGTACAAACTCATCATACATAGCCCCGATCATCGGGAGACCTTCAATAAAATGAAGATCTAGTAAAGAGATTTCTGCTTCTCCATGTCCAAGAAGCCAGGTATTACTAACATGGCTCAACGTCTCCAGTAACACCTATATTGTGTTGGAACAACGGTCATAGTAGCTGCTTGAACACTGGACCGCTGCTAATAGTGAAGCACCTTTAAGAGTACTTTTATACGACCCCAATAGCTTGGTAGTCCAGAAAGAGTATCCATTCATGTATTGGTGCTCCCCTTGAATTCATAGGCCTTTTGTTGACCATATTAGTAGTCCATTTTCTGCCCTTTTCCTGTACCATTCGTTTCCCAAGGGTAGGCAAGTTCTCCTTAAAAGCTATGTTCCTATGCATTCAATGAAGAAGTGACAGCCCTTCTTTAGCACTGATGTTGCCTCATTGCCCTCACGTACTTCAAAAAAAATGGGTTCAGTAATGAAAGTGACATTGAAGGGCCACTCTGGTTCACATACTGGCCGGATCAGCCAAATGGGCTCACCCCTTGATAAAACCTCACCTGTAAAATCACAGGCGTCGATTTCTCCCTCCCTTGGAAGCCTCTTCACATCAGGAATTTGGTAAGAAGAACCAGCCATTATAAAGGACTTAGTGGTTTACTCTCAAAAGTTGCTAAGGCATTGAATCAGTGCCGGCTGAGTTTGCCAATACTTAGCACCGATTGTGTTCGCTAATACTTAGCACCGACTGAGTTTACTAACCCTTAGCACCAGCTGCATCCGCTAACCCTTAGAACCTGCTGCGTCTACCAACACTTAGCACCGGCTGAGCTTGTCAATTCCAAACGCCGGTTGCATGCCAACGACTAGCGCCGACTGAGTCTATCAACAC
Source organism: Amborella trichopoda (assembly GCF_054954075.1). Classification (NCBI taxonomy): domain Eukaryota; kingdom Viridiplantae; phylum Streptophyta; class Magnoliopsida; order Amborellales; family Amborellaceae; genus Amborella; species Amborella trichopoda. Next base: position 17,954,474 of record NC_142342.1, on the reverse strand, counting down.
TAAGCACCGGTTGAGCTTGTCAATGCCTAGTGCCGGTTGCATGCCAACAACTAGCACCGGCTGAGTCGGTCAACACTCAGTGCTGGTTGAGATTGTCAATGCCCAAACACCGGTTGTGTCTTTCGAAGGCCAGCGCTGGCTATGATCAGATCTCTCACACGTGCCACGAATCCTAGTCATGACACCTCGAACTCAGCTGTGCCGACTGACAACCGTTGCCACGTCCTTCAGCGCCGCCTAACACACGAGCGAATGCCAACTGTCACCACATCTCGTTGTTCCACCTGACACATGAATGAGGTAATGTACACCTTCCTTGTGACAGTACGTCTCTTGCAACCGTACACCTTCCTTGTGACGGTTTTCCTTTAGTAACCGTTCGTTTTCCTGGACCTTTTAGTTTCTGCCGGAACTCCCTGCCGTTCCCGAAAAACCTCTGCCACACCGTTAACAACATCGAGAAGTCACCAAAACCACTGAAAAACCTTTCAAAACTTCTGAAAATGCTCACTACTACATTTTCCCCCTGATCTACCTTAAAAAATACCAAGGTCGAAGCTCTTCCTTCCACCGGAAAGTCCCCTATGCTTAAAAAAAAAAAAACTTCCTCTGCAGCTTCACTAAATTCTTGGCCAAGTCTACTCGCCGAAGGCCTTCCCTGCAAAACCACCGTGAATCCCAATGCTTGCTAGAACTTCAATCGGGCACCTTCTCCTCACTGTTAAGAAATCTTTTTCAAGTTTTTATCTTCGTTGAAAAGTGAGGGAAAACGGGGTCTTACCCCCCCGCCCTTATGCCCTTATGTAGCTTATAACACCCCTCACAAACTAAGAATCACAGTCGCATCCAAGGGAAGCCAAACGACGATGAGACAAGTCAGGCTCTGGTCATGACTCAAGTATCAATCCATCCACAGTGTCGACTACTCGGTTGAAGTGACTTGGTACCGGGTGAATTTCAAAAAACCCTAGCATCGATTGACTTGGTGCTGGGTGAATTTCAAACAACCCTAGCGATGGTTGACTTAGCACTAGGTGAATTTCAAGCAACCCTAACGCCAGACGACTTGGCACTGGGTGAATTTCAAATGATCTTAGTGCCAGTTTACTTAGAGCTGGTTCTGTTCAAACGATGTCAGCGTTCGTTCACAATGACAACTGAGTTTTAACAACCCAGTGTCGGCTGTGTTTTTAAGAACTCAGGGCCCGTAGAACACTCGCAAGAAACAATTATTTCTACACCTAGTGTCGATGGTATTTCAAGTTGTCTATTGTCGCTTATTTCGACCTGAAGCCATATATGTCCCAGCACTATCCCTAGTGGAGTTGCACCCAGGCCATTGCACCCATGCCGTGACTTGTCATCCCCAATGAAGTTGCACCCAAGCCGTTGCACCTAATCCGTGACCTATCATCCCCAATGAAATCAGGAGTAGGCCACTGTTCCTCATCCCCTAATAGGAGTCACACCCATACTACAGCCCATTATCCCCAGTGGAGTTAGGGTCAGTCTTACCTCTTCAATTCGCAGTGGGTCTGTTTCACACCAACCTATCTTATCCTTAAGGAGTCGGGTTACCTATCATAAGCCAATTCTTTATAGAGTCTCATCTTTCACCCTGGGGAGCCACGCTTACCCCCCTAAGGCCTAGTGAAGTCCACTTCTGTTGGCCATCCTTCATCAGGTCACCATTTCCATATAAGCCCTCAGTTTGTGAATAGTCTTAACCATTTTTTCCCCAGAGAGCCGGGTTGCCATCCACAGACCTATTCGTCATGGAGCTCCACCTACATGGCGACCCAGCCTCGGTCTTAGTTGTATGACTTTAAACAGAATAACCACAGTCCGTGCTGCATGACCCTAAATTGCACAGCCTCGGTCCTAGTTGTATGACTTTATACTGCATAACCACAGTCCATGCTGCATGACCCTAAATTGCACAGCGTCGGTCTTAGTTCTATGACTTTGAACTACATAACCTTGGTTCAAACTATATGACCTTAAATTGTAGTGGACATTTAGTTGCACGACCTTAAACTACACGGTCCTAGTTGTCCGACTTTAAACTTCATAACCACAGTCCAAACTATATGACTTTAAACTATAGCGGAGGTTTAGTTGCACGACCTTAAACTACACGGTCCTAGTTGTATAACTCTAAACTACATAACCATGGTCCAAACTATATGACCTTAAACTGTAGTGGAGGTGGTGCGAAGCTTCACAGCGTGATTGCGAACCTTTTCGGGAAGTGTCGAGGTTTTCTAAGCAAGGAACAAGGCTTCTTGAGGCCTTAGCAAGATTTGCACAGGTGCCCTGCTGGAGTTCCAATGCTCCTCCGGTCATTCTGCTGCTGAAGGGGAGGTCATAGAGAGTTCAGAGGGCTTTGTCAGCTCTTTGATTGTTGGAGGAGAAGGAGACAGGGCCACATTGAGTTCACCAAAAACTTAACAGAATTTCGGTGAGCTTTGGTGAACTGTTGAAGTGGGAAACCAAGAAGAAGGGCAATCCATAGGGTTTCAAGGAAGATTTCGAGGATTTCTGATGGTTTTTTCCAACTCCAGCAACGAGCAAAAGGTAGGAAGGATTTTCTCAGTGGGCAATAGTGAATTCACAGTGGAGAGGGGAAATGCCGGTGGGAACCCGGAGGGTTTGGGGGATCGTAACGGTCATGAAGATGAAGGGTCGTGGGGCAAGAAACAGTCACCCTTCGCAAGCACGGTGATAGCCACGCCGTAAGTGTCAGGCGACACGTCCAGATTTCAAGGGTCTCACTTGCGACACGCGCTAGAAGCTGGAGCAAGGCATCAATAACCCTTGGTTTGAGGGACATCGATAGTACTTGACTGATCGCGAGACGGTGATTCCCTCCTGGTGGCGACAACAATTCCATCTCAGTGGGCAGACGACAATAGTCTCTATTGGTGAGCTTTGGTGAACTGTTGAAGTGGGAAACCATGGAGAAGGGCAATCCGTTGGGAAGCTTTCGAGGATTTCTAGTGGTTTTCTCCAACTCCAGCAACGAACAGAAGGCGGGAAGGATTTTCTCGATGGGCAGGAGTAAATTTCTAGCTGAGAGGGAAACGCTGGTGGGAACCCGGAGGGTTGGGGGGATCATAATGGTCATGAAGATGAAGGGTCGTGGGGCAGAAACGGTCACACTCCGCAAGCGCGGTGATAGGCCACCCCGTAAGTGTCGGGCAACATGTCCTGATTTCAAGGGTCTCACTTGCGATGCGCGCTAACAGTGGAGCAAGGCATTAATAGGCCTTGGTTCGTGGGACGTCGATAGTACTTGGCTGATCGCGAGACGGTGACTCCTTCTGGTGGCATCGACGATTCCATCTCAGTGGGCAGACGGCGATAGTCTCGCCCTTGTTTACTAGACGATGATTCCATCTTGTGAGACAGACGGCGACAGTCCTGCCTTGTGAGAGAAGTTTCGTCGTGGCCACCTGACATCCTTCTTTTTTGTTCTAATGGCCAAGTCTTCGAGGCCATTCCAGACGTGAAGAACCTCTGACAAGAAGGAGAGCTTGGCACTGACATTTTCACTAGTGAGAGCCGGGTGAGAGGTGAACCAATATGGCTCACCAAAGACTTATGTGAACCTACGTGTCCCCTGAGCGTCACCTTTGTGAGTGCCCCCGTTCAGTTAATGACGAGGGAAGATAATGATGGAACCGTGAGCATAGAGGAAGGGGTAGGCCTTCTGCATTGCCTACATCAAAACGTAGCCTCTATGCGAACAAGCGAATGGTGGAAACCTCGGGCATGCGATGGTCCTCTTCTGGTCTACGGGTGCAAGGGGAGCACTAGTACCTAAAGGGATATTCCTCCTGGACCCTGAAAGTGCAGAGGGACTTCAGAGATATTTTGAGACTGACTTCTTCCGGCTTCCCTTCAATGCTCACTGGGCTACTACGACCATTGTTCAAACACGGTCAAAGTGTTGTTGGAGACTTGGAGCCATGCTAGCATCACATGGATGCTTGGTCACGAAGAGGCAGGGATTTTGCTAATGGATTTGCACTTCTTCGGTGGGCTGCCACTCCTCGATGCCATGTATGACAAGTTTATTCCCCCAAACTCAGTAATTTTTTGATGGGAAAATGTTGGCAAAGAATCCCCGCCAGCTAGGCTTCATGAGTTGTTCGAGATCTATCAACAACTCTATGATGAGCCCAAGAAGGGGCGGGTTACCTTCGCCAAGTGGGTGGCATTCTTTTATGGCGATTATACGGATGAAGCTGGTCCGTCACCGAGAAATGAGGGGAAGGAAACCCCACCACTTTTCAAGCAGAGGAAGAAGAATGGACATGTCTTCTTTGCGTCTTACTTGGCACTTTTCTTATGCAAATTTGCCCTATCGGGAGGGTCAGACATCATTCGTCCAAGCACCTTTTATGTGGCCTGCGAAATGGCGCGAGGGAGGGAATACTCGCTCTCACAGCCCGTATTGTGCAGCATTTATTATGGCTTGGGTGACATTTCAGGGGAGAACATACCAAGGGGATGAAGAGGGGAAAAATGACATAGTAGAAGGTGAGGCCTTCCCAAAGATGCACCCACAAACTTAAGCAATAATTGAAATTTTTATTGAATGGTTGAAGGTTGAACCAAAAGTCCTCAGTGCTTTTTACAATTAGGCATTGCATGTTTATATAGAATTGGGCCCAAACATGGGTGGATACCAAAAAACTAGCTAAATTGATGATAATTACAATTTAATTGAATTAAAAGAAATTAAGAAAATGAGGCGCAAAAGGATTGTTTTGCCCCTGCCTAACAATAGATGGAATTTTAGAAAAGTCCATGCTACTGCCCGAGAACTTGCGTGATCTTTCGTGACTGATTTAGGGTTACTTTGATGGCCGTTTGATCAAAAGATGATTGTTTTCTTGTAGGGCTCGACATGGCGATCAATTTAATATCTTCTTCGAGCCATGAATCGTGTGTTGAGGCCACGGTCATGTGACTTGAAATTTAGATGAATCTTGAAAACTTTGGATTGGTAGCGTGCTCATTCCTTAATGTTTTTCTTTGGTTTCTTCATTGTAATGCACTGAGCATGCCGTCATAATCACGTGGAAACAAATGGGACTTGATTTGGAGCCCGAATGAAGATTTCACAACTTTTGGGTTTTGGCCAGAATCTAGAATCCGACGACTGAAATTTAAAGTCACTTTGTCACCTTCGTGTGCAAACTCCAACAGATCATCATATACGGGGTTTGGACCAATGGTAACACTAAACCTCATGCACACAATGGGATTGGTCTTGCATCGATCTAACGTGCGAATGCCGTGATTTGGTTGTTTGAGTGAGGTGTATCGCTGCTCAATTTTCTGCACCTTCTTCACGAATCGACAACTTCTTTCTTATTTTTCTCCCTGCTCTGATGTTGTCACGGGGCATACCACATATCAAAACACTCTCACAAAATTTGAGTGTGATTCGAATTGGAATGAGTGAGATATAAGCCCCGAAATTCACGACCCATGACTGTGAAAATAGCCACCTTTAATGGTGTTTTGGTGTAATAACTTTGTCCTGGAGTGTCCAATTAAGCCAAAAATTGACCCATTGGGATTTTTCGACCATGCTAAATCCAATGGCACTGGTCCTACAACTATTTGACGTACCGAAATTATAGTTCTAGTTACAGGATCCATTTTAGGGTGCTCGAGGTCAATTTTTTGAAATTGTTTCTGTGTTTACTACCTTAGATATATCTGATTGCGATGAAACTTGGCAGGTGGAATTTTGAAGTGCTTATGAAGATCTTAACCAGTTATGGGGCCATAATGAGACTGTCAAAATTTCCACTGTATGTTGAGGCTTTATTGGCCTGCTTTCTCTTTATTTCGCATCAGGGACCAAGGTGCTGAAAAATGTGTTCAAACACATGCGTGATCTTTCATGGATGATTCAAGCTTGCTCCGATGCCCGTTTGGCCGAAAGATGATTACTTTCTTATTGGGCTCGGCATGACGATCGATTTGATATCAACTTGGAACCATGGATAGCGTTTTTAGGCCACGATCACGCGACTTGAAATTTACACGAATCTTGGAAACTTTCGATCGATAGTGTGCTCATTTCTTCATAATTATTTTGTGATTTCTTGGTGAAATTGTACTGAGCATGCCGTTACAATCGCGTTGCAATAAACGCAACTCAACTTCATGCCCGAACGAAGATTTTACCATCTTGGATTTTTGGCCGGATCTTGAAATCCAGATGCAAAAATCTACGGAAACTTCGATGCCTTCGTGTACCGAATATAACCGTTCATTATACGCGGGGTTCGGACCAAACATAGCCTTGGACTTTACGTACATGATGCAACTGGTTTCGTGTCGATTAGATATGCGAGCGTCGTGATATGGCCGCTCGAATGAGTCATGCCACTACTGATTTTCTTCCAAGTTTCTTCACAAATCGCCAACTTTCCTCTAGTTTTTCTCCCTGCTTGGGCATCGTCATGAGGCATGCCACATATCAAAACACTCGTCTTGACGAGACGAACACACTCACAAAATTTGAGCACGATCTGACTCGTAACGAGTGAGATATGAGCCTCTAAAGCTGTTGCTCATGACTGTGCAAACCAGTCTCCTTTAATGGAGATTGGTGCAGGGAGGCCGCATAGAAATAGCATGCGACCAACCCTTTTTCTAATGTTTCATCCATAACTTTATCCTAGAACATCCATTTAAGCCTAAACTTGAGCCCTGAAGGTTTTCAACCATGCAGGACTCAATGGCAGCGGTCCCACAGCTATTTGATGCACCCAAGATAGAGTTCTAATTATGGGGTCCGTTTCAGGGTGTAAGAAACTAATTTTTTCGAAATTGTTTTTTAGTTTATACTACCTTAGATGTGTCGGATTGCGATGAAACTTGGTAGGTGGCTTTTTGAAGTCCTTAAAAAGATTCTGAGCAGTTTTAAGGAAATTTTGAGAGTGTAAAAAATTATACGGTATGTCAGGGCTTTAATGGTCGTCTTCCCTTTTATTTCGCATCGGGGACCCAAGGTGCTGAAAAATGTGTTCAAACAGCTTGCCCCACCAAATGTTGTGCTTCGAGAACAGGGAGAAGGAAAAAATTCAAAAAATTTTCTTGGCTTTATTTCTTTTTTCTTCCTAGTCGCATGACCATGTGAACGTTGAGGAGATATCCACACAATGCTGTAATTAGCATGCGCAAATGTTTCGATGCATTTGTCACAGATCCATTCATGGAGACTTTGGGGGATAAGAGACTTGCGCTACTGGTGGGGGACATCTCATGGAATGCCCATCATCCACGTCAGGAGCTTTTTTTTAGTCCCGACAGCTAGGGTCTTTCAAAATCTTGTAGACCCAGTTGGTTAGAATCCAGGCTTGTCTGGTAGTTGGGGGCCTTGCCTAAGGGCTTTCTTCCCAATCAGTTAGATTTCATTTTTGAGTTCTTTGGTGCGGGTCACTACATGCAATTCCCATCATTCATGTGAGAGACTTGCTTAGCTGCTAGTGAGGGACACTATATGGATTGTCCATCATTCACGTCGGGAGCTTTACTTAACTGCTGGTGGGGAACATTGAATGGAATGCCCATCATCCACGTGAGGAGTTTTGTTTTAATTTTCTTGTTTTTGATTGACTTCTTGGGGATAGGGTCCTTTAGGAAGGACTCTAACTTGCTGTCTAAGCGATTCTTCTGACTTCGGGGCCCTTTCATGAATGGACTCAGACTGTCGAGTTCTTCTTGAAGCTCATATTTTGGGTCCTGATATTAAGGCATTATGACACCAAGGCTTTTTTCTTGGAATGCGGGTTGAAGCCACCCATGAGGTGTGCACTGCATCAACCTATTTATTGATCCAAGCACCCTTTTCACTTGAACTGGGGAAGTGGCGCCATAGAGACGGTTTTCTCCAACGTCGTTTCATTTGGGGCTCATTTACCCATGACCTTACAGCCATGTCCACCCTTAGTCTTCTATTTTAACTCACGGTACCCTTTCGGGTTTTTTTCTTGCCGGGTTTTTATTTTCACAGAACTCTCTTACTCATGGTTTCATGACCATGCCCATCCATCATTTTTACTCATGGCGTTCCCTTGTTTAGGTATATGACATGCCCATTATTATTATTTCCTTTTTCTTTTGTGATTTTTTTGGATGAAGGCATGTTTAAGGTCATGCCTTTGGGATCTGTACGAAGCCTTTAACATCATGCGGCCAGGACGTGCACTATAGTTTTAGGTCATGCAGCTGGACCGTGGTGGGGATGGATGGTGTGGGGCTGGAAGGTGGATGGTAGTGACCCACTAATTGATGATGAGTATGGATGGCAGGATGGCTCACCATTGGTGAGCATGGGTGACACTCACAAGGAAATAATGAACGGTAATGAAGGAAGATGGATTTACTGGGGAGTTAATGAAGGTGGTGCGCACACACGGAGTACACGTGTATGTGGGAGTTTAAGATCATGCGGCTAAGACGTGCATTATAGTTTAAGGTCATATAGCTTGGACAATGGCCATGCAATTTAAAGTCATGTAGCAAGGACCATGCAGTTTAAGGTCGTGCAACTAGACCTCCGCTACAGTTTAAGGCCATATAGTTTGGACCATGGTGCTAAGCCTTTTAACGTCATGCGGCCAGGACGTGCACTATGGTTTAAGGTTATATAGCTTGGACCGTGGCTATTCAATTTAAAGTCATGCAGCCAGGACCATGGAGTTTAAGGTCGTGCAACTAGACCTCTGCTACAGTTTAAGGTCATATAGTTTGGACCATGATGCTAAGCCTTTTAAAGTATTGTGGCTAGGACGAGCACTATGGTTTAAGGTAATATAGCTTGGACAGTGGCTATGCAGTTTAAAGTCATGCAACTAGGACCATCCAGTTTAAGGGTGTGCAATTAGACCTCCGCTACAGTTTAAGGTCATATAGTTTGGACCATGGTGCTAAGCCTTTTTATGTCATGTAGCCAGGACATGCACTATGGTTTAAGGTCATATAGCTTGGACCTGGCTATGCAGTTTAAAGTCATGCAACTAGGACCATGTAGTCTAAGGTCGTACAACTAGACGTCCAGTACAGTTTAAGGTCTTATATTTTGAACCATGCAGTTTAGGGTCATGCATCTAGGCCGTGGCTGTGCAGTTTAAGGTCATGCAACACGGACCATTGTGTGGGTCGCCATATACGTGAAGGTCCATGGGGAATAGAAGCATGGACGACAATCTGACTCCCTGGGGATGAAATGGTTAATGTCATACACTAGTAGAGGGCTTAGATGGAGATGGTGACCCGATGAGGGATGGAAAATAGAAGAGGACATTAAAAGATAAGACTCTACGGAGAATAGATTTATAGAAAGTAACCCAACGTCCTGCGAATAAGATGGGAAAAGGTCAAAGTGAGGATAATGACTTGGTGCGAAACGGACCCACCGGGGTTTGAAGAGGTAAGCATGACTCCTTTGGCCATACACCTAACTCCAGTGGGGATGACGGGGTGTAGTACAAGTGTAACTGCTACTGGGGATGTTGGCAGAAGACTCACGGCGGTAACTAGGCTTAGACGTGCACAACGCTAGCTTGGACGGCCGTAACATGTGCGGCGCTAGCACGGGCAGTGGTAACAAACACAGTGCTAGCATGGGCGACGATAACACACACGACGCTAGCATGGACAGCGATAACACACGCGATGCTAGTCGTTCACAGTGGTAACACATGCGGCATTAGCTTGGATAGTGATAACACACACGGTGCTAGTCATGCGTAGTGGTAACACACACGGCGCTAGTGTAAGTGACAAATGCACAAACGATGTTGAATAGTCTTTCATGTGCTGCGTTAGTCACAGACGTGTTGGTTTGAGTTTGGGCCTCGGGCCTGGGCCCGATTCAGTCTTGGTCCATTTGAATCTTGGTGCTACATGGGCGGCAGTAAACTTCTGTTTGGGCCTCGGGTCTGAACCCGACCCGGTTGGACCCATAGTCATTTGGCCTTCAGGGACTTGCCTGGCATTCTCAGCTTGTTGGGGGCACTTCGAGGAAGTGCTGCCTATATAAGGGGGTAAAACCCTTTTTACCATTTACCTTTGAGTAAAAACAACTAAGGCAATTTTTCAACAGTGAGAAGCCTCCGGCTAGGACTTCGGTAAGTACACAGAGAATTTAAAGACTGTTTTCAAGTGTTCGCCAGTGAGAACTTTGGCAAGAAAGTTTCGACTGAGAAGAGAGAGCACCATCAAGGGAGATCAGGGGCATTCGCGAGGGTTGCAGGAGTCTACCGATGAGGGTTGCTACCAGGCTGAGAAAAGCAAGGAGTTTTTCTGGGTCTATGAAAATTTCGACAGTAGTTTTGGAGTGTCGTAGTAGGGCAAAAGGGGAGCTGCCGGTGAACTTCTGCTTGTTTTCAGGGATTTTTCGGTGGTGTGGAGGAACGAGAAAGCTTCAATGGTGGGTTTCCAGCCAGTGGAGAGGTTTCCTAGTGAGAAATCGAGGGTCGTAAGGTAGTGAATAGTCGTTGGGGGAGACGAAGGGTCTCAGGGAAGGTAACGGTCACCATCCACATGTGCGAGGACACTCATCTGATCACGTCACGGCTTGCAGTTTTCAGGTGGCTCACCTAAGATTCGAGGTGACATGTGCGTAACCTATGGCATGTGTGAAGTATTTGAACACAAATGACATTGAGCTATGACCAAAACACAGTCGGTGTTAGCCCTTGAGAAACACAGCCGGTGCTGGGCCTTTGATAATACAACTGTCACTGGGACTTGACAACCACAGCCGGTGCTGGGCCTTTGATAATACAACTGTCACTGGGACTTGACAACCACAGCCGGCTCTAGCTTTTTAAAATAGAATCGGTGCTGGGTTTTGACTAACACAGCCGACGCTATCTTTTAAGAACACAACCGGCACTGGGACTTGACAAACACAGTTCGCGTTAGCTTTTGAGAACACAGCCAGCATTGGGTTTTGACAAACATAGCTGGCGCTAGCTGTTGAGAACACAGCCGGCGGTGGGTTTCAATCAACACGAGCGGCGTTAATCACGGGCGGCATTAGTCTATGCCTTAGTGATTTGCACACAGCAGTGAGTCTTTAAGCTTTATATAATGGTCGGGCCTTCTTACAGAATCCCTGACATGAAAAATCTTCCAAGGGGAGGAGAAATTGGCACGAATGATTTTACTAAGGAGAACCTGGTCAGGGGTGAGCCCTGACTGAACCAATATCCAATCCAAAGTTCCCCCTCAATGTCACTTTCATTACCGACTCAGTTCTTTTTGAGGTCCGGTAACGGAATGTTGGTAATGTCAGTATTGAAGAAGGGGTGGTTTTCCTTCATTGCATGCATAGGAATGTGACCTTTAGAGAGAATTTTCCCACATTGGGGAAGAGAATGGTGAAGACAAAGGGGCTGATGTGTTCTTCTGTAAGACTTCGAGTGCAAGGGGAGCACCAATATTTGAAGGGGTACTCTTCTTGGACCATCAAGGTGCTGGGGACATACAGAAGCCTTCTTGAGCAAGCCCGTCTATTAGCTATTGTGCAGTGTTCAAGCAGCTATTATGACCAATGCTCGAATACCATCAAGGTGTTATTAGAGACATGGAGTCATGCAAGCAATACATGTCTCCTCAGTCATGGTGAAGTAGGGATCTCCTTGTTGGATCTTTATTTCATCGGCAGCCTTCTGCTAATCAGAGCAATGTATGATGAGTTCGTGCCTCATAACTTGGTCATCTTTGGTGGTGCTCACCTTGGGGGAGAAGAACCACTTGCTGGTCTTCAAAAAATCTTTGAGATTTACCAGCTGCTTTTCTCTAAGTCCAGCAATGATCACATGACCTTTGCCGAATGGCTGAAATTCTTTTGCGAGGATTATTCTAAGGGAGCTGGTCTAGTTGTCCGATGGAGAAAGGGAAAGCAGTTGTGAAGGGGACGCCTCCGATTTACCAATCTGAGACTGGTGATGAATGTGTCTTCTTGGCTGCATACCTGACCTTGTTCCTATGCAAGCTTGTGCTCCGTGGAGGAACCGATATGATCCGCCCTGGCACATTCTATGTGGCTTGCGGTATGGTAAGGGGGTAGTATGCTCTTTCACAACCAGTTCTATACTGCATCTTCCATGGATTGGGAGCCATCTCGAGGGGAAAGGCCTACAAAGGCAAGAAAGGGGGCAATGGCCTTGTCCGACGTGAAGCTTTCCCTGGGGACTTCAAGACACCATTCCCCATTCACTACGTGTATGGGTGGCTAGGGGCCTATTTTCCTACCACTTATGTCAGAAGTCTAGGCACAGGGGATAAAATGTGCCCCTTCTTGATGAGGATTGTCGGGCAGAAGGCTATCGTTCACAGCCCGAGGGATGCACGAAACTTGTTTGGGAATAAGTCCTCCAGTATGTGCCGGGTCGCTTTTCCAGTTGGGGGCTTTACTGACCGTGCCTTTATTGATGAACTGGGGAAGGAGCGAGATGGTTCTCCCACAACCATCAAGGAGCTCATGTTTATCTTGAGCATCAGAGGTGGATTTTTGGCCTATCGAACTCCATACATTGCCAGACTCAAAGGGTACTTCCCCCATTGCTTTGCTCGTCAGCACGGGCTCAATCAAAGTTGCCCCTTCTCAGTGTTCTTCGAGAAGTGTCGTGGCAGAGTGAACTCAGGGAAGCAAGAAGATCTAGGGACTCTTCAATAATCATGGCGGCCAGAACATGTTCACACCGCATTGTCCACATATTTGGAGATGACCGAGGTTAGAAAATATGTGGTACCGCATTTTGGCAGAAGGATCTGGGCGATCGAGGCCTATGCATGCTGGTGGAGGATTACCAGCCGGAGATACTGGGAAGCTGATTACCCCAGAAAAGGGGAGAACTGGTGCCAAGATACTAGGCAAAGGAGGATCATCAACATTCCCCTTCTTGGCGAAGTCTTTGACTTGAGCTACCCCTGGAACTGATAGACTCTTAGGATACCCCGAGAGATAGCGGCAAACGACTCCTCACCGCAGTTTCTTGCCATGAAGAAGAATATGGGGAGCCTTTTTGACAACTTCAACTCTATCTTTTAACAGAGGGAGGTTCGAAAGGTCCCTGGTCATGAAGGGCACTCAATTCAATACCTGAATGCATTGATATGGAGCGGCCCCCATAGTGCTCTTGTTGGAGGCTCTTCTCGAAAGGGGAGTCTAGGGGTGGCTTCTCCTTCTTCAGTAGGAGGGAAGAAAAGGAAGCGCTCTGCCCCTACCAGCACTCGTGCACTGGCTTGGGTTGCCAGGCCTGCCCTAAAATGTCGGAGTACAAATCTTCCAGTCATTTAGAATCAGGAAGTAGCTCTTCATCTTTTGCCTTCTCTGGTTCGTTTGATACTCCTTTCGAGTCACCCTCTGCCCTTTCTCCATCATCTTCTGCCTCTCTTGAACTGTTTTCTACCTCTTCATAAACTGAGGAAGATAAATCTGGCCCCTCTGAACCTATTGTTATCGCTTCTGATGGAGAGGTGATGACGAAACTTGAGGTGATGCCTCTAAGTCCAAGGGTGATTCCTGAGTCAGATTTAGTTCCAATGTAGATCAATGGGGCTAAAGGCCCTGCTGTTATTGCTCAAGGAGAGGAACCTGACACTGACAGGGCCTTTGACCCTCAGGAGCCTACTGCCCCAACTTAGACAGGGGTTGTGGTTATGGATGGTGAGGGCCTAAGCATCTTTCAAGAGGAGGGGCCTATGGTTAGTGTGGCACCTGAGTATCAAGAGGTTGCTTCCTTAGAGTGCGTAGGTCATGAAGATGAGGGGGTTGAGCTTTTGTTGAAGAGGTTCTGGCTATGGGTGATGTGGACCAGGTAGAAGAGACTGCGACTGAGGTTGAAGGTCACTGGGAGCAGGTAGGCCCTGAACTTGTCGAGGTTAAACTTATAGTTCAAGAAGGTGAAGAATAAGGAAGAGATGTTAGGCTTGAACTTATCGAGGCCATGGTAGAGGGTGAGAGACAAGGGGAAGAGGTTGTTTTAGAGCACGTCGAGACCAAAGTTGCGGCTTCAGTATGCAAGGGTCAAGGTGAGGAGGCTGGCACTGAGGGGACCAAGCATGTTGAGACTAGGGCTGCCTCTTAAACTGAGGAGCCCAAGGCTTTGGGATTCACGATTGCTCCAGAAGAGCCAGTGACTCACATGGATATCATCCCTTCGAGCCCAGCCCTCGAAACCGAAGCTCCTTCTGTGGTGGTGGACCCGGCAGTACTGTCCAGACCTATTTTCAATGGGGTATCTAGCATGATTGCAAACATGCTCCATGCAGGTCGTCAGCGCTTAAGGGAGTAGCCTCTCGTTGACCTGGGCAAGGCATTGGCCAAACTTAGGGAGTTTTCCCTTACGACCACTATTTTGGGGAATGAGCAAGAAGTCCTCTCTCGTTTTGATGCTACTTTAAATGAAATAGAGAGGTGGAGATTAGGAAGGTTGCATCATGAGGCAAAAATCAGCAAGCTAGCTTCCTTGGAGGAGGCGATCACACGTCATCATGAGGAATAGATTCCTGTGCACAAAAGAATGTTGTTGTGGTTGCTCATAGACTTGATCTCAAGATGGAAGGAAGAGCTTGTTTTAATAGGATGATATCCACAAGGATGGATATGTGGACTCTGAGGAGAGAATTTGATGATCTTGAGAGGGAGATGAATCAGAGGAAGGCCTTGGATGCCTCTTTAGCTGAGGATCTATCAGAGCTCATTGGCACCATCATGTCGAAAACCGTCTCTACGTCTCTACGGAACAAGAGGCTCAAATGGTGGTTGAGCTAGAGGAGAATATTGTCTCAAGGGGACAAGACAGAATACCCTATCTTAAACTGCTCTCCTCCCACAAAATCAGGGAAGCACAGAACTTGTGGCCAACTACTAGTCTGAATTGACCCTACGGTGGGACGAGGAACATCCTCTTTGCTTATAGCAACAGGGGTTTGGAGGACTTCCGCGGTGGTTGGCGCGCTAATTCTGCTTCAAGAGTGCAACAAGGACATGTAGGACTTTTTGATGGTTTAGCGTGTAGGTGACCTTTGAAGCTGGGAGTTCTATCCCTATGACTTCCTCAATCTCAAGACTAACCTTTGGTTCATCTTCTTGCAAAGGTGGCTCAGGACTGGAAGCAGAGGGGGAAGCCTCATCTTCAGGCGAAGATGGAGTTTCTTCAGGGGTACTGAATGGCATGGTAGGATGAAGGGGAGTCAGAGGGAGAATTTTGTCTTGTCTTTCCTCTTCATTGAACATGTTCACCAGTGTTCGCTTGATGTCCTCAACATCTTCATGAGACAAAGGTTCTGCCTTCCTCACTGACTTGTGATCACCATCATTTGGCTTTTGGTGTGACACTGAATCTGTGGAGCAATATGTGGCGTCATCATAGTGAGTTTTTGCTACAGGAAACAATCTTTTATTGGCATAGACCATATATTGTCTCCCATCTCAACTATACTTGAAGCACTGGTGTAATGTGGATGGAACCACCCCTTGGTCATGGAGCCATAGGCGGTCGAGAAGGATGTTGTAGAATGTGTCGGTGTCGATTACATGAAATTGAGTGTAATCGTTTAATTCACCGATCTTGAGACTAAGGCAGACCATGCTGGTCGGCTTCTCTCTTAACTGGTTGAACCCCTGAACTGTGATATGAGTCGGAGTAAGGTCTTCAGACCCTAATCCTAATCGAGTAAGAATTCTCCTTGGGATGAGGTTGACTGTTGACCCTCAATCCAGTATAATTCGGTTGATGGGGCTAGCTTGTAATTCACCAGTCACGAAGAGAGGGCGATTGTGAAATTTTTCTCCTAATTGTAGATCAACCTCTGAGAAGGTGATCGCCATACATCCACTCAAGATTGCTGGGTCCACCTCAATGGGTTCCACCTCGGTCTCGTACACCTCGGGGTTGGAAAGAGCCTGAACCAGATCCATACGGTAATCCCTTGAGTGCATGAGAGCATCATAGATGTTGAGAAGGGCTGGAAGTTTCTTCAAGTGCCCTATCACATCATATTTCACCTTTTCCTCGTCAGCCTTTTGTGCTCTTCATCCGGCCATTGGTTTGGGTGGTACAGTAGGTTGAGGAGCAAGTTTAGGCGAAGGAGGTTTATTTTGGGATGCTGGCTGGCTAGGTTGCACAGCTAGCTTGGTTTGGGTGGTCTGGGTGGATTGGGTGATAGGGATTTGTTTAAGTGGCATCTCAGGAAATTGGAGGATGGGTGGATTCTCTAGGGTATTTGGGAGAGGAAGGAGCCCAGGGAGCTACAGAATAGGTAATTGTTTGGGGAATTCAGGTGAGGGAGAAGTGGTGGACTAGGAAACTTTAAGATGCCTGGCTTCTGAGGTGGAGGTTGTAGCATTTTCCCCGATCTCAAGCTCATTTGCCCTGTGCTGGGTGATTCTCTCAGCTTCTGGTCAAAGTCGAGCTCAGGAGGCCACTGAGTTGTCTTCGGCTTTGACTTCTTGCGCTTCCCAGTAGAAGAGGATGGCTCTAACTTGGCTCGACCACCAAGGTGTCAGCAACTATTAATAATTCAACTGCTTGGGCTAGCATCTTTCTCAAACGCCTCTGGTGTGTCCTGCTTATATTGGTTCCTTCGATTTTTGTCGAGGGACTCAAAGTCTAGACATTTTCCGATTGTACCTACGAGAGACATAGAAGTGGAAGAAGAAGAAGAGGGATCAGTAGGTGAGGGACTTTTAAGGTCATTTACCCAATCGGACCGATTTGGGCAGCTTTTTATGTCATCACTACAGTTGGACGTGTGCAGGGAGTCTTTTAAGTCTTTCCCTTGTTAAGGAATCTTCTTTCTCCCGCGAGCAACCCTTGCGCCCATCTTCTCCTAGTTTTCATTGGAAGTTCTTGATTAGTCTCGCTAGGTATGTGAATAGCCCTAGCTTGATGAACTAATTCTCGCATTAAGGATTTGAGTCTGCTCCGCCCGTGGTGGATTCTACATGGCTGGGAAGTTGAGGGTTCAACAGGATCAGAGGCATCAACACAAGATTCTTGCACTAAAGCTTTCTCGTGGATGGGGTCATTGACTTGTGGGTGTTGTTCCACGACAACGTAAGCAATCTGCCCTCTTTACGCCTTCCTTACGACTATGGCTTCGAACTCGTAGCATTCACTCAGCTTGTGGCCCCATATCTGATGATACAGGCACCAGGGATTCTTGGTTCCTTGAGCATGGCACTTGGGCTATCTTGCCGGCTTTGGTGCGATCAGTCCTTGTTGGAGAATCAAATCGAACGAAGCCTGAAGGAGATCTGATGGCAGCTCATCATAAGAGTGCAGGCCTTCACTTTCCTCATATACTGTCACCACGTGGGAGGCATCAGTTGCTCCGATTGCTTTCTTAAGCTCTTCAAGCTTTATTTGACCCTTCTGGATCAGAGCCTCGATGAAGTCCTTGAGTGTGTAGCATTCCTTTGTGGGGTGGTTTATCCTCTGGTGATAAGCACAGTAATTCGCATGGGTGTCTAGTCCTACTTGATCAGGGAAATTAGTCTCAGGCAGTTATATAATGTTCTATTCTAGTAATAATTGGAGTAGTGCCTGAACCCATTCTTTTCCAAAAGGGTAGACTTTATTCCTATGCCTGGCCCAATAATCATCTCGATTAAGGTTCGCATGTGGGGTTACCCGGTTGTATGATTACTGCTGCTTGCCTCCCTGAGGCACTATCTTTGTTGTGCCTATCCCTTTGGAGAGGTCCAAAGTCAGAAAGGCATCCTTCTTTGGATCTCTTACGGTAACAGACGCACTGATTACTCCTTTCTGTTGGTTGCCCTAGGAGTTGGTCCGAGAATTGTAATTGCCCCGGTTATTTCTCGAGCTCAAAGACTATTGTCGTGACCCACTATGGTGGTGTGACAAACTCTCTATGCAAACTAACTTAAAGATCAGCTCTGACATGGTGGTCGGATTGGAGGCCTCAACATGTAGCAACATGTAGAACGATCTCAGGTCGCATGTTTTGCACACAGGTCTGGACTACTTCCTTCTCATGCATGGGATTATGATGGAGAGCAGTCAAATCTCTCCATCTTGCAAGGAATTGATCTATGGGTTCATCAAGTTCATGGGTCAAGGTGAGAAGCTCGATTGTTTGGACGTCTCTCTCGACCTCATAGAAGCCTTAGTGGAACAGTTTCTCCATTCCTCCCAAGTATGTACTGAATATGGGGAAAACTGAGCATATCATTGAAAGGCCGGGCCATCAAGAGTTTCAATGAGCTGACAGAGGAGGATTCTCTGATCAGTCGCTGTCTCTTGACACGTCGCTTGGAAATGCATGATATGCTAGAGCAGGGATGAACAGGGGAAACTTCCCTTTTTTGTAGTCTGAGGGAAACAGAACCTGATCAATGTAAGAGGGGTACGGCTTCTGGTAAAGAGTTGTACCTTGCATTCCCGGGATCTGTCTATTCTTTAAGCTATGGGTTACCATAGCCTTCCTGTGAGATGAGGGGAGGCACATAATTGTCCTTTGAGGCAAGAGGAGGAAGCTGCCTTGCAGCTGCATCACCTGAGTGATGAGAGTCGGCCTCATTATGGGATACATTGACTGGGGACCACATGCTTTCCATGAGATCAATCTTCTCCATCATCGCTCGCACCATCTACTTGAACCTGTCCATGCGTTCCTCCTGAGAGTCGTTAGGTTCTGTCACAACCATAACGCTAACCATTTCCTCAGGGTGGTCAGCCTTAGGTGTGGTTGAAGGCTTCTGAGGTTGGCAAGTCACGCGCAACAAATCCGTCAACAAGGGCTCAGCATGCCCCACTAGACTCGAGTCTTATATGCTAACCGTGTGAGGAGCGGTTCTGGGACTGTGGCTGCTGGGTGGTTGGGTCATCTTCTATGACGCTGACCACTGTGCAGGATACTCGCACTTCCTCTTCTGGTTCCATGATTCGAAGAGGGTAGAAGCGATTCTGGTGAAGAAGGTCGTCAGAGCTGGCTACCCCGACTGTTTGAGAGGCTTCCCTGGTCAGGATTTGCGTAACCCTGTCATGTTTAGCTTTGAGATTTTGATGGACCTCATGCCAAAACTATGATTGAGACTGTGGCTAGTTAGCTCTTCTTGCACAATAGAGAGTTGTTTCCATCAGGTGAAGCAATGAGCACATACCCGGTATTCTGGGCAAAGGAGGACGAAGGACTTGATCTCCCATCAGGTTTTTACCTCGAGCTCTCTTATCGGCACCAGAGACATGATCGAGCTGATGGGGCTGGAGGTGCTTGATTGAAAAAGAAGGGGTAGGCAAGGGAAGGATTGACTCATGAAGGCGCTTGAGTGGGGAGCGAGGAGCAGTCTGTGAAGACGACGCATGTGTGCCCCATAAAGAGGGATCACGGGTGACTTGGGGGTCAGCCCTGGCTCGAACAAGTTGTCTAGCCTTAGGAGGCTAAGAGTTGTGCGTAGGTATCTGTAAGGGAACAGGTGACAGCCTGCCCCTTACAGGGTGCATTAGTGTGTGGTGAGTGGGAGGATGAGGGGGTCGTATCCCGTGTACTTGGGTTGGCGCAGCAACGGTGTTGCCCCGAGTAGTGGGATGCACATGCATAATGCTTACAAGACCTGGAGGCCTGATCCTAGACATTGACTTGAGGCAATGCAATGGTTGCATCGAGGTGGACGACCCACGAGCCTTAGGGTGTGTGCGAGGTGGAGGCCCCAGGGTCTCCTCCTCGATGTGTCGAGCCTCTAAGCATAGAGACCCGAGGTGATGGAGGAATATGGGGAGTAGCCTTGCGGCGACCCATAGAAGCAACAATAACTTCCTTGCCTTTTGTAGAAAGGGACGTGGTAGCCTTTCGGTGTACCTCGGCAATACGATCGGTAAGTAACTTGCCGGTTACAGGGTGCATGTTGTGAGTGGTAGCATATGTGCTACCTATGCAGATTGCTTTGGTGGGGGTTCAAGCAGAGCTAGGAGATGGGAAGTTGGGGACCTTTAAGTCCCTCCTCACACCTATCCAGATCAAGACCTGGTAGCTAGACACTGGGTCTTTTCTCAAAAGGAAAGTTGGTTACGACGTTCGAGGAACTTGTTCTCGGGGAAAGCTGACCAATGCAGGGATTAGAAAATCCCCGATCCGGATGAATGGGTTAAGGACCAGAAGCCATGTGTGTGCAATACAAAAAACTAATGCAGAGACTTAGCCATATAAGGACGATCCGACAAAGGGGTAGTAAGTTCCCAATGGAGTCGCCAGGAGGCTTAGGTGCCGTGATCTCGCCCTCAGGGTCGAGTGGACCTGGTGGCACGTGTCTTGGGTTTCAAGGAGAACCCAAGACTTGAGACTGCTTTCTCATGTACCTTATTAAGAAACAAGAGCAGGTATATCAAGCGATGAGAGAGGAATTTAATGTGAAGCGGGATACACTTCACCTATGTCTATGACTCACTCAGGCTGACTCGGGTGGGTGCCCTCTTAGATCATGACAGAAAGCCCATCAATTCTTCAACTGGTCTGAAATCGCCTCCCTTAACCTATACTCTCATGTTTCTGCAATCACACATACATGGTTAAATTTACAAGACAAGTGGGCCGTGGGACCCCACCCTGTCTTTGGGCGATGGCACACAAGTGTGCACATTCGAAGAAAGAAAGGGAAGGAATGAGGTGCAAATGGGGGTGATAAGAGGAGAAGGGGGAAATAGAATAGAGGGAAGATAAGAGAAGAAGGAAAAATTTGACCATGTGACTACACTGACACAATAGCTAGACCAGTACAGTGATTGTTCTGGCATGGTAGCAAGACGGGCACGGTAACTAAAATCGGCATGGCGACAATACTACTTGACGACAAGACCAACACCAACCAGCTTGGCACAATGGCTAGCATATCGTGGAAGCAAGACAGGCACGGTAACTCAGACCTAGCACGACTGCAATATTGCTCAATGACGAGACTACCATGATAGTGTTAATCTTAGTCTCCCTTGATCAAACGAGAGAGGAAAAAGAAAGAAGAGAGAAAAGAAAGAGAGGGAGAATAGACAATAGAAAAAGAGAGAAGGAGAAGAAAAGAGAGGAAAAAGAAGATGAGTGATTAAGAGAGAAGACAGAAAGAGAAAGAAGAAGAAAAAGAAGAAGAGAAGAGGGAGATAAAGATAAGAGATTGAGAGAGAAGACATAAGAGAGAGAAGAAGAAGAAGAGGAAAAGGGAATAGTAGAGCGGAGAAGAGAGAAGAAGAAGAGAGAAGAGAAGAAGAGGATAGAAGAAAGGAAAAGAGAGAAAAAGAAGAGACGAAGAGAAGAAAAGAGAGAAGAGAGAGGAAAGAAGAAACGAAGAAGTGGAAAGAAGAGAAAGGAGAGAAGAAAGAAGAGGGAGCAGGAAGAGAGAAAGAAAGAAGAGAGAGAAAGAGGGAGTGGAGGGAAGAGAAACATGGATGGCGACAAGGTTCTGTCATCCATGACAAGGGAGAGAGAAATGGAGGGAGGCATGGACGATGATGAGGTTCTTCTGTCCATGATAGGAGAGAGAGAAGAAAGACAGGAATATGGACGACGATGAAGTTCCGCCGTTCGTGGCAGAGAGTGAGAAGAGAAAAGAAAGCGTGGACGACGATGGGGTTCTGTTGTCAATGACAAATGAGAGAGAAAACATAGACAGTGATGAAGTTTTACCATCCATGATAAAGGAAAGATAAAGGAGAAGAAAACATGGACGGTGATCTGGTTTTTCCATCCATGACAGAGGAGAGAGAAAGGGGAAGAAAACATGGACGGTGATGGGATTCCACCGTCCATGATAGAGGGAAAGAGACAAGAGAGAGTAAATATGGACGACGATAGGGTTTTACCATCCAATAATAGAGGAGAGAGAAAATGTGGATGGTGATGAGTTCTACAGTCAATGACAGAGGGAAAGGGATAGGAGAGAGAAGAGACAAGACACACGCGATGAAAGGCATCGTCGTGCGTGTCAAAAGGGACTCAGACCCGACCCAACCCTCCACTTTGAGAAAGGGCCTGGTTCAAAGTCTTTGTCAAAGAACAGAGGGAGAAATGTCGTGCATGGTGATGAGCATCATCGTGCATGACATGGAGATAGGGGATCTTGGACAAAGGCCACGCTTGTCAGTCAGGGTAAGGCCTGTCTCGTTGTGTATGTTCTAGAGGATTAAGAGAAGAAAGAGGATGTCATGCTTGGCGATGGACACCACCATGCATGACTGGAGAGAAGAGAGAAAGGAAAGATTTGAGAGAAAGAAAGACAAAGAAAATAAAAAGAGGAGAGAGAAAGAAGAAGAAGAGAGGAGGAGAGAGAAAGAGAGAGAAGAGTGGTTAGGTTCCTCGATCTCGCCCTCCGGGTCGGGATGACCTGGTGGAGCGTGTCTCAAGTTTTAGGGGAACCTGAGACTTGAGATCGCTCTCTCGGGAACCTCGTTAGGAAACGAGGGCAGGTATACAACCCAATGAGAGAGGAATTTCAATGTGAGGAGGGACACACCTCACCCGGGTCTGTGACTCACTCAGGCTAAGTAACGCGGGTGCCCTCTTAGATCACGACGAAAAGCCCCCCAATACTACAATTGGTTCGAAATCGCCGCCCTTAACATGTACTCTATTGTTTCTGCAATCACACACACATGATTAATTTATAAGGCAAGTGGGCAAAGGGACCCCACCTTGTTTTTAGGCGAATGCACATAAGAAGGCACATTTAAAAGAAGAAAAAGTGTAAGAGGATAGATGAGACAAGAAGAAGAAGATGGAATAGAGGAAGGGGGAAGATAAGAATTTGATTAGGTTGTTAAGCTAACACAATAGCTAGGCCTGCAAGTGATTGACTTGGTGTGGTAGCAAGACGGTCATGGTAACTAGAACTACACAATGACAATACTACTAGATGACAGAATGATCACCGACCAGTCTGGCACGATGGCTAGCCTATCATAGCAGTAAGGCGGGCACGATAACTAAGGCCGACACAACGGTAATATAGCTAGACGACAGGACTATCATGGCAGTGTTTGACTTAGCCTCCCCTGGTCAAACGAGAGGGAAAGACAGAAGGAGAAGAAAAAAGAAAGAGAGACATACACAATACTACCGATGTCGTGTATGTGAGAAGAAGAAAGGAAAGAGAGAAGGGAAAAGAGGAAGAGAGGAGCAGTGATAAAGAAGAGAAAAAGGGCAAGAAGAAAGAAAGAAAGGAGAGAAGGAAGAGGGAGAACGCGAGAGATAAGAGAAAAGAGGAACATGAACGGTGATGAGTTCCCACCGTCCATGATAGAGGACAGAGAAAGGGAGAGATGCATAGACAACGATGAACTTCTGTCGTTCATAACAGAGGAGAGCAAAAACACGGACGACGATGAGCTTCCGCCTTCCATGATAAAAGAGAAAGAAGAGAGAGAAAACATGGACGATGATGAGCTTCCACCGTCCATGACAGAAGAGGGAAAAGAGAGAGAAATATGGGCGATGATGAGCTTTCGCCGTGCATGACTGAAGAGGGGTAAGAGAGAGAAAACATGAATGGCGATGAGCTTCCACTGTCCATAACAGAAGACTAAGAAGAGAGAAAACATGGATGGTGATGAGCTTCTACCGTCCATGAAAAAAGAGGGTTAAGAGAGAAAAAACATGGACGACGATGAGTTTTCACCATCCATGACAGAGGAATAAGAATAGAGAGAAACATGGACAGCGATGAGTATGACAAAGGAATAAGAAGAGAGATAAAATACGGACAGCGATGAGCTTCCACCGTCCATGACAGTGGAGTAAGAACAGAGAGAAAACATGGACAACGATGAGCTTCCACCGTTCATGACAAAGGAGTAAGAAGAGAGAGAAAATATGGACGACAATGAGCTTCCACCATTCATGACATAGGATGAAGAAGAGAGAGAAAATATGGATGGCGATGAGCTTCTACCGTCCATTGCACAGGATTATGAAGTGAGAAAACATGGATGACGATTAGCTTCCATCATCCATGACACAAGGTTAAGAAGAAAGAGAAAACATGGATGGCGATGAGCTTGTCGTCCATGTCATAGGATAATGAAAAGGAAGAAAACATGGACGGTGATGAGCTTCCGCAGTCCATGACAGAAGGGTGAGACAGGGGAAATTTGACAAAGGCCCGAGCTGCCACTCTTGTTAAGGCCCGACTCACTGTTTTTGTCCCAAAAGTAGGAAGACAACACACTCAACGATAGGCTCCGCCATGCATGAACTAAGAAGAAAGAGAGAGAACAGAAAGAGAGAAGGAAAGATAGAAGAGAGAGAAGGAAAGTGAATAAAGAGATCTAAGAAGAAAGAGGAAAGTGAGAGATAGACACAAGGAGAGAGAAAGAGATAGACAAGAGGAGGAGAGAAGGAGATAGTCAGGAAGAGGAGAGAGAAAGAGAGACGAGAAGAAAGAGAGAAAGAGAGATATGAGAGGAGAGAGAAAATTACCTTCAATAAAAAGGTATTAGACCTTTTCTTCTCTCTCCTCTCTCTCTCTCTCCAAGACGCACCCACCATCTCTGTGTAAAATTCTCAAATCTTATTTATGAAATTGAAGAATAAGGGAAGCCCTTAACATTTAGGTTTAACATGTACTTATAGAATTGGGCCCAAACATCGATGTAAGCTCAAAATACTATCCTAATTAATGATAATTACATTTTAATTAAATTAAAAGAAATTCTAAAAAAGGGTACAAAAAGATTGTTTTACCCCAACAATGTATGAAATTTCAAAACAGTCCCTGCTGCTGCCCAAGAACATGCATAATCTTTCATGAAGGATTCGGGGTTGCTCCAGTGTTCATTTGGTTGCAAGATGATTGCTTTCTTGTCGGGCTCGGCATGAAGATCAATTTGATACCAACTTCGAGCCATGGATCGTGTTTTTAAGCAGCGATAATGCAACTCAAAATTTGTATAGATCTTTAAAACTTTTGATCGATAGTGTGCTCGTTCCTTGATGTTTTTCTTTGATTTTTTCACTAAATTGCACTGAGCAGGCTGTCACGATCACGTTGCAACGAAAGCAGCTCGATTTCATGTCCAGACAAAGATTTTGTCGTCTTGGGTTTTTTCGAGGACGGTCGAAATCTATAGTAACTTTGACGCCTTCGTGTCCTGAATCCAACCATTCACCATACATGAGGTTCGGACCAGACATAGCCTTGGAGCTTATGTGCATAATGCAATTAGTTTTGCATCGATTGGGTGCGTGACCGCCGTGATATGGTCGCTCAAGCGAGGTGTGCTGCTGCTAAATTTTCTGCAACTATCTTCATTAACCGCCAACTTCTCTCTAGTTTTTCTCCCTACTCGGGCATCGTCACGAGTTGTACCAAATTTGAGCACGATCCGTGGTGATGCCCGTGAAGGTCACCAAATTTGAGCACGATCCAACTCTTGGCGAGTGAGATACGGGTCTTTGAAGTTGCTGCTTGGGACTGTGCACACCAGTTTCCTTTAAAGGAGATTGGCGCAGGGAGGTTGCACGGGAACAGCTCGCGACCTACCCCTTTTAAATGTTTCACCCATAACTTTGTCCTGGAACATCCGTTTAAGCCCAAACTTAACCCCTAGGGGTTTTCGACCATGCCAGATCCAATGATGATGGGCTCACATCTGTTTGACACAAAAAAAATATAGTTTGAGTTACGGGTCCATTTCAAGCTGCTAGAGGCTGATTTTTTATGAAATTGTTTTTTTATTTGTGCTGCCGTAGCCATGTCGAAATGCAACGAAACTTGGCAGGTGGCCTTTTGGAGTGCTTAGGAAGATTTTGACTCATTCTGGGACAATTCTGAGAATGTCAAGAATTCTACTATATGTCGAGGCTTTATTGATCGACTTCTCTTTTTATTCCGCATCGGCGACCCAAGATGCTGAAAAATGTGTTCAAACAGCTTGCCCCGCCGAAGTTTGTGCTTCGAGAGAAGCAAGAAGGATAACTTTCAAAAAACTTTCTTCGGCTTTATTACTTTTTTCTTCCTAGCCACAGGACCACGTGAATGCCAAGGAGATCCACGCAATGTTGTAACTAGGATGCTCAAACGTTTGGATGCAATGTACAGATCCATCCATGGAGACTTTAGAGGGGGAAGATACGTTTTTGTGGGATCCTATCAAAGTCATCACCTTCGCATGGACTGTTTGTGTTTCTGACAGCTGAGGATTTTGTACGGACCTTGTTGATCCGAATCAGGCCCGTCTGGTAATCGAGTGCCATGTTGAAGGGCCTTTTTCCCATTTAGTCTAGGTTTTTATATACCCTAGTGTTGGTCCACGTTTTGAGATTTTGTTTTGTTAATTGTTCTAGATGGTCTGCTGGAGGGCCTTTGGTTGGTGTCCATCTACGTTGTGCACCAGATTGTTTTGGAGGGCAGAGCACTCCATTTATCGAGGTGACCAGCTTTGATATAACCCCTGCCCACTGCTAGCAGTTTCAACAATCAAGGTACCTCTCTTCTTTGTTCGAGGTGACCCTTGAGGATTCAATCTTAATTGCTGCATCACAGGTCCAAGGTCTGGCTGACTTGGTTTGCTTGGGGCGTCTTCAGCATCTTGAAGTGCGTTTAGTGACCTCTTGGGAATAGTGCTCTTCTTCATGAGACTTGTCATGCCTTCTTGGTGAGTCTTCTATCCTTCGAGTGCTTTTTGCGAATGAACTCAAGTTGTCGAAATCTTTCCTTGTAGCTCATAGTTGTTTGTCCTGGTATTTTGACACCACGGCGCCTGTTGAGGCGAATGCTGCATCAACCTGTTTAATGGTCCAAGTGTCCTATGCAGATTTTCACTTGGTCTTGAGAAGCGACGCGATAGATACGGTTTTCACCAACTTCCTTTTATTTGAGGCTTTTTTACCCATGACCTTTCAACCATGTCCACCCTTATTCTTCTATTTTTACTCATGGTTCCCTTTTTGGGTTTTCACCGTGCTCGGGTTTTTTTATTTACCGAACTCCCTTACTCATGGTTTCTTGACCATGCCCTTCCGTCATTTTTACTCATGGCATTCCCTTGTCCAGATAAAGACCGTGCCCGTTATTTTATTTTTTTTGTGAAGGCGTGTTTAAAGTCATGCCTTCGAGACCTATGTGAAGCCTTTTAACGTCATGCGGTCAGGACATGCACTTTAGTTTAAAGTTATATAACTGGACCGTGGTGGTGACAGATGGCAGTCTATAGAGGCCATGGAGTGAGTATGGTTATGGTTTTGACTCACCTTGGGGAGATGACACAAGGCTATCTATGAAAGATGGAAGATGTATGAATGGTGGGTGAAAGATAGTGACCCACTAGCGGACGGTGAGTATGGATGGTGGGATGGATCCCCTTTTTGTGAGTGCGGGTGAGACTCACTAGGGAATGATGATTGGTAATGAAGGGATTCATTTGGGAATTATGAATGTGATGTGTGCACATGGACATGTTTGTTAGGGAAGACATGAGTGAAAATGCATGTAAAGGGCATGTGCGCATGTGTGAGGGCGTGTTTAAGGTCATGCCTCCTGGACTTGTGCAAAGCAGTTTAACGTCATGCGGCCAGGACATGCACTATGGCTTTTAACGTCATATAGCTTGGACCATGGTTATGCAATTTAGGGTCATGCAACTGGGATTATGTCATTTAACGTTGTCCAACTAGACCTCCTCTACAGTTTAAGGTCATATAGTTCGGACCATGGTGCTAAGCCTTTTAGCGTCATGCAGCCAGAACGTGCACTATGGTTTAAAGTCATATAGCTTGGACTATGGCTATGTAATTTAAAGTCATGCAGCTAGAACCATGTAGTTTAAGGTCGTGCAACTAGACCTTCGCCACAATTTAGAGTCGTATAGTTTGGACCATGCAGTTTAGGGTCCTGCACCTAGACCAAGGCTATGCAGTTTTTGAGTCAAGAAGCACAAACCATGTGTGGGCTGCCATGTAGGTTAAGTTCCTTGCGGGATAGGTCTGTGGATGGTAAGTTGACTCCCTGGGGATAAAGTAGTGAAGGCCATACACAAGCATAGGGCTTAGATGGAGATGGTGACCTATGAGGAGTGGTTAACAGAAGCGGACTTTGCTAGGGATTAGGGTATGAGTGCGACTCCCAGGGGGTAAAAAGTTAGACTTCATGGAGAATAGGCTTTATAGAAGGTAATCTGACTCCTTTGGGGATAAGATAGCGAAGGAATAAGGACTTGGTGAGAAACAGACCCACTGGGGAAAGAAGAGGTAAGAATATTCATATCTCCACTGAGGATAATGAGCTACAGTATGGATGTGCCTCTTACTGGGGATGACAAGTCATGGCCTGGGTCTAACGGCTTGAGCGCAACTCCCATGGGGATGACAATTCACAGCCTGGGTGCATCTCCATTGGGGATGACAAGTCACAGCCCGGGTGCAACTCCACTACGGATAGTGGTAAGATACACACGACGGTGACCAGGTTCTAGCACACGCGGTGTTAGGACACGGATGGCACTAGAATGGGGAGGTAACACACATGGTGATGGATTTGAATGATTGCAGCATTGACCCGTGCGGTACCAGCACGGGTGACGGTAACACTCGTGGTGCTAGCTTGCGCAGTGACGACACACGCGGCGGTAAATATGAAAACACAGCTAGTGCTGTGCACAACCGGTGCTAATTCTTGGGAACACAATCAGTGCTGCGTTTTTGAGAACACAGTTGGCGCTAGGTCATTGAGAACACAGCCGACGGTAGGTCATTTAGAACACAATTGGCACTGGGTACGGGTTAGTTTTCGGGCCTTGGGCCCGAGCCCAACCCGGTCTTGGTCTCTGTTTCCTTGGGTCCGAGTCCGACTCAGTCCGGCCCAACGTCATTTGGCCTTCAAGGACCTGACTGGCATTCCTGGTTTGTGGGAGGCATTTTAGGGAAGCTTTACCTATATAAGGGGATAAACCCCACTTTTACCATTTTACCGAAGGTAAAATGGCTAAGGCATATTGTTTTAATAGTGAGAGAGAGCTTCTAGCAAGAAGTCTGATGAGCACGCAGAGCACTTGTGTGGGGTTTGCAAGAGTTTGCCAGCAAGCAAGAGAAGGTTTTGGCTGAGAAAAGAGAGCATCGGAGGGAATGTAGGTGCATTCATGAGGTTGCAAAAAGACGAGGGGTCTTGGGAATGTGCACAGTCCCCAGGGAGATCAAGAATCTTAGGCAGTCCAAGGGTCGTGGGAGCCGAAGAGGCACGGGGAGACGAAAGGTCTCCGGGAGGTGAATAGTCGTAGAGAGAAAAATGGTCACCAGAAGGTTAAGAGTCGCGGTAGCGATGGGTCTTACGGACACAACTGACATTAACCTTTGGGAAACACAGCTGGTGCTGGGCCTTAGAAACACAACCAGCGTTAGCCTTTAGGAATCGCAGCCGGCATTGCGTCTTAGAAACACAGTCGGTGTTAGCCTTTAGGAAACGCTGCCGGCACTGGGTTTTTAGAAACACGGCCGGTGCTGGGTTTCAGAAAACACAGTCTGCGTTGGGCCTTAGAAACATAGTTGGCGTTTAGTCTTTTGATTACACAGCCGGCGCTAGTCTCGTGAGGCGCTAGTTAATGCCTTGATCGTACGTGGCTGGTGACATGACACCCCGACATTAGTCATGCCCGGCTGTTGTTTGCTCACTCCTTTGAGGAACGGCAGTGAATGGTGTTCTGTTGTGATCATGCAAGGCGACGACTTGGTTTGGCAAAGCACGGTAACCAATGGTGAGGCGTGGCTTATGAAACCTGTTGGAAGCCAAGTCCTTCAACACAATTGTGAACTCCATGTTGTT
The DNA here is from genome assembly GCF_054954075.1 of Amborella trichopoda. Classification (NCBI taxonomy): domain Eukaryota; kingdom Viridiplantae; phylum Streptophyta; class Magnoliopsida; order Amborellales; family Amborellaceae; genus Amborella; species Amborella trichopoda. The sequence continues at coordinate 17,924,668 of NC_142342.1, read as the reverse complement.
ATGTGGAAGGGCCTCATCGTGAGCAGGATATGCACTCCATCATAGGCCAGTTCCTTACCAGAGAAATTTTCTTTGTATGTCTGGTATACCCCACCAAAGCACTTGCACCTTTTCTTATTGTGAAGGATACTTTTGGCCTATAACCATCCTCTCCTCCTCAAAGGCAAAAGCGACGCTTCTGATGGCGAGAATAAGTTTTTGCCTATAATCGTCCTTACCTCAGATGCAAGAGCAACGCTTCTGATGGTGAGAGTAATTTTTTACATGTAACCGTCCTCACCTCAGATGCAAGAGTAACGTTGGGGCCAGCCGTCTTCTTTTCCTCAGATGCAAGAGCGACATTCCGCAACATCTATTCTCTTTGCCAGAGAAATACTGCATAATAGATTTGTAACCTTCTTAATTATGGGATTTTTTGACTTGTAACTCCTTTGATTGTAATAAAAAGAGTTAAACCATGTTTGAAATGTCTTGCTTGTCTTCTTTTTACCGTCCTTCTTTGCTGTTGTGCATTGAGTCTTTTTTAATATGCATCATGGGTAATATTTCTTTAGGTATCACTCATTGATAGGGGGCATTGCCTCCTCTCCGTTAGGATGTGCCAGTATGTAAGCTCCATTTGGCGAGACCCTCTTGATTATGAAGGGACCTTCTCATTTGGGTTCAAACTTCCTTTGCATAGCCCATGCATGACAATCGGCCACTTAACAACTCGAACCAGATCCCCACGGGCGAATGAGCGGACTTTGACTGACTTGTTCAAAGGCCCTCTTCATTCTCCCTAGGTAGAGTTCGAGGTTTTGCTGAGCTTTTAACCTCTTTTCATCGAGTGCATCCAATTCCTTATACGAAATTTTGACTCTCTCATCTTCGATTAGTCCTTGATGTATAGCGACATGCAGTGAAGGGATTTGAATTTCAAGGGGTAAAACTGCTTTACTCCCATAAACTAGGGAATAACGAGTGGAATTTGTGGCATTTTGTGTGGTAGTACGATAGGCCTACAAAGTTGCAAGAAGCTTCTCATGTCAGTTCTTCTTCATCTTTGATACCAATTTCCTTAAAAACTTGTACAGGGTCTTATTGAAAGCCTCAGCTAATCCGTTGGCTTGAGGGTGATACATAGTTGAGTACCTCCACTCGAAACTAAACTGGTTAACCGAGCGATCAATGTGATGACTTCTGAACTGAGGGCCATTGTCAAATATAATCCAATCAGGCACTCCGAACCGATATATGATGTGATGTCGCACGAAGTTAGCCACCATGGTCCCATGAACTTGCTTAAGGGGGACTGCTCCAACCCACTTGGAGAAATAATCTATTGCAGCTAAAATAAAGACATGACCCATTGCCAAAGGAGGGTCAATAGGCCCTACAATGTCCATACCCCGTTATGAGAAGGGCCATGATGCCACTATAGGGTGTAAGGGCTCTGAAGGCTGATGAACGAGGCTCGAGTGCATTTGGCACACCTGGCACTTCTTGACATAATTTAGGAATTAGCAATCATCGAAGGCCAATAGTACCCCAATCTACATATCCATTCATAATGCTTAGAGCTAGACAAGTGTAGCCCACATATGCCAGAGTGTACTTCTTTCAGCACCTTATTTGCTTCTTGCGCATCCACACATCTAAGAAGAATGTCGTCAAATGACCATCTGAAGAGAGCATCTCCTTCAAGGAGGGTAAACTTGGTAGACATCCGATGCACACTGTTGCGCTCGGCACGATCTTCCAGGAGTCTACCATGTTTTATTAAATTAGTGATGGGCTCACTCCAATCTTTTACTTGCTCGATTTTCATGCATATCGGGTCAAAGAACTCTAGCTCCTGGTTTTGTACCTTAGCTCCTTAACTCTGTGCCATTTTGTGTTCAGTCTTAATAACTTCTTTGGCTGATAGAAGTGCTCTGAATGGATAAGATAGGCATCATCCACGTCTACCTCAGTTCTCAGTTCAATGTGTCCCCATTCTGCCACCCAGACAAGCATGGGCCTTGGTGAGGACAATTGAATTGTAGCCCCGAGTTTTGCGAATGCATCGACCTACGAGCTTAGCCTCCTGGGATGTGACTCAAGAGTACATCATCAAACTAGGCCATATACGATTTTGCAATATCGGGATAGGGCTTGAGGATGTCTTTTCTCACGTCATACATCCCCTTAAACTGCCAGATAACCAACTCAGAGTCGTCATAGATCTTGAGCTGCTCCAAGTCTAAATCGAAGGCTATCTCCAACCCAATTATAAGGGCCTGATATTCCGCCTTGTTGTGGGAACCAGCATCGGTGAGAGAGAAAGAAAGAGGCAACACTCCTCCTTTCGCCTAGGTCAGATCGGAAGGCTCCGTCGAAGTACATCTCCCACACGTGAGCAAGCTCTACATAGAATACTTCTTTGTCAAGGAGGTCACTTGATAAAGGTGATTCTGCCTGTACAGGATGCGCTGTAAGAAAATCAGCCAAAGCTTGGCCCTTGATGGCCTTTTGTGGGACATATGTGATGCCAAATTCCATCAGCAATAATGCCCACTTAGCAAGACATATTGACAAGCATGGGCATGTCATGAGGAAATTCACGGCATCTGATTTTGATATAAGTTTTACTTCATGACCAAGCAAGTAGTGACGGATCTTTTGTACCGCGAAGATTAGGGCCGAGCACATCTTCTCTATAGGGAATAGTTCTTCTCGGCCCCTTGTATCCTATTATTGAGAGAGTATAACTCGATCTCTTTCCCTTCATCATTGTTCTGTGCCAATAATGCCCCAAGTAACTCATCTAAAGCGATCACATACAGGATGAGAGGTTTTCCCAATACTAGTTTGCAGAGCACTTGAGGGTTGAGTAAATAATGCTTGATATCATCCAGGGCTGCCTGACATGCTTCATCCTAGATAAATGGGGTATCATTCTTTAATAGGTGCTTAAAAGGCTTACAACGACCTGAGAGGTTTGAGATGAACCTGCGCATATAAGCCAGCTGCCCTTGGAGGGACCGCAGCTCTTGCAATGTGGTTGGTGGTGGCATTTCCTGGATTGCCTTGATCTAGACCAGCTCAACTTCCAATCCTCAGTGTCTAACAATGAATCCCAAGAATTTTCCTAAACACACACCAAAAGAGCATATAACCTGGTTCAGTTTGAGCTGATGAAGGCGTAACTGCTCGAACACCTTTCCAAGGTCTCTCATATGAGCATCTTTCTCTTTGGATTTTACAACCAAGTCATCTACATAACATTCCACCTCTCTGTGCATCATGTCTTTGAAGATGGTCATCATTGCTCTCTAATATATGGCACCAGCATTCTTCATTCCAAAAGGCATCATTGTGTAGTAGAAGACCCCTTTTGGAGTTAAGAACGCGGTGGCTTCCTCATCTTTTAGTTCCATCAGTATCTGATTATACCCGGGGTATCCATCCATGAAGGAGAAGATCTCACAGTGAGACATAGAATCAATGAGCATCTCTGTGAATGGCAATGGGATGTCATCCTTGGGGCAGGTGATATTCAGGTCGCAAAAGTCGATGCAGACCCTAATTTGACCGTTTTTCTTCTTGATTGGAACAACATTTGCTAGCCACTTAAGGTACTTAACTTCGTGAATGAAACCGGCTTGCCTGAGCATGGTTACTTCAACATCTATTTACATTTCGAGATCGGGTCTGAACCTCCTTGATTCTGCTTGATGAGCTTGATAGAGGTATCGATGTTGAGTCAGTGAAGCGCAACTTGAGGATCTAAATCTGACATCTCATGGTAATGTCAGGCAAAGACATCTCGGTTTGCTCGCAAGAAGGCAATGAAATCCTCTTGCTCCTTTGGAGAGATATTTATCGAGATGAAAGTGGGCCTGCGGTCGATTTCATCGCCTAGATTTATCTCCTCAAGCTTATCAGCTATGGCATGACAACCTTCTTCCTATTCTTCTGGGGCTTCCTACAACTTCTCATCATTAGCTTTAGAGGTATTTTCATTAACCTCAAGTGCAGGTCATGATTTATGCGCCTTTCTCGAACTGAGGGATAGAAGGGTCAACCTCAAATATGGGCAGCATATCAGGGTGCAAGAGTTTGATTTGAAAGTCAATAGGAAGTCAAGATTCAGCGATTATGGGGTCAAAGGCACCCTCATCTGAATCACACGGTTTTTGCATGAGTGTCTGCAGTGTTTACCCCATGCTGCCTGATACTTCATAGACTTGTACCATGTGGCAAGCATCCTGAGAATAGAAGTTCTGCCCACTTAATTTTCTCAACATCTGCTCAAAGTCTGGCTCAGGGGGCCACTGGGGTTTCTTTCGCTTTGACTTCTTGTGCTTCTTTGTGGAAGAAGATGGCTCTGCCTTAGCTCAAGTTGCTAGGGCATCAGCAACTGCTAAGAATCCAGTTGCCTTGGCTAGTGTCATTTTTAACCACCTCCGTTGCATTCTACCTATATTGGTTCCTTCAAGTTCTCTATCAAGAGCCTCGAAGTCTGGGCATTTTAAGGTTGTACATGTAGGAGATATAGAAAAGGAAGAATAAGAAACAGAAGAAGAAGAAGAAGAAGAAGAAGGAGAAGGGTCAGTAGGTGAGGGACTTTTAAGGTCATTTCTCTCATTGGATCGATCTGGCCAGCTTTTTGTGCCATCACCAGAGTTGGACATGTGCAGGGAGTCTTTTAGGTCTTTCCCCTGCTTAGACCATTGGTGAGTGCTTTTAACGTCATCACCCTCATTGGACATGCTCAGAGTAGAAGATGGCTCAGGGGCGTCCTCTTGACGATATGAGGAAGGAACGATGATCGCACCGAGGATGAAGTCCAGTAAAGTTGGTACTGGGGGAAGAGGCTTGAGAAATTCTTGCTCAACTGGCAATTGAGCAGTCTTGTTTCTCTAGCGAGCAGCCCTTGGTGCCATCTTTTCATGGTTTTCATTGGAAGTGCTTGATTCGTTTCGCTAGGTTTATGAATAGCCCTAGCTCGATGAATTGCTTCTCGCCCTAAGGACTTGAGTCTGCTTTACCTGTGGTGGACTATCCATGACTGTGAAATTCAGGGTTCGGTAGGATCTGAATCATCATTACACGGGGCTTGTGTCAAGAGGCCTTGTCACGCTAGTGGAGCAGTGATTTGGGGATTTCTTTCTCGAAAGTTACAAGGCCCGTGGCATCCCTGTATTTTCTTCGAGATTATATCATGGAAACTAGAGGATTGGCTTAGGTGGTGCCCTTATATCTGATGGTACAAGCACTAATGGTTCTCAGTTCCTTGAGCAAGGCATCGGGGCTGCCTTGCCGGTTTTAGTGTGATGTGGCCTTCTTGAAGCATTATAACGAACAAGGCGCGAAAGAGATCAGACGCTTCGTCTTCCTCTTGGACTGTCACTGCATGGGAAGTTTCTACTTCCCCGAATGCCTTCTTTATCTCTTCAAGCTTTATCTGACCCTTCTGGATCAGGGCTTCGATGATGTCTTTTAACGTGTAGCAATCCTCTGTGGGGTAGTTTATCCTCCAATGATAAGCATAGTGATTCGCATGGATATCGAGTCCTGCTTGATTAGGGAACTTGGTCTCTGATAGCTCGATCATGTTCTATTTGAGTAATAATCGGAGCAGTGTAGGGACCCATTCCTTTTCAAAGGGGTAGGCATTATTCTTATGCATGGTCCAACAATCATCTCGATTAAGGTTCGCAGGTGGGGGTACCCGGTTGTACGACTATTGTTGTTTGCCTTCCTGAGGAGCTTTCGTTGTGCTTTCCCCTTTGGAGAGGTCCAATGTTTGGGAGGGAGCCTTCTTTGGATCGCTTACGGTGACAGCCGCGCTGATTACTCCTTTCTATTGGTTGCCCCGGGTATTAGTCTGAGAGCTGCCATTGCCCCGGTTGTTTCCTGAGCTTGCAGACTGTGGTCGTGACCTGCTGTGGTGGCGTCAAAGGCTTTCTATGAGGACCGACTTAGAGATCAGCTCTGACATGGAGGTCGAATTGGAGGCCTCAACATGCAAAGCAATCTCAGGTCTCATGTTTCGCACACAGGTTTGAACTGCTTCCTTCTTAAGCATAGGATTAGAATGGAGAGAAGCCAAATCTCTCCATCTTGCTATGAATTCATAAATGGGCTCATCGGATTCGTGGTTCAAAGTGAGAAGCTTGATGGTTTGGACCTCTCTCTCCACTTCATAGAAGCGTTGGTGGAATAGTTTCTCCATTTCCTCCCAAGTATGTACTGAGTTTGGGGGAAGCCGAGTATACCACTGAAAACTGAGCCGTCAAGGGTTTCAACCAACTAACGGAGAAGGAGTCTCCCGTCAGCCGCTATCTCTCGACATGCCACTCTAAAATGAGCGATATGCTGGTTTGGGGAGGTTGCACCATCGAACAGGGGAAACTTCCCTTTCTTGTAGTCTGAGGGAAACAGAAACTGATCGATGTAGGAGGGGTACGGCTTTTGGTAAAGCGCTGCTCCCAGCATACCGGGGATCTATCTGCTTTTTAAGCCATGGGTTACCATAGCATCAATGTCTACCTGTGAGACGGGGTGAGGGACAGAATTATCCTATGAGGCAAGAGGGGAAGGCTGCCTTGGAGGTGCATCAGCCGAGTGATGGGAGTTGACCTCATGGTTAGTTAAGTGTCGTATGGTTTCCATGCCATCAATCTTCTTCATCATTGCCCGCACCATCTCTTCGAACCTATTCATGTGCTCTTCTTGAGAGTCACCAAGTTCGTTTACAACCATTACGCTAACCATTTCTCTAGGAAGGTCAGCCTTAGATGCAGTTGAGGGCTTCCCAGCTTGGCGAGTCATGCGTGGTAGATCAACCAGCAAGGGCTGAGCATGCCTCGACTGGACTCGAGTCTTGTATGCCGATCTCATGAGGACTGGTTCTTGACGGTTTTGGAACCGTGGCTGTTGAGTGGTTGGCTCATCATCTATAACACTGACCACATTGTAGAATTCACGGATTTCTTCTTCAGGCTTTGTCATCTGAAGAGGGTAGAAGGGGTTCAAGTGAAGAGAGTCATCAAAGCTGGGTGCCCCCACCGTCTTGGTTGCTTCCTTAGTCAAAATTCGTAGACCCCTATAACGTTTAGTTTTGAGGGCTTGATCAACCTCATGCAAGAACTGCAAGCAAGATTGTGGCTATTCGGCCCTTCTTGCGTGAGAAAGAGTCGTTTCCATCAGGTGAACAACAGGGGTGTGGGCTAAGAACTAGGGTCATCCTAAGCTGGGGAAGCTGAAGGACTTGATCTCCCATCAGGTCTTTTCCTCAAGCCCTATTATGGGCCCTAGAGCATGACTGACATGACGGGGCTAGTTCAAGATGGTACTCTTGGGGAAGGTCTTCGAACAACAGGGCTAGAGGTGCTTTGGGTAGGCAGGAGAAGGGTTGACTCATGACGGTGCCTTAGTCAGGAGCGAGGGTCAGTGTGTGACAGCGACGCTTGTGCGCCCCTGGAAGAAGGATCACGGGTGACCTTAGGGTCAGCCCTGGCTCAAACAAGTGGTCTGGCCTTGCGAGGTCAAGAACTGCAAATGGGTGTCTGTAAGAGAACATGTGGAAGCCTTCCCCTTATAGGGTGCGCTAGTTTGTGCTGAGTAGGAGGATGAGGGGGTCATCTTCCTTGTACTTGGGTTGACGTAATGACGACGTTGCCCCTAGTGGTGGTATGCACATGCATAACGTGTACAGAACCTAGCTTTAGGAGGTCAGATCTTGAATGCTGACTCAAGGTAACATAAGATTTGCCCCGAGGTGTGGCTGGAGTGGATGACCCACGAGCCTTAGGGTGTGTCTAAGAAGTGGAGGCCCCAAGGTCTCCGCCTCGATTTGTTGAGCCTCTAAGCATAGAGACTCGAGGTGGTGCAGGATTATGGGGGGTAGCTTTGCGGCGACCCACAAAAGCAATGGCAACTTCCTTGCCTTTTGCAGAAAGGGACTGGGAGCCTTTCGACGTACCTCGGTAATACGACCAATAAGTTACTTACCAGTGACAAGGTGCATGCTGTGAGTGGCAGCGGATGTGCTACCAATGCAAGGTGCCTTGGTGGAAGTCTCATCAGGGCAAAGAGTTGGGAGTTAAGGACCTTTAAGTCCCTCCTCACGCCTATCTAGGTTGAGACTTAGGAGCTAAAAATCGGGTCTTTGCTCAAAAGGAAAGTTGGGAATTAAGTTCTAGGAACTTGTTCCCGAGAAACACTGGCAAATGCGGGGATGAAAAAATCCCCAATCTGGATAAATGGGTTAAGAAACCCATAAGCCATGTGTGTGTAGAAAAACATTTGGAGCCTAAAATGACGATCTGATGAAGGGGTAGTATGTCCCCAGTGGAGCCACTAAGCTGGTTAGGTGCCTCGATATCACCTTTCTGGTCGGGATGACCTGGTGGCACATATCTCGGGTTTTAGGGGAACCCAAGACTTGAGATCGCTCTCTCGGGAACCTCGTTAGGAAATGAGGGCAGGTAGCCCAACCGATGAGAGAGGAATTGTAATGTGAGGTAGGACACAACTCACCTGGGTCCGTGACTCAGGCTGACTCGTGTGGTCGCCCTCTTAAATCACGACGGAAAGCCCCCCAGTACTACAACTGGTTCGGAATCGCCTCCCTTGGCCTGTACTCTCTTGTTTCTACAATCACACACATGGTTAATTTATAAAACACATGGGCTATGGGACCCCACCTTATCTTTGGGCGAATGCACATAAGCACATTCAAAAGAAGAAAAAGGGTAAGAGGATAGATGAGAGAAGAAGAAAAAGATGCAGTCAAGGAAGGGGGAAGATAAGAATTTGATTAGGTGGCTAGACTAACATAGTAGTTAGACCTGCAAATAATTGACGTGGCGTGGTAGCATGACGAGCAGGGTAACTACGCCAGCACAACGGTAATACTACTAGACGATGGAACGATCACCAACCAGTTTGACACGATGGTTATCCTATCATGACAGTAAGGAGGGCACGGTAACTAAGATTGACGCAGTGGCAATACTGCTAGACGACAACACTGGAAAGGGAGAAGGAGAAGAAAAGAGAAAGAGAGGCATGCACAGTACTACCGATGTCGTGCATGTGAGAAACAGAATGGAAAGAGAAAAGGGAATAGAAGAGGGGAGGAGCAATGAAAAAGAAGAGAAAAAGGGGAAGAAGAAAGAAAGAAAGGAGAGAAAGAAGAGGGAGAACGAGAGAGAAAAGAGAAAAGAGGAGGGACGGCGATGAGTTCCTATCGTCTATGACAGAGGAGAGAGAAAGGGAGAGAAGCATGGATGGGGATAAACTTCTACTGTCCATAACAGAGGAGAGAGAAAACATTGATGGTGATGAGCTTCTGCCATCCATGATGAAAGAGAGAGAACAGAGAGAAAACATAAACCGCGATTAGCTTCCATTTCTATGACAGAAGAGGGAGAAGAGAGAGAAAGCATAGACGGTGATGAGCTTCCATCGCCAATGATAGAAGAAGGGTAAGAGAGAGAAAATATGGATGGCGATGAGCTTCTGCCATTGATGATAGAATGGTAAGAAGCGAGAGAAAAGATGAACGATGATGTGCTTCCACCGTCCATGACAAAAGAGGGGTAAGAGAGAGAAAACATGGACGACGATGAAGTTCCACAGTCCATGATAAAGTAGTAAGAAGAGAGAGAAAATATGGACGACGATGAGCTTCCGCCATCCATGACAGAAGAGGGGTAAGAGAGAGAAAATATGGACAGCTATGAGCTTTCACCGTCCATGACAAAGGAATAAGAAGAGAGAGAAACATGGACAGCGATGAGCTTCTACCGTCCATGACAGACGAATAAGAAGAAAGAAAACGTAGACGACGATGAGCTTCTACCGTCAATGACAAAGGAGTAAGAAGAGAGAGAAACATGAACGACGATGAGCTTCCGCCGTCCATGACAGAGGAGTAAGGAGAGCAAGAAAACATGGACGGTGAAGAGCTTCCACCGTTCATGACAGAGGAATGACGAGAGAGCAAACATGGACGGCGATGAGCTTCTGCCATCCATGAGATAAGATTAAGAAGAGAGAGAAAACATGGATGGTGATGAGCATCCACCGTTCATGACACAGGGTTAAGAAGAGAGAGAAAATATGGACAACGATGAGCTTCCAACGTGCATGACACAGGATTACGAAGAGAAATAAAACATGGACGGTGAAGAGCTTCTGTCGTCCATGACAGAAGGGTGAGATAGGGGAACTTTGACAGAGGCCCGACCTGCCACTTGGGTTAAGGCCCGACTCACTGTTTATGTCCTAGAAGTAGGAAGACATCATAGTCAGTGATAAGCTCCACCATGCATGAATAGAGAAGAGACAAAGAGAATAGAGAGAGAGAAGGAAATAGAGAAAGAAGAAAAGAAAGATAGAAGAGAGAGAAGGAAAATAAATAAAGAGATTAGGGAAGAAAGAGAAAAGACAGAGATAGATGCAGGGAGAGAGAAAAAGATAGACGAGAGGAGGAAGAAAAAGAAATGAAAGGAGAGATAAAGTGTGAGATGAGAGGAGGAGAGAGAAGGAGAGAGAAGGGAGGAGGAGAGAGAAGGAGATAAATGAGAAGATGAGAGAGAAAGAGATAGATGAGAAGAGAGAAAGAGAGAGATGAGAGGAGGAGAAAGAAAATTACCTTTAATAAATAGTATCGAACCTTTTCTTCTCTCTCCTCTCTCTCTCTCCTCTCTTTCTCTCTCTAAGAAGCACCCACAATCTCAGTGTAAAATTCTCAAATGTTATTCATGAAATTGAAGAATGAGGGAAGCCCTTTAAAATTAGGTTTAACATGTACTTAAGAATTGAGCCCAAACATGGGTGTACGCCCAAAAAACTCTTCTAATTGATGATAATTACAATTTAATTGAATTAAAAGAAATTCTAAAAATAGGTGCAAAAGGACTGTTTTGCCCCTGCTCAACAATGTGTGAAATTCTAAAACAGCCCCAGCTACTGCCTTAGAACTTGCGTGATCTTCCATTGATGATTCAAGGTTTCTCCGACGTCCGTTTTGGCCACAAGTTGATTGCTTTCTTGTCAGGTTCGGCATGACGATCGATTTGATCCCAACTTCGACCCATGGATCGTGATTTTAGACCACGATCATGCGACTTGAAATTTGTACAGACCTTTAAAACTTTTGAATGATAGTGTGCTTGTTTCTTGATGTTTTTATTTGATTTTTTCCTTAAATTTCACTGAGCATGCCATCACGATCAAGTTGCAACGAACGCAGCTTGATTTCATGTCCGGACAAAGATTTCGTCATCTTGAGTTTTTGGTCGAAATCTTGGAATCTACCAACATGAATCTGCAACAACTTTGATGCCTTCATGTGTCGAATCCAACTGTTCATCGTACACGAGGTTGAAACTAGAGCCTCGGACCTTACGTTAATGCAATTAATTTCTTGTCGATTGGGTACACGAGCACCGTGATATAGCCTCTCGAGCGAAGCGTGCTACTATTGAATTTTCTCTAACTTCTCTCTAGTATTTCTCCCTGCTTGGGCATCGTCACAAGTTGTACCAGATATCAAACGCTCGCCTTAATAAGACGAATACGCTCACCAAAATTGAGCACAATCTGACTCACATGAGTGAGATACTTTGAAGTTACTGCTTGGGACTGTGCACACCTGTCTCCTTTAATGGAGATTGGTGCTGGGAGGCCACATGGGAATAGCGTGCGGCCTACCCCTTTTAAATGTTTCACCCATCACCCATAACTTTGTCTTGAAACGTTCGTTTACACCGAAACTTGACCCATAGTGGTTTTTTACCATGTCGGATCTACTGGCAGTGGTCCCACAACTGTTTGACACACCGAAAATATAGTTCTAGTTACAGGGTCCATTTCAGAGTGTTAGAGGCTGATTTTTTCCAAAATTGTTTATTTGTCTACGCTGCCTTAGATATGTCGGATTGCGATGAAACTTGGCAGGTAGTCTTTTGGAGTACTTAGGAAGATTTTGACTTGTTCTAAGAAAATTCTAAGACTATCAGGAATTTCACTGTATGTTGAGGCTTCATTGACCAGCTTCTCTTTTTATTTGGCATCGAGGACCCAACGTGTTGAAAAATGTGTTCAAACAAAGAGAGGAGAAGAGAGAAAGAGAGAAGAGTGGAGGAGAGAGAAATATAAAGAGAGAAAAGAGAAGGAGAGAGAAAGAATGAGAATAGAGGAGGAGAGAGAGAGAGAAGCGAGGAGGAGAGATAAAGAGAGAGAAGATATGAGGAGAGAGAAAGTTACCTTCACCGAAGAGTACCGGACTTTTTATTCTCTTCTCTCTCTCTCTCGAAGACGTGCCCACAATTTCAATGTGAAACTCTCAAATTTTATTCATGTGATTGAAACTGAGGGAAGCCTTTTCACAATTAGGTTTAGCATGTATTTATAGAATAAGGCTCAAACATGGGTGGATGCCCAAAATCTAGCCTAATTGATGATTACAATTTATTTGAATTAAAGTAAAATCTAAAAATGGGTGCAAAATGATGGTTTTTACCCGATCCAATAATATATGAAATTCCAAAATAGTCCCTACTGCTGCCCTAGAACATGTGTGATCTTCCATAGATGATTCGGAGTTGCTCCGGCGCCCGTTTGACCGAAATATGATTACTTTCTCATTGGGCTCGGCATGAAGATCAATTTGATATAAACTTCGAACCACAAATCGTGTTTTTAGGCCACGATCACATGACTTGAAATTTCCACAAATCGTGCGCTCGTTTCTTAATGTTTTTTTCGTGATTTAGTCGTTAAATTATACTAAGCATATCGTCACTTTCGCGTTGCAACAAACACAACTTGGGCTTTTGGCCGAATCTTGAAATTCGGTGACCAAAATTTATAGAAAATTCTATGCCTTCATGTGCCATGTTTAACCATTCATCGTACGTGGGGTTCAGAGCAGACATAGCCTTGGACCTTACGTACGCGATGCAACTGGTTTCGCATCGATCGGATATGCGAGCACCCTGATATAGTCGCTTGAGTGAGTTGTGCTACTGTTGTTTTTTCTGCAACTGTCTTCACGAATTGCCAACTTCTCTCTAGTTTTTCTTCCTGCTCGTTTTGCCGATACGAACATGCTCGTAAAATTTGAGCACGATCTGACTCTTAACGAGTGAGATATGTGCCTCTAAAGTTGCCGCTCATGATTGTGTAAACCAGTCTCCTTTCATGGACATGGTGCAGGGAGGCCACATAGAATAGTGTGTGGCCTACCCCTTTTTTAATATTTCACCCATAACTTTGTTCTGGAATATCCGTTCAAGCTGAAACTTGAACCCTGGGGGTTTTCGACCGTGCCAGATCTAATGGCAGTGGCCCCATAGCCATTTGACATATCGAAAATAGATTTCTAGTTATGAGGTCCTTTTCAAGGTGCTAGAGACTGATTTTTCTGAAATTGTTTCTTTGCATACACGGCCTTAGACATGTCAGATTGTGACAAAAATTGACAGATGGCCTTTTGAAGTCCTTAGGAAGATTTTGAGCCGCTCTAGAGAAATTCTGAGACTATCAAAAATTACACTGTATGTCGGAGCTTTATGGCCGGCTTCTCTTTTATTCTGCATCGAGGACCCAAGGTGCTGAAAAATGTGTTCAAACATTGGATTCTCGATTTTTCTTAACCGATGCCCCATGAAGAAAGCCTAACCAAATTTTGGATAAGACCCTAAGGGATTTTTCGCAAAATTTTGGCAGAGATTTCTCATGAGGAATTGAATCCCAAAGATCCCAAGAACCCAATCGATCAAAAGCCAAAGTCGGGGCATAGCTCAAGAAAGTGACTCAAATCAAAAGGATGAGATTAATAAAAAAAAAATCATTGAACCTTTTCCCCATCGTGAGCATATGCTCAGGAATCAGGTTATGACTATGAATGGAAGAATCAACTTTAAAAAGGTAAAGAAAAAAAAAAAAATTACAAAATGTCGAGGATCGAGTTGGATAGAGGCACTTGCTGCTTTATGTCAAACTTTAGTCGAAGAGATGAAATGCGAACAAAGAAGTTGAAAGTGTTGAAATCTACAAGCTTCCCTTGCATATATTAAAGCAACCGATGTTCTTCAAGCTTTGATGTTACTGGATATAAGTAGGAAGGTCAAAAACTCGTCGAAATCTTTCGGGAGTCACAGGAATGGCGAATGTGAGAATTTTTTAGACATAGAAAAATCAGATATTTGTTGGAAGATCTTTCTGTAGGGATTCACAGGAATCACAGAGGCATGCCAAGATGATAGATTTTCATCATAATAACGGAAGGACACCAGAGATGCAGAGAGCCGGAGTTTTTCTTGGGTTGAAGATGAAGAATGGGGAAGATGAAGAAGAGACAGGACGTTTAAGGTGAAGCTGGCATTTGGGCATTCTTGCCTTGGTAACTGCTGATTTGTTAAGGCCAAATAATGATTGTTGGTTTTAGTTTTACCATAAAGCCCTTGCATGAAGAGATTAAGACATTTTGGCATGACTCTTTACTTGAATTCCCTTGGTATAATTTGAAACGATAAGGGCAAAAGATTTAATCTTGAAAAGAAGGTCTATCTTATGGCTTAATGGACGGGGGATTAGATACTCTAACTGACAATGTAAGGGGCGTGAAACACATATCTAAAATACTGCACAGTGGGATGAAAATGTAGAGAAATATATACAGTATTGATGAAGTATGGAGCTTTATTTATGATTGTTGTGAGACAAAGCCCTTACTATATTATTAAAAAAAAAAGGACAAAAAAAAAAAAAAAAGAAGATAGCTCCTCTATGCCAAATAAAAAAAAAAAGAAGATAGCTCCTCTATGCCAAATAAAAAAAAAAAGAAGATAGCTCCTCTATGCCAAATAAAAAAAAAAAAGAACAAGAAACAGACACAACTGAGCCTGTCACACTGTACAACGTGCCAACGCATCTCAATAAAATTCCAGCATCCATTTCTATCATGGACTTACTGAAGAGCTTGCTCATTTATTGGGCCCAAATCGAGGAAATGCTGGGAAAGGCTCATGTCACTACCCATACTAGACCTGAAGAGCTAAGCAGCATGATCAACCTCTTAACATCATCAACGCCTATCACGGTCATTGAGGATGATATACGGTCAGGGTTAGACAGTTTCCACACATCCACTTTATATCACTGTTTCCATGAGCGGGTATGAGATCAGGAGAGTGATGGTTAACAATGGGGCTGTTCAGGGCCTGATTTTCTCGCATAGTGAGGTGAGAGAAAACCCTCTCTCAAACAACCACGAAGGGTCCACACGTGCCACACGTATTTATGTGTGTGCATGTACTCTTCTTGATGCAGATAGGAAACAATGGGAAATATTTCACAATAAAGGGGTGAGTTCAAGCGCCGACCTCATCATTTGTGGGTTCGGGGATATGCCTGGGCAATTTACCTCTTAGAACAGCTATGAAGCCTCAGATTGTCTGCCAGCGCAGTTTGAATGCAAACTCTCCTCAAGCTTTAACATGCCATGTCGTTCTTTTGTCTCGAAATTTGCATTGTGGATACGAAGGTACTCCTCTATGATGGTTCACTCGAGCAGGGATTGGCTTGCAAAGAAAGAATACATGAAGAAGTAATGACGATAATCCTTTTATCCATACAAACAATATGAAACTTTGCGATCAAGGCAATTAAAGAGTCAAAACAATCTCAACTGCCGACTCAAGATGACTCCACTCGAGTGAGTGAGACCAATAGCGTATGTATCTCTCACAACTCGACTCAACTGTTAGAGAGGCGATCTGAGCATTAAAACTCTCAAGATAGCTCTGAGAGGGATTGAATCATGCGAATGATGAATAGCGGGATATTGTCGATGTAGGAGGGAGAATGAGGAGAAATGAGGGGAGGAGTGAAGCAACAGGAAGTTTGGGGTACATGTTGCCACGGGTCTGTATGAAACGGGGCGTAGTATAAGAGAGAAAGAACAAGGCTACAGATTTGTTCTGGTCACTTTCAAAACAAAGGAGAGAGGTGCAAGAGAAGATACCGATGCCGCAGATTCACTGCGTTCATGCACCAAGCAGGGGAGAAAAGAGAAAGAAGAGAGGATAACGGGGTCGCAGGTTTGCAACGGCTCCAGGCTATTGTGAGGAAGAGAAGGCCGTAAAGGGAGACAGGGACGTAGGTTATGCAGCTGCGAGACTTACTGAGCATCGAGAGTGAGAGAGAAATGGGTCTGTGGGTGCCGCGACATCGCTCACAGTGAAAGAGAAAAGAGCATCGGGAAAGACAAGAAAAAGAGGAAAGAGACGGGGCTATAGATCTACCACAGTTTCAGGTTACTACGCGAGAAAGATAATGCTGAGAGATAAAGAAGGAAAAAGAGAAAAAATATAAGAGAGAGAGTGGGCTTAAGGTGTCACTTAGCCTAGGTACGTCGGCTCAGCCTCTTTGTTTATATGTGAGAGAGAGAGAATAGGTAGCCACAAGTCAAGGTTGATGCGTATGGGCCATGGGGTAGGCGAGGTGTATGGGTCAGGGTGGTCTAAGGCCTAGGCTGGGGCGTTGGGACTATGGTATGAACTAGGGTGTATGTGCTAGGGGTAGTTTCTCTCTCTAAAATTTTTCTCTCTCCTTACCGTTGGATCCAAGAGGTAGAAGCAAAGCCAAGTGGACACAAGCTAATGCGTCAATTTCATTCATGAATAATTCAGATAGAGGACCCACCAAACATGGGTGGATGCTCAAAACTAAGTCAAATTGCTAAAAATGACAATTAAAAGAAATTGCAATAAAATTCTGAATTTGGGAAAAATAACCAAAATGCCCCTTAGATCTTTCGGGCTAATGATGAAACCATCCCTCTTTGAGGGGCCTCTCGCCATTGCTGGACTTTGGGAGCTTTTTTTCGAATGCTTGTGGTAGTGGTTCAAATGATCAATCGTTGTAGAATTGATGCTTGCTTGGTTGATTCTGAACAGTTTGATGTCTTTTGATCATCCTAAAATGGATTTTTTCAGAGGGGTAAAAGTTCGGCCAGGTTATGAACTTTAGCTGCCAATGCAGTGCGACCCATGGTGTTCCGAGTCTTCATGTTGATTACAAATTAGCGAGGAAGCTGTCACAGTCACTTTGCACTAAGTTTTTGTCTAATTTGGTTCTTGCTTGAATTATTTTCAAATTTGGAAGGTCGTCGGGAAATGGGATTCGGACGACCAAACAATATTTGCCATCTTCTACCTTGGAATTTGTATTATCCAACATTCAATTGAGTGCATACATTATACCGAAACATAGCCTTTCGCGATGTGGTCGCAACAGACCCATATTTGTGACGATCTGATACATGGATATCAAGTTCTAGCTTCACGAAGCATGGGATGTCCTTCTTTCAAAGATCTGATTTTTATAGTTTCAGGCTCATCTTCTCTCTAGGAAAGCTTTGGTTTTGGGCCACGTCATGGTGCGTGCCATATGTCAAAATGATTGGGTCATCGAGACCTAGTTTGTGTTCGAATTTAAGCTAGTCTCGATTCCGAATAAGCAATCTATAGGGACTTGAAGATCATCTCGAGATGTAAAAACACAGTCTCCATGATTGGAAACTGGTTCAGTGAGGCCATATCTCAATAGTGTAAAACCTACCTGTTTGTAGTAATTTGGTCCCAGAATGTTCTTGAGAAGTCCAATTGAGCGCGAGTTTGGTCACTAAGGGTTTTTTGACATTTCAGATCCAATGGTGGTGGTCTGGTACTGTTTTGAAATTCCAAAAATAGGGATGTAGTTATAAGGTCTCTTTTTGGCATGATAGGAACTGGATTTGAGAGTCAAATTCATCCCGATAGTGTCAAAACTTATCAGAATGTGACAAAACTTTGTGAGTGTCCTTCGGACTTCCCAAACTACCATTTTCATGCCTTTTGAAGCCGTTCTAGTACTCTTTTCAAGGTTGCCTGATTTTAGGCTTGCTTTGCAGTGTTCTCATGGTCCGATGGTGTCTTCAATACCGATGGGACTAAGTTGTTACTGGCTCTCTCCTTATTTGACTCGGGAATACAAGTATGTCAAAAATGACGTATAATAAGGGAATTTCTGAATATTTTCCTTTTGAAAACTATTCTAAGAGTAGGGTTATCTCAAACAGGCCTTGAGGCTTCAAACATCTAGTTACAACCTCTGATAAGGCTCCGAGGGAAACCTTAGGGATCATCTCTCTCAATCTTAAGACTGGACTAGTTGCCCAAATAGTGAGGTTCTATGTCATTGACATTGAACCCTCTTTTAACCTACTTTTTTGTAGGCCATGGCTACATGAAAATCTTATCATGCCTTCCACTCTGCATCAATGCTTGAAGTTCCCAACCGCCGGGGGTCTGGCTCAGGACGTTCAGATGCTCTCAAAGCGGAAAAAAAGGAGTTCTCTAAAAATTTGAAACTCTAAGAGATATCGCTTTTGACTTATAAGGATAATTTCACCATTATTCATATAGCGTGGAAAGAATCATCTCCCCTGACAATTGATGACTACAAACTGTCTAAGAAACTAAAAGATTGTTGTGTTCATTAATACTTTGGATCATAAACATCATGGAACATGCATTAAATCAAGGGTTCTGCTCAGGCCCCGGCCTCGAAAAAACAAGCAAGGTGTTGCTAAGGCAATCGCTGATCCCCCCCAAACCAAAATAGAAACCAAGGACCAAAGAGGGTTGGATTGCACACTTTCTAAACTTAAATGCAAACTCATGCCTTCTTAGAATCTCGACTTCATTCTTGGAGGAATTCAGGGCCTTGACCATACTGGTTAGGTGCCTCGATCTCGCCCTCCGGATCTGGATGATTTGGAGGCACGTATCTCGGGTTTTTGGCGAACTTGGGATTTGAGATCACTTTCTCAGAACTTTGCTCGAGAGCAAGGGCAGGTATACCAACCGATGAGAGAGGAATTGAAGGTGGGTTCGGGACTTACTCGGGCTGGCTCGTGTAGGCACCCTCTTAGATCACGAAGAAAGTCCCCCAACTGCTTTAGCTGGATTGGAATCGCCTCCCTTTTTCTGCAATCCTCTTTTTTTCTACACAACACTTCTATGGTTAATTTGTAAGACAAGTGAGTCAAAGAGACCCACCCTTGTCTTGGGGCAACATACATTCATGCGAGAGGGTGATGAAGAGTAAGGTTTAAATAAAGATAGAAAAGAGTAGAAAACTTGACGAAGAGGTGAGACTAGCATGACAGCCGGGAAGTTATCGACTCGAAGTAGCAGCAAGATGGGCATGGTTCTAAAGTCTAGCACAACGGTAATACGACTCGAAATTGAGACCGATATGGCGGTTCTAGGCTAAGTCTACTCTCAGTCAAGTGAAAAGAGACAAGAGAATGAAAATAAGAGACAAGACGGCAAAGAGCTGAGGTCCCGAGCGTTAGGCGTTGCTGCTCACGACCGTGGAGTAGCAGTGTCATGGCCCTTGAGCGTTGCTCGACACTACTGCTGATGGCTAGAGAGTGTGGAATGAACTACAGATGACACTAGGCATTGTCGTTGGCAACAAAAGAAAACAACACGCCCCCGCACGGGCGGCGATAGTTTTTTATGAAGCGCGTAGACGTAATCCTCACGAGGTGCATGGCGATAGACGTGGAACGCAGGAAGGATGACGATGAGCGCCGAACATGCACAGGAAGCACGCTGATGGCGGTAGACGTTGCCGAGGACTATAGCGAGCGGCGATGGGTATCGTTGTCTGCTATAGACGTGCAACAGGGAAGGATCCCTACGAGTGGCAACGGGTTTCACCGTCTAGGTTCTTCATTAAGACGTCCAAGCTACGGCTGTGACGGCAATGGGCAGTGCCATCTATAGGCCCCATTGGACGAAAGAGATAGAAGAAAAGAAAGAGAAGGAGGCTCGCGGATGGCGCTATCATAGCCATGCACGACCTGTGTGACCTCAGGGGAGGCATGCACGGCACTGCCACTGTCGTGCATGACCCCTGCGAGGAGCTAAGGCAGGGAAGAGGGAGAAGATAGAGAAGAAGAAAAAGAAGAGAAGAGATAGAAGATTTACCTCGAATCTAGGGGTACCGGTCAAAAGTTTCTCTCACCTCACTCTCTCTTTCAAACGTGACTCAACAATGAGAAGAAAAAAAAACTTGTATTAAGTAAAAACTCTCCCTTTTGTGAAATTTTGAGTTCTCTGATGCGTATAATGCTGGTACGTATATATAGAATTTGCCCCAAACATGGGTGGATGATCAAAAGTAACCCTAGCTGCTGAAAATTAAGATTAAATTGAATTAAAAGAAATTTAAAAATAGGGTGCAAAATGATAGATTTGCCCCTTCCTAACAATTTGTGGAATTTCAGAACAATCCCCTATGTTGCCCTAGAACTTGTGTGATCTTACATGGTTGATCCGAGGTCGTTCTAGTGCTCGGTTGATCATAAGATGATTCTTTTCTTGTAGGGCTCGGCATGACGCTCAATTTGATACCAACTTCGAGCCATGGATCATGTTTTTAGTGCATGATCATGTGACTTGAAATTTGAATGGATCTTGAAACTTCGGATCAATAGTGTACTCGTTCCTTGATGTTTTTCGATTATTTCTTCGTTGAATTACACTGAGCTTGCCGTGACGATCGCGAGGCAACAAATGCAGCTCGATTCTGTGCCCAAACGAAGATTTTGTAACTTTAGAATTTTGATCAGAATTTGGAATTCCACGATAGAATTTGCAATCACTTCGTCATCTTTGTGTGGAATCGGACCATTCATCATGTACGGGGTTCGAGTTAGTGATAGCCAGAGAACTTAAGCACACGATGGAATTAGTCTCGCATCGATGGGCTCACGAGCAGAGAGATCTGGCCGCTCGAATGAGGCACGAGGCTACTGAATTTTTGCACTTTCTTCACGGATCAGCAACTTCTCTCTAGCTTTTCTTCACGCTCAACTGTCGCCATGGGGCGTGCCACATATCGAATCGCTCATCTTGACTAGATGAACATGCTCACCAAATTTGAGCACTATCCACCTTAGAACGGGTGAGAAATGATTGTCGAAAGTTACTGATCGTGACTGTCCTTTCTATAGAGTGAAGTTGCAGAGTCGCCGCACGGGAATAGCATGCAACCCCTCCCGTTTCACTCTTTTGCCTATAACTTCTTCCTGGAGAGTCCGTTCGGGCTAAAGTTTGACCCATGGGTGTTTTCAACCATGTCAGATTCAAAGGTGATGGTCCCACAGTGATTTGTGACACTAAAAATGTAATTCTAGTTATAGGGGTCGTTTTAGGGTGCTAGAGGCCAATTCTGCTATAACTGTTTCCTAGTCTGCACTGCCTTAAACACGTCCGACTATGAAGAAACTTTGTAGAAGACCTTTGAGAGACCTTATGAAGATTTTGGCTGATTCTAGGGCTATTCTGAGACTGCCAGAATTTCCACTGTTTGCTAAGCTTTATTGAGCGAGGGCCCCATGTTGATGAAAAATACCTTCCAACTGCATGCCCCATTGAATGTTGGGCTTTGAGATAATCGACAAGTACAATCATTCGGGAAGTTTTGAGGGATCTTTTTTAGGTCGTCATCCTCAAGGGACTACCAGGCCTTTTCTGAAGGCTGAATGCTACACCAGGTTTGCTTTTGATGCTCAGGGTATCTCTGTAGGTCTCGTCGAGCGAGGTCCAATAGGGGGCTTCTGATCTGTCCCGAAAATCTGGTCCCATGTAGGCTAGGGGATTTTGGTGCGACGTACTCTGAAGCCTGTGTCAGGTTAGACCCTGGCTTCATCAGTTTCTTGCCTTCGTGATGGTCCTTAGCATTTTCGAAGGGATATTTTAGTCATTATCCTCACCTTCAAGGACTCTTGTTGTTGTTCAACTGGGGAGATCTTATGTGGCTCTCGCTCCCTAATGAGCTTTGTTGCGGGGGATCTTATGCGGCTCTCAACCCCTGATGAGCCATGATTGTTGGGAGATCTTATGCGGCTCTCACTCCCTGATGAACCATGTTGAAACATGGGGGATCTTATGCTACTCTCACCCCTTGGGAGATCTTATGCGGCTCTCACTCCCTGATGAGCCATGTTGAAACATGGGGGATCTTATGTGGCTCTTCACCCCTAATGAGCCATGATGGTTCGGAGATCTTATGCAGCTCTCACTCCCTGATGAGCGATGTTGAAATGTGGCAGATCTTATGTGGTTCTCACCCCCTAATGAGCCATGTGGTGTTGCGATTGGATGCTGGCTTTTAAGGATTTTAGGCAAACCTCATTAACCAGGATTGTGACTGTTTGGAGATCGAGTGTCAACTGAGGCAGTGGTCGTGCGCCAGCCTGTCTTGTCAGTCCAAGCACCCTTTCGTGGGTTTTCACTTGAACAGGGGAAGTGGGACAGTGAAGATGGTTTTCACTAACTTCTGCTATTTATGAGATCTTCTACCCATGACCTGCGGTTATGTCCACCTTCTTTATCCATTTTTACTCACGATGCCCTTTTGGCGTGCCTGGATTTTTCTTCCACAGAACTCTCTTACTCATGGTTTCATGACCGTGTTCGTCCGTCATTTTTACTAATGGCGTTCCCTTGTCAGGTGTACACCATGCGCGTTTGGTTTTTCCATGTGAAGGCGTATTAGAGTCGTGCATTCACAACCTATGCGAAGCCTTTAACATCATGAGGCCAGGACGTGCACTATAGCTTAGGGTCATACAGCTGAACCATAGTGGTGGTGAATGGTAGTTTCTGGAGGCCATAGAGTGAGTTTAGTGATGACTTCGAATCACTTGGGAAGATGGCATGAAGTTGCCTTGTGAAGAGTTGATGATGGATGGATGGTGGGTGAACAATGGTGACCCACTAGCTGGCGGTGAGTATGGCTCGCGGAAGGGTTCACCGTATGGTGAGCATGGGTAAGACTCACTGGAGGAAAAGATGGTAATGATGGTGAAGGTGCTGCGCACACACGAATGGGCCAGCTAGGGAAGGCATGCATGAAGATGCATGTAAAGGGTGTGTGCATGTATGTAGGCTCACTGAGGAGGAAATGGAGGTGGTATGCACACACGAAGGGGTTGGTTAGGGAAGACATGCGCGAAGATGTACGTAAAAGGTGTATGCACGTTTGTGGGGGCATCTTAAATGTCATGCTTCTTGAACTTGGGCAAAGCAGTTTAACCTCATGCGGCCAAGATGTGTACTATAGTTTCGGGTCATACAGCTGGACCGTGGTTATGTAGTTAAAGTCATGCAACTAGGACCACACAATTTAAGGTCGTGTAATGAGACCTCCGCTACAGTTTAAGGTCATATAGTTTAGACCATGGCTATGCAGTTTAAAGTCATGTAGCATGGACCATGCAATGTAAGGTCGTGCAATGAGACCTCCACTACAGTTTAAGGTCGTATAGTTTGGACCATGGCTATGCAGTTTAAGGTGATACAACATGGACCATGCAGTTTAAGGTCGTGCAATGACAATTTAAGGTCATATAGTATTGAGTTTAAGGTCATGCAGCATGGACCATGCAGTTTAAGGTCGTGCAATGAGACCTCCGCTACAGTTTAAGGTCATATAGTTTGAAGCATGGCTATGCAGTTTAAGGTCATGCAGCATGGACCAGGGCTGTGCAGTTTAAGGTCATGCAGTACGGACTAGTGTGTGGGTCGTCATGTAGGTAAAGCTACATGGGGGATGGGTTGTGGATAGCAATCTGACTCCATGGGGATAGAGATAGTTAAGGCTACACACAAGTGAGAGATTTAGATAGAGATGGCAGCACTCGAGGAGTGGCAGACGGACGTGACTTCACCGGGGATTAGGAGGTCTAGTGTGACCTCTTGGGAATAATGAGCAATGGAATGAGTGTAACTCTACTGAGGATGACAGGCCAGAGCACAGATGAACCTCATGAGGGTTGAGAGGATAAGAAGGGCCCTAAACTCCCCAAGGATAGTGGGTCGTAGTAAAACGTGACTCTTACTGGGATGTAGATATGAAACAAACCCATTAGGGGTTAAAGGGGTAGGTATAACTCTTGTACACATCTAACTCCAATGGGGATGTTGATGAAATACCCTTTCAGCGAGGAGGCGTTCTATCTCTCGATTGGAGTTGTGCGTATGGACCCTTTGTCGTGTCGTGCGTTACAATTTAGCATCTTGTAGCTTGGACAATGGTTATGCATTTTAAATTCGTGCTGCTAGGACCGTGCAGTTTAAGGTCGTGCAACTAGACCTTCGCTACAGTTTAAGGTTGTATAGTTTGGACCATGGTTGTGCAGTTTAAGATCATGCAACGTGGACCGTGGTCATACAGTTTTGAGTCATGAGACAAGGACTATGTAGTTTAAGGTCATACAACTAGACCACCGCTACAGTTTAAGGTCATATAGTTCAAACCATGCAGTTTAGGGTCGTGCATGTGGACCGTCGCTACAGTTTAAGGTCATGTAGTTTGGACCATGGCTACGCAGTTTAAGGTCATGCAACATGGACCATGGTGTGGTGAGGAAATTTGACTCCATGGGGAATAGAGCTGTCACCAGAGGCTAGACACCTTGAGGAGTGAGGCTGTGGTGCAAGGGATGAACTTCCTGAGAGTACAGGATGATGGTCTAGCTGAGAGTGTTATGGCGTGTGCGTGGCACTAAGTGTCGGATGGCGTAAGCGGCATTAGGCCCCTTGGTGAAGCATGTGGTAGTGGCCTTTGGCAAAATGTGCGGCGATAATTCTTTCGAAGAGGCACGACGATGGCCCTTAACCAAGGCACGCGGCGATGAACCTATGACGAGGGCACGCAGCGATGACCCTTTGACGAGGGTGCACGGCGATGGCCCTTGATGAAGGAGCGCGGTGATGGCCCGTGATGAAGGCCGGTGGTGATCGCCCTTGATGAAGACGCGCGGTTATATCCCTTTAGGTGAAGGGCGCAATGATAGCCCTCTCAGGTCTCGGGCTTGACCCGCCTTGGCTTGGTGTTATTGCCACAAAAAACTAGGGACTAGAGTATCATTTCATGTTTATCAAGGGTAGTTTACAACATTGCTGGGTATAATTGAGGGAAAACCCCCACTTTACTGATTTACCGAAGGGTAAAACAATAGAAGGGCTTTTAGAGAGAGAGAGCCAGAGCTTTTGGCGAAGGTTTTCTGGCGAGAAATTCTCGAACAAAATTTGCAGAGACAGGCGGTTAGGAGCTTTTCTGATGAGCTTCAGGAGGTTGTGAAGCTTCGTGTCATGATTGCGAACCTGTTTAGGAAGTGCTGAGGCTTTCTCAGCAGAAGCAGGACTTCTCAGGGCCTTAGCAGGATTTGCAAAGCTGCCCTGCCAGAGTTCTAGTGCTCCTCTAGTCGTTCTGCTGCTGAAGAGGAGATTGCAGCTAGTTCAGAGGGCTTTATAGGTCCTCTGGTTATCGGAGGAGAAGAAGGGAGAACAGTAGTAGGCTCACCTAGAACTCAGCAAAATTCTAGTGAGTTGGTGGTGAACTCGCTAAACTAGGAAGATCAGGGAGAAGGAAGATCCACAGGGCCTCACGGATCTTTTGGGGATTCTGATGGTTTTCTGCTAATTCTGGCAACGAGTTTAAGGCACGTCAGCTTTTTCCCAGTGAACAGGATTGGATTCTCGGTGAAGTGGGGAAATGCTGGTGGGAACCCGAAGGTTGGGAGATAGAAGGTGGATGGTCGTCGCGGGCAGGTAGCTCGGGAAACAGAAGAAACACAATGGTTAATGCCCTTTGGGAATTGGGGATGGTGGGAATCGAGGTATAATAAGGGCATGCATGACATTAAGTCGTATGCGGCACCGCCTTTGCACATCCCTAAACCACGCACGACAATAGCCACACTCAGGAGCATGCTAGTCGTGGTGATGGTCTAGCGCGGCAATGGATTTCCCGTGGTGATGGTAGAACGTGGCATTGTGTTGCACACGACGATGGCTGCACATGGTGTTGAGTCACGCGTGGAGATGATCATGGATGACGATGTCTCGCGAGGGTTAAGAGTGATGGCAAACGAGAAGGATGTGCCTCCACGGTCTGTTGGAAGCCAAATCCTCCAGCACAGTTGTGAAGTCCATGTTCTTTCATCGTGGGCCGGTCCCTTGGAAGCCAACCACGCCTCGTCAGATGAATTGAAGTTGACTCAGAAATGGTTGGCTCCTTCTTTTGGCCTGTAACCATCCTCTTTGGTGGCACTAAAGCTAACTTCTCCAAGTGGTTTTGCTTTTTCTTTGTGAGGAGAGCATTTCTTTCGTGGGTTTGCTTCTTTTTTGTGAGGAGAGCGCTTCATTTTGGCATGTAACCATCCTCTTATCCTTAAATGCAAGAGCTTTGTAACTTTCCTAGTAATGGGCTTTTGATTGTAAATTGTAAATCTTTTTAATGCAATGAAAGAAATGAACTTCTTTTGCACTGGCTTAATGTTCTTATTTTCCATTTCCTTCTTTTCATGCTGCATACACCGCATTTTGGGGATACATCAGGGGTAGTACTTCTTTAGGTATCGTCCATTCATAGGGGGCATCGCCTCTCCTCCATCCGAGTTTGCCAGTACATACGCCCCTTTAGGCATGACCTTTTTTACTTTGAACAGACCTTCCCATTTGGGCTCGAATTTTCCTTTGCGGCACCTATGCATGACAATCAGTCTCTTGACTGCTAAAACTAGATCCCCACAAGCGAATGAGCGAACCATGACAGACTTGTCAAAGCCTCACTTCATTCTTCCTTGATTGAGCTCGAGGTTCTGCTGGGCCTCTAGCCTCTTTTTGTCAAGGGCATCCAACTCTTGGTAACGGAGCTTAACCCTTTCATATTTAGTCAGTCCCTAATGTATAACGATACGGAGTGAGGGTATTTGAACTTCGAGGGGCAAGACCGCCTCACCTCCATAGACCAGGGAATAAGGAGTGGAGTTTGTAGCATTCCGAGTGGTGGTGCGATAAGCCCACAGAGCTTCAGGCAGTTTCTCGTGCCAATTCTTCTTTGATTTCGAAACTGACTTTCGGAGCACCCCACATAGAGTTTTATTGAACACCTTACCCCATCCATTGGCTCGAGGGTAGTACATAGTTGAGTACTTTCATTCGAAGCCAAACTGGTTAACCAGGCGATCAACATGATGGCTTCTGAACTGGGGGCCATTATCAGAGATTATCAGATCCGGAACTCCGAATCGGTAGATCATGTGATGACGCACGAAGTTGGCTACCGTGTTCCCTAGAACTTGTTTGAGAGGGATCACTTCAGCCCACTCAGAGAAGTAGTCTGTTGCTACCATAATGAAGGCATGACCTAAGGCAAAAGGGGGATCGATGGGTCCTACAATGTCCATACCCCACTGGGAAAAGGGCCACAATGTCACTGCAGGGAGGAGAGGCTCCAGGGGTTGATGAATGAGGCTTGAGTGGATCTGGCACACCTAGCATCTTTTGGCATAGTTTTAGGTGTCAGCAACCATGGAAGCTAGTAATAGTCGAGTCTGCATATACACTCTTAGAGCTTAGGGCCAGACTAATGCAGCTCATAGATGCGGAGTGCACTTCCTAGAGCACTTTACTTGCTTCTTATGCATTGATGCATCTGAGGAGAATTTTGTCAAATGAACGACGAAAGAGGACATCCTCGTCGAGAAGGGTATACTTGGTGGACATCCGTCATATTCCGTTGGATTCTTCCCGATATTGAGGTAGCCTTTCATGTTTTATGAAGTCCATGATAGGTTCCCTCTAGTCCTTTACTTGTTCAACCTCCGCACACATCGGGTCGATGAATTTAGGTTCCTGCTCCTTGACCTTGGATTCTTTTTTTTTTTTTGTATTTCCTGCTCTGCCTTAATAACATCCTTAGCTGCGAGGAGTGCCCCGGATGGGTTAGGTGAGCATTCATGGAAGACATCCCTCTCATCATCTGCATCAACTTCGGTTCACAAGTCGACATGTCTCCATTCGGTTACCCAAACTGGAGTAGGCCCTGGTGAAGACAACTGAATGGTGGCCCCTAGCTTTGAGTGCGCATCAGCCTACGAGTTTAGCCTTCTAGGGATGACTCAGGGAAAATTCATCGAACTGGGCCATGTAAGTTTTGGTCGTGTCATGATAAGGCTTGAGAGTATATTTCCTTATATCATAAATCCCCTTAAGTTGCTGAATGACTAGTTCAGAGTCGCCGAAGATGTTTAGCAGGTCCAGGTCCAGCTTCTAAGCGATCTCCAGTCCGATTATGAGGGCTTGATACTTAGCTTCATTATGAGAAAATGCCTCTGCAAGTGAGAAAGATTGAAGGATTATTCTGCCATCGGGAGTTAAGAACACAACTTTAGTGCCCCCTCTATCAGACTGGAATGCTCCGTCGAAGAACATTTCCCATGACTGAGTTAGCACCGTACAGAAAACTTCTTCATCTGGGAGGTCGTTTGACAGGGGAGATTCTGAAGGGACTGGGTGAGCTGCTAGGAAATCTGCTAAGGCTTGACCTATAACTGCCTTCTACAGCACATATGTGATGTCGAACTCCATCAGTAATAATGCCCACTTGGCCAAATGTCTTGACAAGCATGGCTGGGTCATAAGGAACTTGACCGGGTCCGCCTTGGAGATTAACTTGACCTCGTGTCAAAGCAAGTAATGGCAGAGCTTCTGTACCACAAAGATCAAGGCTAGACACATCTTCTCAATGGGAGGGTAATTCTTCTCAGCCCCTTGCATTCTGCGGCTGCGATAGTAGAGAGCTATCTCTTTCCCTCCATCATTGTTCTGTGCTAGGAGTGCCCTGAGTGACTCATCAAGGGCGGTCACATATAGGATGAGAGGCCTTCCCAACACTGGTGTAGAGAGAATTGGAGGATTCAATAAGTATTGCTTGATGTCATCGAGTGCAGCTTGACATGCCTCATCCCATATGAAGGGAGTGTCCTTTAGGATATGTGAAAAGGGCCTGCATCGCCCTGAAAGGATCGAGATTAACTTTCTAATGTAGGCAAGTTGTCCTTGAAGAGACCGTAGTTCATGGAGGGTTGCATATGGTGGCGTGTCCTGAATTGCCTTGATTTTGACTAGCTCGATCTCCAGTCCTCGGTATCTCACGATGAACCCTAAGAACTTTCTTAAGCATACATCGAAGGTGACATCGTAGTCGTTCGAATAACTTTTTGAGGTCTTGTATGTGAGCGTCTTTTGTTTCATATTTCACCACCAAGTCATCCACATAGCACTCAACCTCCTTGTGGATGATGTCCTTGAAGATGGTCATCATGGCTCGCTGGTATGTGGCATCAGTATTCTTTAACCCGAAAGGCATCACAGTGTAGCAAAAGATGCCTCTTGGGGTCAAGAACATAGTGGCCTCCTCATCTTCTGGTGCCATCCTGATTTGATTTTAACCGGAATACCCATCCATAAAGGAGAAGATTTGGCAATGAGCGGTGGAGTCGACCAACATCTTGGTGAACGGAAGAGGGGAAGTCATCCTTGGGGCAGGCAGTTTTCAAATGACGAAAGTCAATACTGACACTGATCTAGCCATTCTTCTTCTATACTGGGACAACATTTGCCAGCCATTTTGGGTATTTGACTTCACATATGAATTCTTCTTTCCTGAGATTATTCACCTTAGCATCGATCTGCATCTCAACATCGGGTGCAAACCTTTTTGATTTTTGCTTCATGTGTTTGATGGTTGGATCAATACCAAGCTGATGGACAACAATCTGAGGGTCTAGACCTGGCATCTCTTGATAGTGCTAGGCAAAAGACGTCCCGATTTGTTTAGAGAAGGGAGATATAACTTTCTTTCTCCTCTGAGGACATTTTTGCTGAGATAAAAGTCGGCCTAGTCAGCCTCATCCCCTAGCTTGATCTCTTCGTGCTCTCAGTCGCTGCTTGATCGCCTTCTTCCCACTCTTCTAAAGCTTCTTGGAGTTCCTCGTAAGGAGGCCCACCAAAATTTTCATTGACCTCGAATGTAGAAGCCCATGATCCGGACATCTCGACTTCTAGGAAGGGTTCAGTGTGGGAGAGTATTGGTCTCTGGCTAGTCCATGTGATGGAAGGGTTAGCTTCGAATGGGGAGTCCATGACCTCGTGACAGGGATCACTTGGTGCTTGCCTCGAGCTAGGTGATGCTTCATGCACTTGGACCATGTGGCAGGCCTCGTGGGAGTGGAACCTGAAGATGACTCAATTTTTGTTGGGTTGACAGGGTGTCGGCGGTTGTTGAGAATCCAGCCGTCTAGGCCAGCATCTTTTTGAGGCATTCGTATTGTGGCTAGGTGAGGCTGATGTCTCCGAACTCTTTGTTTAGAGTGTCGAAGTCTGAGCACTATCGAGCTGTACTTGTGGAGAAAATAAAAGAGGAGGGAGGAGAAGAAGAGTTAGAACGTTTTGGACAGCTTTTTACGTCGTCGCCAAAATTGGACATGCTCAGGGGATATTTTAGGTCTTACCTCTGGTTTGACCATCGTGGGTTCTTTTAGCGTCGTCACCCATATTGAGGGAATCTCGAGCTATTGGTGACTCGAGGATGTCCACCTGATGTGGATGAAAGGACGAGGCGAGCTATGATTGGGATAAAGTCTTGTAAGGTCGGCAGTGGAGGAAGGGGCCTAAGGAATTCTTCTTCGACTGGTGGCTGAGGAGGACGATTCCTTCGGCCGGCCGACTTAGGTGCCTGCTGTCTCCTTTGGGAGCCTTGAGGGAGTGTCTGGACCGCCCTATCAAGCTGGTGAGTAGCTCTATCTTGGTAGACAGCCTCACATTTCAAGGATTTGAGCCTACTCCACCCATGGTAGACTTTCCAGGGCCGAGAAGTCGAAGGCTCTGAAGGGTCCAGTGTATACTCAGGAGGAACTGATAGTGTGGTTCGTTTGGAACGGGAGCGATGACCTGGACACATTTAGGGAGAACCTCACAAATGATGTGGTCTTGCTAGACTTTCTCCGCGACTATAGCTTTGAACCCTGAGCATTCGTTGAGTTCGTGGCCCCATACTTGGTGAAATGGGAACCAAAGTTTTTCTGTATAGCTGACTCCACAGTATTAGCCTCCGGCAACTGCATCATGTTTCATTCTAGCAGCAGCCGAAGTAGTGCAGGTGTCCACTCTGTGTCGAAGGGGTAAACCTTTTTCTGGTGCTGGGCTCAGTAGTCGTTTCGCCTAGAATTTTTAGGAGGCAGGACGTTGTTGTAAGACTGCTGCTTGCCCCCGTCGAAAATGCCTATGCCTTAGAAAGGTCCAGAGTTTGAGGAGTCGCGCCTTTGGTGTCAGCCATGGTGACGACCACACTGATTACTACCTTTTGCTTGCCCCGACTATTGGAGCGAGAGTTTGAGCAGGCAGGTTACTAACGAGGATTGCCATGAAACTTTAATAATCCCTCAATACGAACTGCCTTGGAGATGAGCTCTGACATGGAGGGTGGATTGGATGCCTCGACATGTAGAGTGATCTCAAGAAGCATGTTCCGTATGCAGGTCTGGACCGCTTCCTTCTCGGTCATGGGAGTCGCATGGAAGGTTGCCAACTCTCTCCAGCAGGTGATGAACTTGTCAACCGGCTTACCAGGGTCTTGCATCAGGGTGAGAAGTTTGATGGTCTCCACATTCCCTTGGACTTCGTAGAAGCGTTGGTAGAACAACTACTCCAGCTCTTGCCATGTATGCACCGAGTTGGGAGGCAGCCGAGCATACCACTGGAAGGCTAGCCATTCAAGAGTTTCGACGAACTAACGGAGGAGGAGTCGTTCGTCAATTGCCGTGTACTGACAGGCCACCTAGAAGTAAGCAGTATTTTGTTGCGGAGACGTAATATCATTGAACAGGGGGAACTTCCCCTTTTGATAGTTCGGAGGGAAGGGTAATTGGTCTATGTACGAAGGGTATGGCTTTTGATAAAGCAGTGTCTCCTGCATGCCCAGGACCTTGTTCTTGAGGCTATGGGCCACCATAGCATCTATGTCGATTTGAGAGACCTCGCGGGAGCTAGAACTATCTTGGGAGGCTGATGGGAGAGTATGCTTGAGAACTGTGTCCTCACCAGTCAGGGAATCAGTTGAAGAATGGGACCTAAAGGCCTTTAGGCATTCCATCTTTCCAAGGATGGCATGCATCATTTCCCCAAACGTTTTCATCCACTCATCCTAAGCATCATCCGGATCATTGATCACCATGACACTGATTGTCTCTTCTGAAGGGTTAAAGCTTGGGGGGACAGTGGACTGCCACAGTTGATGAGTGGTGTGTGGCAAGTCAGTCTGGAGGGGTTGGGCCTGCCTCGACTGGACTCGAGCCTTGTATGCCGATCTTGTGAGGACCGGTTCTTGACAATCTTGGGACCGTGGTTTCTGAGTAGTGACGACCCAGCAATACTCTTGGACTCGGTTAGGCTCTGAAGTTTGGAGAGGGGAAAAGGGGTTACGAGGCAGGAGGTCATCAAAGGTGGTGGCCTCGACTGCCTTAGCGGCTTCTTTGGTCAGGATTTGAAGTCCTCTTTCCTGCTTAACCCTTAATGGCTATGGACTTCACTCCAGAACCGAGCCTGAGACCTGGACTACCCCGCCTTCTTCGAACACGCAAGGGTCGTGTCTAAGAGTTGGAGAAGGGAGTGGGGTCCAAGGACAGAAGGTAGCCTGGGTTTCTGCCTTGGAGGCTGAAGGCCTCTATTTGACATCAGGTCGTTACCCCAAGTTCCTTTGTGGGACCCATGTGCATGGCTGACCTGAGGATGGATCAATATGGTACTCTTAGGGAAGACCTTTGAGTAACAAGGCTCAAGGTGTGTGCCTGGTGTCTGGGGAGTGACAGAGGAAGGAGCTAGTTCACGACTCCGTCTGTGTTAAGGTCTAAAAGGAACCTACCAGGACGGTGCGTGTGCACCTTTAGAGTTAGCCGTCCGGATGACTTGGGGGTCGACTCGGGTCCAATCAATGGGTTCAACCTGAGGAGGTCAAGACCCACGAGCTCATGTCTGTGAGGGGTGAGGAAAAAGCCCATCTCTCACAGGGTGAAGCTGTGTGGTGGGAGGGAGGATGTAATGGTCGACCCTCATGTGCTCGAGGTGGCGTAGAGTTAGCGCTACCCAAGCTATGGAAAGCAGCATGGCGCATGTAGGGTTCGGCCTGAGAAGGCCTACCCCTGGATGTGAGCTCAAGGCAATGTGAGGGTTACCCCTAGGTGTGGCTTGAGTGGATGGACCACGATCCCTTGGATGTGTGCGAGGGGTGAAGATCTCAGGACCTCCGCCTCTATGTGCCGACCCTCCAGCTGTGGAGGTTCGGGGTGGTGAAGGAGCATAAGGGGTTGCCTTTCGACGAACGTCAGGAGCGACGGCAACTCGCTTGCCTTTCGTGGAAGTGATGGAGGCAGCCTTCCAACGTGCCTCAGCAATATGACCAGCAAGAGACTTGCCGGTAGCAGGGTGTGTTCTATGTGTGTTGGCAGATGTGCCACTAATGCAAGAGGCCTTGGTGGAGGGTCTATCAGGGCGAGGCAGCGGGGAGGCAGGGACTTTTAAGTCCCCTCTTGTACCTATTCAGGTGAGAACCTGGGAGCCGGATCATGAGTCTTAACTCAAGAGGAGAGTAGAGAAGGAAGCTTGAGCAGTTCGCTTCCCTGTGACAGTCACGAGTGAGGCGATAAGGAAGTCCCCGACTCGGATGAATGAGTTGAACAACCCAGGTGCCATAGAAATTAATACAAAAAGTAAAAGAGGATACTGGTTAAACAAGAGCGAGCTGACTAAGGGGTAGTAAGTCCTCAGTGGAGTCACTAAACTGGTTAGGTCCCTCGATCTCACCCTCCAGATTTGGATGATCTGGCAGCACGTATCTCGAGTTTTTGGCTAACTCGAGATTTGAGATCGCTCTGTCAGAGCTTTGCTTGAGAGTAAGGGCAGGTATACCATCCGATGAGAGAGGAATTGAATGTGGATTTGGGACTTACTTGGGCTGGCTCGCGTGGGCACCCTCTTAGATCACGAAGAAACCCCCAGCTACTTTCGTTGGTTTGAAATCGCCTCCCTTGACCTGCAATGCTCTTCTTTTCTGCACAACACTTTTATGGTTAATTTGTAAGACAAGTAGGTCAAAGAGACCACCGTTGTCGTGGGGCAACATACGTTCATGCAAGAGGGTGATGAAGCGTAAGGTTTAAATGAAGATAGAAAAGAGAAGAAAACTTGACAAAGAGGCGAGACTAGCATAACAACCAGGAAGTTATCAACTCAGAGTGGTAGCAAGAGGGGCATGGTTCTTAAGACCAGCAAGGGGGCAATACCACTCGAAACCATGACCAATATGGCGGTGCTAGGCTAAGTCTACCCTTAATCAAGTGAAAAGAGACAAGGGACTGAAAAGAAGAGACGAAACGGCAGAGAGATGAGGTCCCGACGGCGTTGGGCGTTGCTGCTCACGACCGTGGAGTAGCAGTGTCGTGGCCCTTGGGGGGCGCTCGACACTACTGCTCATGGCTAGAGAGTGAGGAATGAACTATGGATGGTGCTAGGCATCGCCGTTAGCAACATAAAAAAATATGCCCTCGTGCGGGCGGCGATAGTTTCTGATGAAGTGCGCAGCGATGGTCATTTGTGAAGAACGCACAGTAATCCTCACGAGGTGCACAGCAAGAGGCATGAGATGCAAGAAGGACAGCGATGAATGCCGAACACCTGAAGGAAGCGCAGACGGTGGTAGATGTTGTCAAGCCTTATAGTGGGCGGCGATGGGTATAGTCGTCTATAGATGCGCAACAGGGTAGGACCTCTAAAAGCAACAACGGGTTTCGCCATCTGGGTTCTTCACTACGACGTCTAAGCTACGTCTGTGGATGGCGATGGGCAGCGCCGTCTACAGGCCCCACTGGATGAAAGAGAGAAGAAAAGAAGGAGAAGGAGGCTCGCGCATGGCATTGCCATCGTCATGCGTGACTTGTGTGACCTCACGGGAGGCATGCACGACACTACCATTGCCGTGCATGACCCCTACAAGGGGCTAAGGCGGGGAAGAGGGAGAAGAGAGGAGAGAAGAGAGAGAAAAGAAGAAAAAGAAAAGAAGAGAGAGAAGATTTACCTCGAACCTAGAGGTACCAGTCAAAAGTTTCTCTCATCTCACTCTCTCTCTCAAATGTTACCCAACAATGAGAAGAAAGAGAAACTTGTATTAAGTTAAAACTCTCTCTTTTGTGAAATGTTGAGTCCTCTGGTGAGTACAATGCTGGTACATATATATAGACTTTGCCCCAAACATGGGTGGATAATTAAAAGTAACCTTAATTGCTGGAAATTAAGATTAAATTGAATTAAAAAAATTAAAAAATAGGGTGAAAAATGATAGATTTGTCCCTACCTAATAATTCATGGAATTTCAGAACAGTCCCTGTGTTGCCCTAGAACTTGAGTGATCTCACATGGCTGATCCGAGGTCATTCTGATGCCCAGTTGATCGTAAGATGATTGTTTTCTTGTAGGACTGGGCATGGCGATTGATTTGATACCAACTTCGATCCATGGATCGTGTTTTTAATGCACGATCAAGTGACTGGAAATTTGAATGGATCTTGAAACTTCGGATCGATAGTGTGCTCGTTCCTTGATGTTTTTCGGTGATTCTTCACTAAATTACACTGAGCATGCCATTACAATCGCGGGGCAACAAACACAGCCTGAATCCATCCCCGAATGATGATTTTGTAACTTTAGAATTTTGGCCGGAAACTGGAATTCCAGCACCGGAATTTGTAGTCACTTCGTCCAACCGTTCATCACATACAGAGTTCAGGTCAGTGATAGCTTGAGACCTTATGCACATGATGGAATTTGTCTCATGACAATCGGGCTCACAAGCAGTGTGATCTGGCCGCTCGAGTGAGGCATAACACTATTGAATTTTCTACACTTTCTTCCCGAATCAGCAACTTCTCTCTAGCTTTTCATAGCTCTCGAATGTCGTCACGGGGAGTACCACATATTGAATCACTCATCTTGACTAGGCGAACATGCTCACCAAATTTGAGCACAATCCGACTTGGGACGGGTGAGATATGAGCATCAAAAATCCTTGGTCATGACTATCCCTTCCATGGTGTGGAGTTGCAGGGTGGCTGCACGGGAATAGCATGCAACCCCTCCCGTTTCGCTCTTTTGCCTATAACTTCTTCCTGGAGTGTCCATTCGAGCTGATATTTGACCCTTGGGAGTTTTCGACAGTGACGGATCCAATGGTGATGGTCTACAGCTTTGAAACATCGAAAGTATTGCTCTAGTTATAGGGGTTGTTTCAGGGTGCTAGAGGCCGATTCTGCTGAAACTGTTTCCCAGCCTGCACTGCCTTAAACATGTCGGACTACGACAAAACTTGGTAGGAGACTTTTGAGACACCTTATGAAGATCTTGGCCTATTCTGGGGCTATTCTGAGACTGCCAAAATTTCCACTGTTTGCTAGGCTTTATTGAGCGGGGGCCCCATGTTGATGAAAAATACCTTCCAACACATACCAAGACTGAATCTCTTTAAGAACTAAAAGTCATAATTGAATCACCCTTAGAGGAAGAGCCATTAGAACGACAATTTTCATGTCTTACGCTCGGAGTCAACACTATGACTACCACTTCCTCGGCCCTTAGGAAAATTAGGGAAACTACTAAAAACTGGAGCGTCACTTCCTAATCTATTGAATCCATCAACAGGGAACTACGACACTTTCAAATACCTGTGCCAAAAAATGTGTTGACGCAGGATGTCTATGCAGACATCCTGCGTAAAGCTTCTCCAACACCATCACCCCTCTCATTACAGAAAATGCAGTCTAGACCCTTGACAAACCCAACGAAAGCTCATCTCAATTCAAGGAAGAAAATAAAAAACAAAACGATGACTCACCTGCCAATGAAAGTTTTTAGGAAGATGAAGAACTTTCATCTGAGGAATTCATGTTCCAAGCTGAGAAGTTTATGACAAGATTCGATGGTAGCCCTACTGCTATTATCGAGGAAATCTTAGACATCAACTTAGGAACTAAGGAAAATCCAAAAATTACAAAAATAGGAATCTCTCTGTCACTAAAAGAACAAGGCAAGATGATCTCCCTCTTAATATATATATATATATATATATATATATATATATATATATAGATATATATATATATATATATACACATCTTTGTCTGATCTTATGATGACATGCCTGACTTAAACCCTAAATTGGTACAATCCCATCTTGTATGCTATGAAGGGGCAAAGGCAATGAAACAAAAATTGCACTGACTACATCTTTGTCTGATCTTATGATGACATGCCTGACTTAAACCCTAAATTCGTACAATCCCATCTTGTATTCTATGAAGGGAAAAAGGCAATGAAACAAAAATTGCACTGACAAAAGCCTCACCTGGAGCTCAAGATAAAAGAAGAGAGTAACAAGCTTTTGAAGGAAAACTTCATTTTAGTTGTGGACTATCCGGATTGGTTAGCCAATATAATGGTAATACCTAAGAAAGATGGAAGAATAAGAGTATGTGTTGACTAGACGGATCTAAACAAAGCCTGACCTAAGGATGACTTTCCTCTCTCAAACATATATGCTCTAGTTAAAAGCACTGTAGGACACTAGATGCTATCCTTCATGGATAGTTTCTTTGGTTGCAATCAGATTCTCATGGCGAAAGAAGACTTCATTCATCATGCAATGGGGAACATACTGCTATAGGATCATGCCTTCCGGTCTAAAAAATACTGGGGCAACCTATCAGAGGGCCATGACCACTATATTTCATGACTTGATGCAAGACATCATGGAAGACTATGTGGACGACATCCTAGTCAAATCCAAAACTAGGGATGCCCACCTCACCAATTTAAAGATAAAATTTGACCACCTTCAAGAGCACATGCTAAAACTAAATCCTCAAAAGTGTGCCTTCAATGTCGCGTCTGGCAAGTTGTTCGGCTTCATTGTGATCCAAAGAGTCATAGAAGTACACCCAATGATAATTCGGACTATCTCAGAAATGCCACCTCCAAAAAATATATGGCAAATACATTGGTCTCAAGGAAGGATCCAAGCTATCCGGAGGTTCATCTCCCAGTTGGCTGAGAAAGTTTCTCCATTTAATCACCTGCTAAAGAGGGACAACCCATATATCTAGGACGAAGCATGTCAACAAGACTTTGACTGTCTAAGGGAGTACCTCTCTAACCCATTGATCTTGAGTCCACCTAATCCCAACAAACCCCTATTCCTTTACCTTGCTATTATAGACAAGACAACGAGGGCGATGCTAGGGCAGTACAATGATCAAGGAAAAGAGAAGATCATTTATTACATCAGTAAGATAATGGTCGATTATGAAACGCGATACTCTGATATGGAAAAACATTGTCTAACCTTGGGGTGGGTAACTCAAAAGTTGAGGCATTATGTGTTATGTCATACTATCATGCTCATATCCAAGATGGATCTACTCAAGTACCTATTAGAGAGACCTAATCTCAATGGGTGACTAGCCAAGTGGAGGATGCTCCTAAGTGAAATTGACATCGAATATGTCACTCAAAAATCAGTTAAGCAGCAAGCAATTGTTGATCATTTAGCCATACTTTCCTTACATGATTGCGTACCCATCAAAATAGATTTCCCCGATGAGGACCTCTTTGTCATTGAAGATCCCACTTGGGATTTATACTTTGAAGGGGATAGGAATGAATATGGCACTGGTGTCAGAGTCATCCTATGCTCTGCAGAGAAAATAATGTTTCCAACAGCTCTAAGGCTTAATTTTCCCTGTATCAATAGCATTGCAGAATATGAAGCCTTAATAGCTGGTCTCGAGAATGTCGATGAACTCCTAATTGAGCAAATGAGGGTCATCGATGATTCTCTTCTTGTAATAAATCAAACCAATGGGGAATAGAAGGTTAGAGACAAAAAGCTCCAACCCTACTAAGACTCAGTTGAGAAGCTATCAAAATGCTTCAAAGGACTAACCTTTCAACATGTGACAAGGGAAAACAACTGGTTTGTCAATACCTAGCCACTCTAGCATCAATGGTGGACATTCCTCCCCAAATGAGTGCCCAACCATTCTACATCAGACACAAAAGTGATCCTTCTCCTCCTAGATAGAGTCGAAAATGATAATCAAGATCTAGAAGGGGAAGAAGTATTCACCTCAGGGCCGACTAGATTGTCAAAGCCAAGCCCTGGTATCATGACGTATCAGTCCTCCTAAAAGATGGAAGTATCTTGAAGGAGCCTCAAAGAGAGAAAGGGACGCCCTAAGAAGATTCTCAATCAACTTCTTGATCAAAGACAAAAGCCTCTATAATAAATATTTTGAAGGAATCACTTAAGATATATTGATTAATCAGAAATCGATATTGTGCTCAAATAACTACACGATGAAGGACGACACAAAGGGGCAGCACTCCTAGCTCTAAAGGTCAAAAGACAAGGATACTACTTGACTACCCTGGCTGAAAATTGTTGGAAATATGTGAAGAGATGTCCTAAGCCAAATTCATGGAGACCTCGTTCACGCTACTTCCATGCAGCTCAATTAAACACCTCTAGTCTAGCTATTCTCTATTTGGGCCCTAAATCGAAATGATAACGTCCAGAGCTACTAATGGG
The DNA here is from genome assembly GCF_054954075.1 of Amborella trichopoda. Taxonomy (NCBI): domain Eukaryota; kingdom Viridiplantae; phylum Streptophyta; class Magnoliopsida; order Amborellales; family Amborellaceae; genus Amborella; species Amborella trichopoda. The sequence continues at coordinate 17,885,080 of NC_142342.1, read as the reverse complement.
CACAAATTTATTCTCACTTCTACTGAATATTTCACCAAGTGGGTTGAGACGCATCATTCACAAAGATAGAATGACAACCTATGGGCTCAGTTTATTACCAACAACATCATCAATAGATTTGGAGTCCCCTATGTGATCGTCATTAACAATGGGACCAACTTCAAAATGAAAAAGTAGCAAAAATTCGAATAGAGCAGAAAATCTCTTCACCATATTATCCTTAAGGAAACGGTCAAGAAGAAGCAACTAACAAGACTCTCTTGAAGATTATCAATCGAATTGTAGAAGGAGGCAAGGATTAGCACAAAAAGCTATAAGCTACACTCTAAGCCTATAGAACCACTGAGAAAACATCCTCGGGGATGCCTCCCTACTCATTTGTCTATGGCATGGAGGCAATACTTCCAATTGAGGTGGAGATAGTTCTCTCTTAGGATACTTGCTCAAAAGGAAACAGACTACAAGCAACAGGTGGAAAACCCGACTTGCCAGTCTTGAAACATTAAACGAGATACGACTCTAAGCAGCTAAGAAAATGATCTTCTACCATCACAAAATCGAGGGAGCATACCAGAAGAAGGTGATATCAAGAGAATTCAGAGTTGGGGATCTAGTCCTGAAAAAAATCTTCCATTCGATTGTGAATCCTCACCCATTAGGAGAATTCAAGCCTAATTGGGAAGGATCATATGTCGTGATCCATACTCATCCAAGTGATACCTATAAACTCATAAACCTTGAAGGACAGGATTTGAAGGATCCTATTAATGCTATGTACCTCAAGAAATCCTACTCCTGAATAGATATATATATATATATGTATATATATATATATATATATATATATATATATATATATATATCCCAAGTCCGCCTAGGGATCCCAAAAAAGAAAAATAAATTAAAATAAAGCCCCTAGTTCCCTTAGGCTCTAAAAAAAATAAAAAATGATGATCTCAAAAAAAAAACAAAAAAAAAAGAAGAGAGATCTTGATCCCAAGAATTCTTAGGGATGTTAAAAAAAAAAAAAAAAAAAGAAGGTTACAACCATGCATGGATGGAAACCAAGAAAAAGTATATATCCAAATGTCTTTCGTACATCATGAACAAGAAAGAAAAATATGCATAGTAGATGCGAAGTAGGGACTCAATCCCCATCTCTCCAGTCTGTATAGAAGTCACTTGTGGCCTCTTGCTCATTCGCCCTAGAGTGTACTATATACACTTGCCGCTGCCTCTAGAAGCCGCAAGATGAGCAGGGACTAGCAATCTCAAAAGTATCCTTTAGCTCAGAGTTGCTCGTGTCTGGTCACCACCAGCTACTCCAAGGTCGAAGTCATCAACGCAAACTGACAAATCATCTCGGTATGCTCCAATTGAAGCTTCTCTAGTTACCGCCTGTATTCATCTTGGAAAAGAAGAAAAGAGGCAGAACCCAAAGTCACAAGAAAAAAGGAAATCAAGTGATATTCGTGAAGGTCTCTAACCTGGTTCAAAATATAAATAGGTTTTGTGATTTACTCAAGACTTGATATCTTAGGGTAGATGACAAATCATACTGAAAAATAGAGAAGAAGAAAAACTGAAGAAAATGCTCTCCCAGAATCATCTTAGGGAGACATTTACTCTAACCTTGAAATAGGAGCAATTGATTATTTTTCATGTTCTCCCAAGACAAGTTGTCCTGGGGCAATTATGTGGTAAAATTGGTAAAATCGTCCTGAAAATGAATCCTAAACTAAGTTTATGCTTCACTACATCACATGATTGGGGCCACCCTGCAGAAATTTTCATATGCAAAATCATACTTTCACAACATGGAAAGAAATCGCAAACATGCTCAGAATTCTCCAAAACAAAGCAGAACATGAATTCAGCATGATAAATAATCATGATACAATCTTAAAATGGAAAAATAAGTCACGAAAAGAGAGAAAAAGGGGAAAAACAAAAAAAAAAAAAAAAAAACAAAAGGACTACCCAGAAAAACGAGGGCAGGGGAAAATTTATCTCATGATCCAAAAAATTCAAAAAAATGAAGAATCAAATATTTGACAATCAAAAAAGAGTGAAACCAAAATTTGAAGACACCCAGAGCAGTCAAATCAAATCCTCCATTTGTAATCGACACATCAAAAGGTTCCTAGACACTTTTTTGTCAACTCACCTTCAGAGTCACAAACTCCAAGATGACACGAGTAGAAAAACTCAAGTCAAAAGATGTCCAACCCTTACGACGTAAAGTAGTCGGGAAAATCTCAGTAAAAATGTCACTTGTTGCTCACGATGAAAATCAGAGTGATTTCCGAATGAAGATCACTCATATCTGAACCGCAAACTTGTTATTAAAAGTGATAGAGAGTGGAGGTCAATCAAATTCTAATCTAAGGTAAGATTTGTTTAAAAAAAAAAAAAAGTGCAGATTTGCTCTTAGATCAGTGGCAGAGCTAACTTTGATCCAAAGCACAAAATACTAACTGAAATGCGAATAAATTCCTAGATCTAACAAAATTCATTGAAAGTAAAGGAAAAGAGGATGAAGGAATACCTGGCCTAGTAAACCTGAGGCTTTGAGGCCTCATCCCCATCTGGACCGCGGCTGTAATTTCCGTTGTGGATCCTCCATGTTTCTCTTCAATACTAACCAACCCTAAGCTTGGTTGAATTTTTTTCTTAATCTCAAGGTTGCATGTTGAGTGCTCTTTCCCCATTTAGTTTAAACGAAGCCACGGCACCTACGGTCCCGTTTCTCTCTCATTCTCAGTGTGCATTAAGTGCCAGAGCCGTAGAAATTGTGGTTCCATCTCTCATTGCGAGCTTCTCTTCCTCCTGGCAATCAGGAGCCCCTGTAGACCAACGGCCCTGTTATCCTTTCTTGTTTCTCTCTGTTTGGTCCGTGAATTCAGCACCGTCATTCTTTCTTCTAGCGCCCCTCTGCTTCGAATGTGAACCCAAAAAACCTACGGCACCGTCATTCTTTCTTCTTGCGCCTCTCTGCTTCGACCGTGACCATAGCAACCCGCGGCCCTGTTCTTCCCCCCCTAAACTTCTCACAGTTCCATTCTTCCCTTCATTTTTACTCATTCTCCTTCTTATGCCGATACTATCCCGTCATCCACCATACACTTAATTCGATACCTCTCAGAGCAATCTTGAGATTTTTAATGCTCAGATCGCCACTCTAACTTCCTCTCTGTACAGTCGAGTCGAGCTGCAAGAGGCACATATACTCTCCCTCACTCGGGACGAGTCTTCCTGAGTCGGTAGTTGAGAGAGTTCTGACTCTTTAGTTGCCCTGACTGCCAAGTTTCATAGCATTTGCATGGATATGAGAATCGTTGTTGTTACCTTCCCCCACATATTTTCTTCTCCAGTCAACCCCTGCTCATGTGAACCATTATAAAGGAGTACTTGAGCCCCTATTTCAAATTTCTAGATAAACAAAGAAGCGATGATGTGTTAAAGCTTGAGGAAAGTTCATATCCAAACCGAACTGGCAGACGGCCGGAGGGCTTCGTAACTGTTTTAAGAGGGCAATTGTCAGGAAGTATCCCCAAACCCACAAACGACGAGGTAGGAGTCCGAATGCATTCTTAGTCAAAAAATATTTCTCATTGTTGGTTCCTATCTGCATCAAAGAGATTACGCATGCACGCATAAATACATGTGGCAAGTGTAGACCCTCCGCAGTTGTTTAAGTAAGGGTTTCCTCTCACCCCCATGCGAGAGAAAATCAGGCCTCGACCATGAGGGTTAATTGAATTCTAATCAAAGGTCAAATCTATTCAAAAAATGAGCAGATCTGCTCTTAGATCAATGGCAGAGCCAGCTTTTATCCAAAGCACGATATACTAAATGAAATGTAAAGTAAAACAAAATAGGATGAAAGAATATCTAGCCGTGCTAGTTAGCCCGCTAAACCCGAGGCTTCGAGGCCTCACCTGTATCAGGACCGTGACTGTAATATCTGACGTGGATCCTCCATATCTCTTTTCAATACTGAGCATGCCTCAGTTTGATTGAATAGTTTTTCTTAATCTCAAGTTTGCAGGTCTAATGGCTAAAGTTTGTTAGAGGCTTTGCCTAGATCTAGGGTGTCTACTCTCATTGTTATTCTCTCAGTTCTCAAAGACTCAAGGTGTTTTTTCGGCATTAAGCTTAAGATGGTCCAACCCCTAAAATTACCCTCAAAATCTATTTTTAAAGATTAAAATCTGATTGAAATTGGCTACCACCCATAATAAAAACATTGCCCAGCCGGGACTACTATTATCGTGGTCAAAGGCTTGGGCAGCACAACTACTACTGCCCAGGCCAGGTTCACTAAACCTGGTCGGGGTTAGTTAGGAAGGTTCAAAAAGTTCCAAAAATCCATTTCTAGGTCAAAAGGGGGTATGAGGGTTGGGCGGCATAGGTTGTGTTGCCCCTATAAATTTTGACCAGAATTAGAAATTTCTGATTCCAGGATGGTATTCAAGCTCTTAAGTTGTGACCTGCCAAAATTTGGGGCAAAACGAGATGTTTTACTTTTTTTGGTTGATTTTCTACCAAAAATGGGGGTTCTACAGAATCCTAGACGATGGGACAGGGACCTATAAACTATGATGGTCTATGGTTCAGGGGTTCTACGGAATAGTGTCATTATAAAGTTTTAAAAATACCACAGAATTTACCAGTTTTAAATGAATTGTCTACACTCTTGCGACGTAAAAGAGCCAAGACAATATTACGTCTAACCTGTAAGACAATAAAAAGATCAGGTACCCAATCTCAATCAACGTCAAACCCATGCGACGCAAAAGAATCGGGGCTGGTAAAAAAATATCCATCGCTGCATCACGTAAAATTGCTTAGAGGGGTCCATGATAGCACAATCTTAAACCGCGTTCCAAACCTGTTTTCAAAATTTCTCATCTATCTTCAAAGTTTCTTCAATGTGTTTCATGAATTTTCAAAAGCCTTAATTTCTTTGATTAAAAAGTAGCCTGGAACTCTGTTTCTGATTTTAAAGTTCTATCTTCAAAATTGCTAAAATGTTTTAAATAACTAAGGAATTTCATGGAGGCTTGGAGATGATGTTTCTGCTACCACAAAATCCTAGATTGTCATGCTTGCAAACCCTTAGGAAAAACAACAACCAACCCATAGGTTCCCAAACCAAAAAGCCTGAACCTATAGACTGCAAGAATCAGAATCGAAGGTGAACCAAGAAGTTCAATTAGCTAAGAATTCATCATCCCGTCATTTCTTCTAAATCAAACTCTCATTCGATTGGAGAACCAGACAACAAGAAAAAAGTTTAAAGTCAAAGATGACTACACTAACAACACTTAGGTGGTATTGGGGTGACTATAACTTGGAGTGTTATCAGCTCAAAGATAGCACGGTTCATGTTGACAGTCCTTTTAGATCCTGATTGTCGAATACGTCTCAACCGCGATGACTCAAGAATAGCAGTGTCAGTTTGATATCTTAAAGATCAAAAGCATCTATCGATGTACTGCCTACCCAAAAGGTACTGTTTATTCAAAAGAATGTCCCTTGGAAAACTTTTTCCTACATGTCTACTTCTTTTTCATTCACCCTGTACCCCAAGTGAATTCCAAAAAGGGGCAAATGTATATCCCCCCTCGAAATTCTGGCAAAGGGAACTCCTAAAAATCAAAATTTTGAATCCAAATGACCACAAAAACTCTATTAGACAATAGGAAACATAGACCCAATATAATAGTCCCAAAGCTACCTACAACCTATCCCAAATCGAAGTAGACTCCAAGAGCTTACCAACGGTCCAAGAATCAACCAAATCAGACCTACGGTTACCCAAAAAAAATTACATTTCAGTTCCTACTTAATGGGTCCATGATGACCCACCCGAAATGAGGAATGTCGTGCGGGTTGCTAAAGTCTGTAATGGGCGCAATCTAGCCTATTGATGCCGTAAAACACAATTTTTAATGAGATAAAGCCAAAAATTCAAGATAAACCCAAACATTTTCAAAAAAATCCAAACAACTTAAGAAAATTCACCAACTGAATCATATAAATACCCCCTCCAGAATTGTAAAAGATAGATAAAAAATCACTTAAGAAATTTTTGAAATTAAGAAAAGAGCCCAATATACCCGAAAATAGGAAAAACCCTTAGAAAGTTTCTACAAAATTAGGAAAAATCCCAAAAAATACCCAAAAATCTCAGTAAATCTAAAAATTCAGATTTAATCTTAGGATCTCCCAAAAACCATAGAAAACTAAGGAAATCACTTCTAAACCCTCAAAAAACCCTAAAAAAGCTTACGTAGACCCTACCAAATTTCCCCAGCTTTTCCCCCTGCCTTAAGAAGCTTAGATCTAGGTTAAAGAACTTTAGATCTACCAGTTGCAATAAGCATAAGAATCCAAAAGAAGATGGTGGCGCAAATCTGAAGAGCGGCTTGATCCAAGCCTGAAACTCTAGATTCTGAGTTCCAGAGGTAAGTACCCTTTCTTTATTTAAGTTTAGCAAGATTTAATCTTTAATTTAGTTTTATCTCTTGGATTTTCTGTTATTCATGATTTGTAAAGTTTTCAAAGAGTTTTTAATGCAAATACAAAGATCTGGAAGTTGGCACTGTCAGTGAATCCAAGAAAGAATCATATACAAATAGATATGTGTCATACTTGGGCCCGTAATTCTAGCAACCCCACTTTCTTTATCTTTCACAAATTTAAATCAAATTTTGCTAAAATTTGAGTAGATCTCATCCTAGAGTTTGGCACGGATCGGAGCATAAACATAAGTCGATAAATGGGGTCACATGTTATCATTGTGGAAAAGAAAGGGCACTTCAAGAAATATTGTCGAAAGCTCAAGAAATAGCGAAATGAGGACAATGCCAAGGATGATGGCAGGTAAATCACTGCAGTGACTGTAGATGTTAGTATGGTCAAAAACTGAGGTGATGCAAGTTCATGCAACTCGAATTGGGTTGTGGATATCATAGCATCATTTCATGTTACTCCACAAAGACGCTACTTTGCTTCTTACAGAGTGGGAGATTTTGGCTCTGTAAAGATGGGGAACAGTGGTACCTCAAAGATTGTGGGTAAGGGAGATGTACACATTAAGACAGATGTTGCAATAAATCTTGTACTAATAGACATCTCACGCGTCCAAGGTATCCATCTGAACCTCATCTCAGGAGAGTGTTTAGATGATGAAGGGTACCACTCAATGTTCGGTGAAGGATAATGGTAGCTTACAAAGGGATCTCTTGTCATAGAAAAGGGCAAGAAGTGTTGTTCGAGGTAAAAGGAAAGGAGCACACAATTCTCAGGTTGGAAAAGAGTCGATACAAGCTGAAACAGACCCCAAGGCAGTGGTACGAGAAGTTTGACTCCTTCATGGGGAGTCATGGGTACAAGAGGACAACTTCAGACTATTGTGTACTCGTAAAGAAGTTTTTTGACGATAACTTCATAATTCTTTTATTGTATATTGATAACATGCCAATTGTTGGTTAGGATATTAGATAGATTGACAGGTTGAAAGAAGAGTTGAGCAATGCCTTTGCCATGAAGGACTTAGGACATGCTCAACAAATCTTGGGCATAAATATCGCTCATGAAAGGAAGGCTGGGAAGCTATGGTTGTCACAATAAAGATAAATTGAGAAAGTGCTCGAAAGGCTCAGTATGAACGATGTAAAACCTATCGGTTCCCAACTTGAAAGTCATTTCAAGTTAAGTGCCAAGCAGAGCCCTTCCAATAAGAATTGGAAGGCATCCTGAAACTCCCCTACATCGGGAGCTACGCCCTCGCTAAGAGGGGCATGTCTCTACATCATTGTATGACCATGCGACGCTAAGTTATCTTGATATATGATGAATGCGAATGCCATATGATAAAGTCCATGAGAATGCCATGAAGATATGTGAATGATGCCATGTAAACTGTACTTTCTGAGAAAAAGGGGCCGCAAGTGCGATAATGATGAAATGAATTAACAATGAATGCCTAATGCTACTGAGAAAGCTTATGTGTAAATGCCCTGTGATAGCTTATGAATGCATGGCTTTTGCTAAATGCTATGACGTTATGATGAAATATGATCCATCTATTATGAGACAATGAATGGCCACTGCTTATATTATTATTGACCACTAGGCGGTGGGACACTCACTTGTAGTGGATACTGTTATGAGGATGTGATGAAAGGCCACTGCTTATATTGTTATCGACAACTACGTGGTGGGACACTCACCGGTAGTGGATACTATGTTGTTATATTGATGAGAGTGTTGACCACTATGCATTGGGACCCGAGCCCTTTGGTAGCGGATATTGGACTTATTGATGGGAACATTGGCGGCTACGAGGTGGGACCCAAGCCCATCGGTAGCGAGAGCTAGGTTCACCGAGACATTGATGAGAATATTGACCACTACAAAGTGGGACACTCACCGATAGTGGATGATACAATGATATTGCCTACTACGTGATGGGACACTCATAGGTAGTAAGGAAAGAGATGTCGAAATATCCCCTAACCTCCATGATGATAGGAACGGGTTATGGGAGAGGATAAATGGTCACACTTTAGATTTATGAATTGATATGTGATTGATGAGTTACAAGGTAAGGGCCTATCGAAACCCCAATGCGTGCTTGTGAGTGTGCTGAGGGTATTACGAAGTAGATACCCCGCTTGTCATTACCCTCCCTCCTGTGTGATGCAGAGGTCTTAAGCAATGGGATCGACTTAGCTTGATGGATAGGGCCTCTACTGTGGGAGTAGGTGATTTAGGGAGTGTGTGGGTAATGACTGAATTTCTTTCCAAGGAAAGTTTAGCAGTATAATGATGGAATGATTTATGATTTTACTAACTAAAGGTTCTGATCCCACTGATTTAGTGAAGACTGTCATTTAAATGCAATGTCCATATTCGTTGTCTTGACTTGATTTGCAATTATGCTAAATTATGACTCTATATTGATAAATTGTACTATTGTCACATATGGATAGAACTACCACAGATGCATAATACTAGACCGGCTTACTGGGCTGTATAGGTCATCCCATTATTTGTCCTCTCCTTGTAGATTGATAGCAGTAGGTACAGGGCTGGAAGTTCGTGTTTGGCAGCTGAAAGACAAAGACAGTGTTCTTGAAGAAGGTGCTTAGACCTTGTTTATGTCTGGGCTGTTTGGCCCTCATTTTGTTTTGTTCTTGGTGGATATGTGTAATATTGGGCCTAGATGCCCCAAACTGAATGTAATATTTTGAAAGATTTTTATATTATGAATTTTGATGTGCGGAGTGTGTTCCTTACTCTTCTGCTAGTTAAGCTTGTCGCTTTAGCTCTCTTCCATGGTTTGTATGATTTCAGAATTTAAAGGCGTTGAGTCCATTCCCACCTGAGTGACAAATGTTACATTGAATCACAAACCTGCCCTCGATGGCCCGTCGCCGAGTAAGGTACGGTGGTCGGGGGCGAAGTCTTGACAGATGTGGTATCAGAGCAGCCAGGAAAGGATTCTTGGCCTAGGAAGTTTAGGAGAATTCTTAGATTAGTTTTGGGACAGGCAAGTGACTGGGTGCTCTTGCGACTAGGTTAAAGGATGTCGAGAGCTCGTAACCACAACGTGATTTCTCGTAATAAAAACACTGAGGCACTCGACGAGTTTTACAAGGCTCTAGGGCCAATGACCCAAATGATGAAGGAATCAATGCCAACCTAGTCTACCCGTACACCAGAGCAGAATGACAGTAGCCTCATGGAGAAGTTTGGGAGAATGGCACCCCCAACCTTTTTGGGTCATGGAGGAATGGAGAAGGCTGAGAGGTGAAAGAAACAGATAGAGAAGATCTTAGAGGTGTTACACTGCTCAGATGAGCAAAACGTTAGGCTTGGGGCCTTTATGCTGGAAGGTGAAGCAGAATGCTGGTGGGACTCGGTAAAGCAGGCTTGGAGGGAGACAGGAACTGAGGTCACCTGGAAAAACTTCTTGACAACATTTGACGTGAAGTACTTCCCCGATTTAGTCAAAGTAAGGAAGGAAGTAGAATTCATCGAACTCCAACAAGGGGGCATGACTGTTGAACAATACGTCGCTCAATTCGCAGAACTCTCTAGGTATGCGCCCCACATCATAAATATCGAGGCGCGAAAGGCGGCTAAATTTGAAAGGGGCTTGCGACCAGATATCAGGAGTAGGGTGATGTCCGCCAATATAAAGTAGACCATGCTCTAAAGATGGAAAAAGACTGCGAGGATTGCAGGGTAAGGGAGGAAGAAAAGAGGAAGGCAGTGCCGTCAGGAAAGTTTGGGAAGAAACCCTGGCAGTCTTCTGGGAGAAACGCTAGAGGGAGACCATACCCACTTAACCCAAGAATTTTGAGGAGCCTTCCGGGCATTATAGGCAACGACCGATGCCCGATTTGTACTTATTGTGGGAGAAGCAACCACACTGCTGCGGAATGCTACCGAAAGAAGAATGTATGTCTGAAATGCAGCAAGTCTGGCCACTGGGGGAAGGACTGCCCAATGATGAAGACCGAGGATCGCTCAAAGACCCAAGGACGAGTGTTCGCGCTCACTGAACAAGAGGCTAAAGCATCCACCTTGGTGATCAGAGGTATGCTTTCAATTTGTGATATTAATGCTAAAGTCTTAATTGACCCCGGATCCTCTTATTCATTTGTTGCACCCCATTTTGCTCGTTACATGAATGCTGCAACTGCATGTCTGAATTATACTTTAATAGTATGTACACCGATGGGAGACTCTATGGAAACTGATAAATGATATAAACAATGTAAGATTACAATTGATGGGTGTGACCTATCAGTAGACGTGATCCACCTAGATATTCAAGACTTTGATGTAATTTTAGGCATGAATTGGTTGTTTACACACCATGCCACCGTCGACTGCCATGAAAAGACGGTAACCTTTAAACATCCGGATCAAATAGAAGTACGCCTTGAGGGCATTAAGGATACTTCTCCTTTACACTTTATCTATGCCCTCTGGGCCTCTCACCTCTTGGCTAAGAGATGTGTAGGATATCTGGTGTATATGGTGGATAATCAGGATGTTCAGATCCAATTAGAAGGGATCCCAGTAGTAAAAGAATACCCTGAGGTGTTCCCAGAAGAATTTCCATCCCCTCCTTCAAAAAAAGAAATTGAGTTCGAGATAGAGGTAGTACTTGGCCTTACTCTCATTTCTAAAGCCCCATATAGAATGGCTTCTGCTGAATTGAAAGAGTTAAAAGAGAAGTTGCAGGAATTATTGAATAAGGGATTTATCTGACCTAGTGTGTCGCCCAGTGGTGCACCGGTCCTGTTTGTGAAGAAAAAGGATAGGTCCTTGAGATTATGTATTGACTATAGGCAGTTGAACCAAGTGACGGTGAAAAATAAGTACCCTCTGCTTAAGATTGACGACCCCTTTGATCAACTCCAAGGAGCCCAAGTGTTTTCGAAGACCTCAGATCAGGTTATCACCAATTACGGGTCAAGAAGGGAGACATTCCAAAGACCACTTTCATAACTCGATACGATCACTATGTGTTTCTTGTGATGTCGTTCAGGTTAACCAATGCCCCCCCTGTGTTTATGGATTTGATGAATAGGGTGTTTAAACCCTTCCTAGATGAATTTGTAGTGGTGTTTATCGATGATATCTTGATATATTCGAAGAGTCAGAAACTGCATGAGCAGCATCTAAGGATAGTCTTGCAAACTTTGAAGTCAGAAATATTGTATGCTAAGTTGAGCAAGAGCGGGTTTTGGCTCCCCAGTGTGGCCTTCCTTGGGCGCATTATTTCTAAGGATGGAATCACGGCCGACCCCTCTGAGATCGAGGTTGTACTTAAGTGAGAAAGGCCAACAAATGCGACCGAGGTTCGTAGCTTTTTGGGGCTGACAGGGTACTATAGGCGCTTTGTAGAAGGATTCTCAAATATAGTGCTCCCCCTAACTCGGCTAAACCAGAAGAATGCAAAATTTGTCTGGTCAGAGGAATGTGAGAGGAGTTTCCAGGAATTTAAGAGGCTAGTCACAACCCCAATATTAGTCTTGCCGGAAGGAAATGAAGACTTTGTGGTTTATACCGATGCATCCCATAAAGGGCTTAGATGTGTATTTATGCATAGAGATAAAGTTATTGCTTATGCCTCCAGACAGCTAAAGCCGCATGAACAAAACTATCCCACTCATGACTTGGAGCTCGCGGCAGTAGTGTTCGCGTTAAAAATCTGGAGACACTACCTCTATGGGGCCCAATTTAAGGTTTTCAAGGACCACAAGAGTCTCAAGTACCTGTTTTCCCAGAAAGAGCTAAACATGAGGCAAAGAAGATGGATGGACTTATTGAATGATTATTACTGTACAATTTATTACCAACCGGGCAAGACTAATGTAGTAGTCGACGCTTTAAGTAGAAAAGTTGTGGTCTCTGTGGCACATTTGATGGTTCGAGAAATGAAGTTGTTAGAAGATGTGGTGAAGTGGCAACCATCTCAGCCCCGTAGCGAGGGGGAAGGAATGTTGTCATGCCTAAGAATGGAACCCCAACTGCTTCAGTAAATTCGAGCGGCCCAAAAAGGAGATCCCAAGTTGACAAAAATCCTTGAAGAAATCAAAATGGAAGGAAAAGGAGATTTCTTCATGAACAGTGATGACTTGTTAAAGTTTAGAGGCCGAGTGTGTGTTCCTAATGATGAGAAGATAAAAAGGGTTGTCCTAGAGGAAGAACACCACTCCCGCTACACGGTACACCCAAGGAGTACAAAGATGTACCAAGACTTGAAAAAGACCTTATTGTGGAACAACATGAAGCGAGATTTGGCACAGTTTGTCGTTAAGTGTTTGACATGCCTACAAGTGAAGGCAGAACATCAGAGACCTACATGACTATTACAACCCGTACCCATACCAGAATGGAAATGGGAACACATCATCACGAACATTGTTTATGGATTACCGAGATCAAGTGCAGGGCATGATAGTATCTGGGTCGTAGTGGACAGATTAATTAAGGCTTCTCACTTCTTACTGGTTCGCACGACCTATACTCTAGATAAACTGGCCCAGTTATACATCAGAGATATTGTGAGATTGCACGAAGTGCCCATTAGCATCGTGTCAGATAGAGACACTAGATTCACCTCCAGATTCTGGGCAAGTATGTAGCTAGCATTGGGACTTACATTTAGTGCTGTCTTTCACCCCCAAACAGATGGATAGTCAGAGAGAACCATCTAGATCTTGAAGGACATGTTAAGGGCGTGTGTCACTGACTTTAAGGGAAGCTGGGAAGACCATCTACCCCTCATCTACAACAACAACTTCCAAGTCAGTATTCAGATGGCACCTTATGAGGCCCTGTATGGAAGCAAGTGTAGGTCACCCGTCTATTGGGATGAGGTGGGCGAAAGGAGATTATTAGGGCCCGAAATGGTTCAGATAACTTTCGAGAAGATTGCCTTGATTAGAGAGTAGCTCAAGATAGCCCAAAGTTGGCAAAAGAGCTACGCCGATAATCCCGGGAGAAACCTCGAGTTTGAAGTGGGGCATCGAGTCAACCTGAAGATATCCCCAACCAAGGGTGTTACAAGATTTGGTAAAAAGGAGAAATTGAGCCCACGATTCATTAGACCTTTTGAAGTCCTAGAAAGAATTGGAAACGTGGCTTATCAACTTGCCCTACAACCTGAACTAACCAGCGTCCATAATGTCTTCCATATAACACTGCTAAGGAAATATCAACCTGACTCGTCCCATGTCTTGGAGTATAAATCAATCTCGCTCAGGGAAGATTTGACCTATGTTGATCAAACAATTGGAATATTGGACATAAGAGTAGAAGTGTTATGCAACATACAAATTCCTCTTGTCCGAGTACAATTGCAATATCATTCAAGGGAAGAATCGACTTGGGAATACGAGGAGGAGATTAGGGAGAAATACCCCCACCTTTTTAGCTAATGTTAATATGATTTTGGGGACAAAATCCCTTTAAAGGGGGGAAAAGAAAGATGTAATGTCCAGCGATAAGGTGTAAAGATTTTTGCCACCCGCGAAAGGCGTGTGGAGTATTGCCGCCTGAGGCATTGTCGTGCACTAGTTGGAGCAGCGCTGGTTGGAAGAGAAGAGAGAGCAGCGCCGATTGGAGCAGCACCAGTTGGAGCAGCGCCGGTTGGAAGAGAAGAGAGAGTAGCACCGGTTGGAAGAGAAGAGAGAGCAGCACTAGTCGGAGCAGCGGCGGTTGGAAATTCGATAGTGTAGTGTCGGGAGTGTTTTAGTCAAACGTACAACCTCTGTACATGTTAGAGCCGCTCCATACGTATCAGAGCAATGAGTGATTGTGTCATCCATAGTGTTTTCCAACCACCCTCTTCTTTTAAGCCTTGAGCAACACGGGTCTCCCCCATTTTTCTCAGCTTTTCCCTCTCTCTTGAAGTTCACTACTGCCCCTTTCAAGACAGCCCACTAGTGAGGCCAAGGAAGGCCTGTGAAGGCCATGAGTGAGGATTGGTGATACCGTGAGAAGTCAAGGTATGTGGGTTTAGTTTTTTGCATCCATGAGTGTTGAAAAAATGTTGAAATGGATTAGATGATATAAAGGACAATGTGAAGAATGAATGGGTTAACATGAGGTTGAAGTTTCAGTTTGTGCTTCGCAATATCATGACTGTGTCTACCATATGTTTGATCTTTTTATTTATGGAAACTCATGAAAACGCTCACTATTAGACTCCTTAACACGAATAAGGTTCCATGCCCAAAGTGTAGCTTGGCTAAGAAACATTAAGTGTTCTTTAAAAATATATTTACTTGAGAATGTGAATTTCCAGAACTGTGAATATTTTTGCAACTATATGTTCGATGATCAAATGGCGTCCAAATAGGACCAAATCGGTCCCAAATGAAATACATGTGTGTATACTCCAAGTTACTTCTTTGGTCATGATAATATTTTTCATGGATAAAACGATATGGCCCTAAATGTTGAAGCATGATACCGTTCACAGTCGCTGCTATTTCCAGCCACTGTGGCCCTCTTTGGACAATGCTTTTGACCTAGCTAATTGTATCCAAAAACCTTGAAATTACCGCCATTGGAAAGATTTATGAATGTATTTAAAGTTGCATGTTTTGAAATGTTTGAGACTCCCCACGGATTTTGAGCTATGATAAGAAATGCGAGAACACGTCACTGCACACTGTTGTACTGAGCTATTGGCCCATCAAATGGCACCCAAATAGCTTCAAATCACTGTTTTTATAAATAAATATGTATTAGCTCTAGGTTTCATGTTGAAGGCATCCTTAAACTCCCCTACATCGGGAGCTACGCCCTCGCTAAGAGGGGCATGTCTCTACATCATTGTATGACCATGCGACGCTAAGTTATCTTGATATATGATGAATGCGAATGCCATATGATAAAGTCCATGAGAATTCCATGAAGATATGTGAATGATGCCATGTAAACTGCACTTTTTGAGAAAAAGGGGCCACAAGAGCGATAATGATGAAATGAATTAACAATGAATGCCTAATGCTACTGAGAAAGCTTATGTGTAAATGCCCTGTGATAGCTTATGAAATGCATGTCTTTTGCTAAATGCTATGCCATTATGATAAAATATGATCCATCTGTTATGAGACAAGGAATGGCCCATGCTTATATTATTATTGACCACTACGTGGTAGGGCACTCACTGGTAGTGGATACTGTTATGATGATGTGATAAATGGCCACTTCTTCTATTGTTATCGACCACTACATGGTAGGACACTCACCGGTAGTGGATACTGTGATGTTATATTGATGAGAGTATTGACCACTACGCATTGGGACCCAAGTCCTTTGGTAGCAGATATTGGACTTATTGATGGGAATATTGGCCACTACGCGGTGGGACCCGAGCCCATCGGTAGCAAGATCTAGGTTCACCAAGACATTGATGAGAATATTGGCCACTACGCTATGGGACACTCACCGGTAGTCGAAGATACTATGATATTTCCTGCTACACGATGGGGCACTCATAGGTAGTAAGGAAAGAGATGTCGGCATATCCCCTAACCTGCATAATGATAGGAACGAGTTAAGGAAGAGGATAAAGGGTCGCTCCCTAGCTTTATTAAATGATATGTGATTGATGTTTTGCAAGGTAAGGGCCTATCGAAGCCCCAATGCGCGTTGGGGGCTGTGTGAGTGTGTTCAGGGTATTACAAAGTGGATACCCCGCTTGTCATTACCCTCCCTCCTATGTGATGGTAGTCTTAAATAATGGGATTGGATTAGCTTGATGGATAGGGCCTCTACTGCGGGAGTAGGTGATTTAGGGAGTGCGTGGGTAGTGATTGAATTTCTTTATAAGGAATATTCATCATTATAATGGTGGAATGATTTATGATTTCACTAACTGAAGGTTCTGATCGCACTGATTTAGTGTTGACTGCCATTTAAATGCAATGTCCATATTCGTTGTCTTGACTTGATATGCAATCATGCTAAATTATGACTCTATATTGATAAATTGTACTGTTGTCTCATATGGATAGAACCAACACATATGCATAACACTAGACCGGCTTACTGGGCTGTATAGCTCATCCCATTATTTCTCCTCTCCTTGTAGATTGATAGCGATAGGTACAAGGCTGGAAGTTCGTGTTTGGCAGCTAGAAGAAAAAGATAGTGTTCTTGAAAAAGGTGCTTATACCTTGTTTATGTCTGGGTTGTTTAGCCCTAGTTTTGTTTTGTTCTTGGTGGATATGTGTCATATTGGGCCTAGATGCTCCGAACTTAATGTAATATTTTGGAAGATTGTTATATTATGAAGTTTGGTTTGTGGAGTTTGTTCCTTATGCTTTTGCCAGTTAAGCTTATCGCTTTAGCTCTCTTCCATGGTTTGTTCGATTCCAAATATAAAGGCGCTGAGTCCATTCCCACTTGAGTGACAAACGTTACATTGAATCACGAACCCGCGCTCGATCGCCCGTCGCCATGTAAGGTATGGTGGTCGAGGGCGGTGTCGTGACATCTTGTGAGGGAAGATCAATCAAATTCTCCCACTAATAGATTTTCTCTTCTATGTACCGTTCTTCCCTCTCTAACAACCACTATATTTCTACCAACCATTCCATATTTCAAACAATCTTTTAGTTAACAAATTGTTTTCTCTCTCTGTAGCTCCGAGCCTCTAACTAATGATTTCTGCAATACAAATTTTACTCCTCATTTACCAAAAATTGATGGATACAACATTGTGCTTATTTCAAGGAAGATATTGTGTTTTTGCTCTTTGGACCTTCAAAGATTTATAGAGCACTAAAAAATCCAATCCGCCATGGCTGCCAATAAAACCTAGAAAGAATCTTAGTATACCATGGCGGAGAAAACCCTGCTAAGAGAAGCCAAAATCTTGGTAATGCACGTGCATATGTTTTTAATGCCATCTTCACCTTGATGGACACAGAGAGTGAGTGTGGACGAAGAGAAAGGAAGGAAGGAGTGAGAGAGAGGCTTCAAGAAAGAGAATGGGAGAACAGAAAAGAGTACCAGAGGCTTGGCTTGGAGGGAGGGAGGAAAAATGAACTACATAAAAGGTTTGAAGAGAAAAAACATAGGGCTGTATGGTGTACCAGCCTGCAAACAATGCAGATAACAGAACCAGTAAGAGGAACAGCAACCACCCAATAGCAAACTGTAAGAACCAACTTCAATAAATGCCACAAACCAAAACAGGAAAAAAACCTACCAAATATGAACAAATCCACTGTATCTCTTTTTTGAGAAAACAAATGTTATTTAATCACTATGGAACAAATCCATTGTATCGGCAGGAAAGAAACTAAAAAATATGAACAAATGCAGCATATAGTTCAACAAACAACCCAAAAAAGGAAAGATCCCAAATTCTACAAAAAACCCACCACCCAAAACAGCTCACTAGAACTTGCATAAGAGAACAAGGAGAAAGTAAAATGGCAAGTACTCACATGATACTAAATCCAGTGCAAGTAGGAACTAGCAATTGAAGAGCAACCCTCCTCTCACATTGGCCTTGCCAGTGGGCCATGGAGGAGAATAGAGAGGAACTACGGTATTTCCCCTCAACCTATTATGGGGAATGAAGCAGTGTGGTAGAGAGAGAAAGTTAGGAGATAGAGAAGCCATGAATTGAAATGAATGCTTGGGGTCATGGGGCCGTATAGCAGAGTAGCAAAATAGCTAGATGGCTTCAGTATCCATTTTTAATTTGTGAAATATAGTTGTAACATGAGCTCACATCTCCACTAAGAAGTAAACCTTCAAACTGAAATACAAAGGAAAAGCTCAGTGCTAAGTAAAAATGGTGAGTGTTAGTAATGTTTCTCACATGGTGAATAGTTGACGTGAAAGAGGAGGATACAAGTTTCGTTTGGATCGCTCGTAATGCAGATGGATTGCCTCCGTTAAATTTACCCTGATCTAGGGGTGGTAACGGTATAATCCCCCGACCTTTGCTCTCAAAACCGACACAATAATTGAGGTTCGTATTCTTGCATCATCAAGTCTTTTCAATAAGTTTCTCGCTACATCAGAGACATGCCTATGATATTGAAGCAATCTTGCGTCTCTCGGGGAAAGCATCGGATGATTATGGTCCTAAGAAAATTTTCCAATCATCTACTTCCCTGATATCACTTTCTTTGTATATATCATTGGCTTGCAACCCATCCTTGCAATTGGGCGTGGTCTCTCACTACTTTCATATTTTTTACACGATAACTTTGCTTGCACTCGTCATCCTTGGAAATATGTTTACCATAGCAACGGATGTCGAAACCCTTTTGTCGTACATAATCATTATCAAAGATCCTCACAGCGAATTCAGACTCAAACAACATGCCCTCTTGTGGTTCAATATTTATAGCACCTTCGTGATCAGCTGTTAGGATTGCCAAATCATCTTCCATTCCATTACTTATGCACTCATTTTGATCAGAATCCGTTAACATTGTTCTGAAATCATCTATCATATCATCATTCATTCTATATTGATTGCTACTTGGTAAGGAAAAAGCAAGGAGCAATGTGACAACCTGTCATGCTAGTCATTATTGTTACGAAAGAACTTACATTGAGGAGAAAAATGACCCAACATTGCATCCACTACAGAATAGAAACCCTGTAACGGATCAACCCATCAACAAACACAGCAATGTTTCCATTCACATGATGGACCATCTCCATAGGTCAACTAATATCAAAAACATATTCCATGATGCATGTAATTCTCTAGGAGCTAGTGAAGAAAGTAAAGAATTAGAGAAAACTAAAAAAAAAAAATTTCATTAGCACAAACAAACAAAGAAAGATCCCTAAACTAGTATGAAAGTCATTGGAAGCCCTAACTTTCATAGAAAAAACATCAAACTCTCCACGTTAGTTTTTTTGGTTTTAGAATTCTTAAAAGATGGATCCCTAAACTAGTATGAATTGGTGTTACTTTTGAGAGTTGACATGGAACTTAAAGAAATAAGGTTTGCGTAAGAATCGAAGTTGGGTCCCTAAGAAGTCATAACTTGATCTTGGCGGTCTGAATCATCCATATCCAGAGATTTCCATAACAAATTATACTAAGCATGCCTCACTCTTTCCATGTTTTATGGATCCATTCAGAGGGCATGTATCACCAAAAGTATCACCATTCATTCATCACGTATAACACTGGGCAACTAAGCATAGTCCTTTAAGTGAATGTAAACACAAGTACTATCCTAGTCGCGCAATTCAAACACTATAAAATGGAGAACCAAAACACAGTTTACAGCCACCAGGTTATTCACATCAAGCGACCAAATAAATTTAACAGAGTTATGAAAATATGGCTAACCCAAAGATCCCGAAAAAGATGGAGCCAATCAAATAGAACTCCATTTAAAATATGGCGGCAGTTCTAAATCCAACACAAGATCAATATTTTAGGATGGTTACTTCATAGCCCTTTCAATAGACACTCGTCTTATTGAGCATCTTCACCATGCGTATTGATGTAAAGCTCATGAAGGGTGTCCACTAAATATGCCTATGAAACAGTAAAAAACAAGAGATTGATTCAAGGCACAAGAATAAGATAACAACAATCCATAATCATAACACCATAGTAGCTGCAGCGTTAAAGCAAAATATCACAATTAATGGGGAACCAAATCATCATTCGGAGAAGCAACTGAAACTCAATAGAACATGTAGAAAAAGCTCCGTGGTGAGATAAAAGCTGAGAAATACTCACATAATGTAACAAAAGAACCACGATGCAGAGATCGTGGGAGAAGAATAGAGCTCTCAACCCTGGGAATGCTGCAGATGGCTTTTTATCTTCTACACACTCCCTCTCTCTCTCTAGAGGATTGAAGAAGCCAATTGAACTCTCAACACTATGAGCGATACAGGGTGCTTCAAAGTAGAAGCTTTTTGAGAAAAAAAGTTCTCTCCCACTGTGGAGTGGCAAGTTAGAAAGAAAAACACGGAGAGAAGAGGGAGGCTTCATGGGTTGAGTACAGAGGTCGGGATAGAGAGAGAGAGAGAGATGGACAACAAGGAGGTTTGGCGATAGAAAGAGTAATTTGGGTGATAGTGCAGGTCGGGATAGAGAGAAAACACGCACGGTGAGGACAAGGATCGGTATCCTAACTGTGAAGTGGTAGGATAGAGAGAGAAGCAAAGAGAGAAGAGGGAGGCTTCAAGGGCTAAGTACAGAGATTCGAATAGAGAGAGAAACACAGAGAAGAGAGACGTTTGCGGATAGAAAGAGTGATATGGGCGAGAGCAGAGGGTGGGTTAGAGAGAGAAACATAGAGAGAACAAGGATGAATTTTTTTATTTAAAGAGCTAAAAAGGCCATGAAAGCTAAATTGTTTAAATGAAGGGAGGAGAGAGAAGAAACCAAAGTAAATGAAACCTGGTACTTGATTACTTTGATCAAATCGCTGATAAGAGAGAGAATAACCAAAATCAAATGAGGACTAATATTTCTTATTTTTCTCAGATCAGCTGCATAAGAGAGACAAAGAACCTAATTCAAAGCTGATGTGTTCCCATGTCTCCTGGTTCAGATTTCGAGTTCATCAAAAGCTGAACTTTGGGCATGGATCAACTGAAGAATAGGAATGAGAACTAACCATATTCAAATTTAAAGCATTGAGAATTATAATACTGCAAATTTTACAAATGAAAAACATCAGAATTTATGGAGATCCAAATCATAAATTACAGAACAAATGAAAAAAGATGAGAATATAAGAAGTATAGAGAATAAAACACATAATGCAATAGAAGAACTCAATGCAGAGAAAATGACATAGGGGGCAGAATTAAGCTCTCAAGCCTATGAATGATGCAGTGTGCTACTTGTCTTCTATATACCATTCCATAAGCGAGCATATCTCTCTTATCCAATAAGCGGCCATATCTCTCCAATCATATAAGCGAGCATCTCTCTCTAAACCATCCCCAATCAGTTCAAGGAAGCTTGCTAGTTAGCCAGTGGAGAAGGTGGAGAGGGCAAATAGTGAAACCCAAAGGTAAAGTGGCAGGTTACAGAGAGGAACACAGAGAGAAGAGGGGAACTTGCAAATGAATGTTTTGCGTGAGAACATAGGAAAGAAGAGGGAGGCTTCAAGGGTGGGTCAGAGGTCAAGTTAGAGAGAGAAATTGGTGAACATGGGGTACAACAATGCACTGGATGGGCCCTAACTTTTAATATTTTTTCTATGGCCTACAACTCGAAAAACTGGTGAAAATCCCCATTTTTAACTATTTTAACTCATGATGTTATATATTATGATAGAATTTTTAAATTAAATAAATAATAATAAAATATTAAATAGTTCATCTTTTATGGCATATAGTTCTAGAAATTGGCCAAATTCCCCCTAGAGAAGATTTTTGCTAGCTCCAAAGCTCCAACTCTACATATTTGCCATCTCTAGTCGTGCCAATCACAACTATGTCATCTACCAATAACATAGGCTACAGGTTCTCATCATGTAGATATCTAGTTAATTCGTTCTTAACCAAAGTAAAGAGATATGTGTTTAATGCTAACCACTTATGTAGGCCCATTGTCACTAAAAAATCACTTGTCACTCAATTAATTTCCCTTGTATTACTTAATGCTCTCCTGTACATATCCCTAATCATGTCAATATATCCCCTTTGAGACCCATTTATTTTGCAGCACCAATTAAATCATCTCTCTAGGTACTTTATTTTATGCTCTCTAAATCAATAAAGACAATGAGGAAGCCTTTTCTCTTCTCCTTAAACTTCTTAATCAATTGTCTAAGTAGAAAAATGTATCAATGGTTGACCACCCTATCATAAATCCGAACAAAATTTTCTAATGTACTCCTGTCATATTTTAGAAGTATTGAAGTTCCAAAAATAAATATTAAATACTGCCAAGAAATAAATATATTTCTCAAAGTTTGATATTTTACTTGTATGAATCCTATTCTGCTTGTAACTTATATCAAATTTCACATACCCATTTCATTTTTTCTCCCAAAAAGATTTACTTGAAAAATTTTAAATTTTGTGGGTAAATAATTGAGAAGAAATTTGTTTTTCTTTTGAAGATGTGACGCATTTTAGCAAGATGCAAAAAGCAGATTAACATGAGGTAGTAAAGGGTAGAAGAGCATCAAGAATAGGCAGATGATAAATAGACGAGGAAACACTTGAGATTTATAGGTTGAAAAAGCAATGAAAGCATGCCACATCCAATTCAAAACCCACTTTGAATCAAAATTACTTTCTTTTTTTAACGCATAACTACATAGTTTTCCAAAAAAAATTAACATTATAGTAAGCATTATTTGTTAGTGTTTTCAAGCAATTCACATCCAACAATTGATTAGATCAGCTATGCATGAGATGTGAGTGTGTATGTAAGTGCTTATGTATGTAGGCCGCAACGTATTTTACATATATATATATATATATGCAAAAAACTGCACAAAACATAGGTATGCAGACTGAAAGCATATGTAGTTGAATGTACCTCTGATAGGAGCACCATCCATTAACTCAAATTTGGCTAAGGTTTCATCTCAACATATGTAGTAGGCCCTGATCCTGTAGATTCCCGCCTTTTCAACTCGAGTTCCATGTTTTTTATCTTGATTCTAACAAGAAGGAAATATATTTTCCCAATGATAACATCCTTCAAATGATAGCCACAAAATGTGCACAAATAGTAAGAGGAAAAATATTCACTTGACAAAACGTCAATGGCCTCATATTGCCTTGAATCAATATCGAAGACGAAAAAACATGAAGAAAAACAAAAGGACAAGTAAGCATCTAGGGGAGTATAATACATAGAACTCCAAAAGGGCATCCACGACTACTATATGTAAAGTACCCAAGCAACTATGTATAACTTCTACTATAATAAGAGCTCTAGATAAAATAATAAAACATTAAATAAATAATTGTAAAATATTTAATAGTTCCATCTTCTATGGCATATAGCTCTAGAAACTGGTAAAAATCCCCACCCATAGAGAAGATTTTTGCTAGTTGACCCTAAAGCAGCTAACTATGAAATGGTTAATCTCCAAAATATTTCTTCATGCCTCAAACAATTAAATAAAATCCATACTTCTGGCTTGTAACATGGCATCGCTTACTAAATCACGTCCAATATGCACTAATGGGGCCAAGTAAGTTATAATCGGTTTGTAACTAAGGGAGATACATGCATATATCTAAAAAATCAAGGTTACTACTTCTAGCACATGATTGTGCATAGCTGTGATTAGGCCTGAGACGACTAATCCAAAATCGGGTGACTTTTGTCCCGTTATGGAAGTTGAGCGAGTGCCTTGGTTCAGTTCAGAGGCGACAGTTTGCAGGTCCTTTTTTTATTTCATTTTTTTTGTGAAGGACTACCTCAATTTTTATATCCCCAGTGTCTATAATCCACCTGAGCGGAATGCTAGTATGTGGTCCGGGATACTTTCAAACATATGCAACTACACAAAATAATATACCTGAGTTCTCAAGCACTGGATTGTTCCAAAACGAGGAAGATGAATATAATGCGGTTGTTCAATGTTTAGAGCATTAAACATCTCACCTTTAGGGGTATTCTGATGTTTGAAACATCATACTACGTCAAACTGACCTCTAACCTACCCTACAGTTAAAAAAAAAAGAAGAAGAGAATAAAACGAAAAAATAATCTAGGTGTAAAAATAGCAAATAGAAACACACGAGAAAGTATGACCTCTACATAATTTCTGGAAAACTATGGAGAATTTTGTGATACAACAAATATTTTGTGGGCTTTCTAAAGAATTTCCTCAAATTTTATATAAGAATATTTATCTTTTTACAAGAGAAGTTAAATATAACTTTTTTTTTTTGAAAAAGGAAGTTGGATATAATATTAAATAACAATTTTAATCCTGGTCGAGACCTTGTTGGCGAGCAAACAAATGAGGGTAATAAGCTTCGAGCTTTCTGTCACTGACAATGCGAAGGGTTAAGATGCACAGCCAAACCCAATATATCCAGAGTTTCACCCAATTCATTTAATAAAATAAAAAACCAAGTCCAACAATATCTGAAAGAGGGAATTAATTTTTAGTCAGGAAAGCCCAATTTTCCAAGTCCAAGAAGGAAGATATATACAATTCGGCTTCTTTCCGTGATTTGCAATGACCATTGAGCGTGACGTTTATAGCTGATGGCGCCCACTTCCATATTCCTGAGAACCCTGATAAGGAGACATCAGTGGAGGGTGATGGCATACCCTTGTTTCACTTTCTTCATCGAGATTATGGCTCAATCTTGGACCTTCCCACCCTTGGGAAGAGGATGCTGAAGACTTCGGGCCTAGTGTGGTCCTCGAATGGCCTCTGTTTCTTGAGGGAGCATCAGTACCTTTGTGGGTACAATAGTCGGAACTTCAGTGTGGTGCGCTTTCACAAGGCCAATCTTAAATCCAACTTCATGCTCTCAGGCTATCAATGCTCGGTCGGGTATTGTGACCGGTGCTCCAACATTGTAAAGGCTCTCTTGGAAACATGGAGCTACGTAAGACACTCATGGTTGCTTGGCCATGGAGTGGCAGGGATCTCCCTTCTATGCACTTTGTGGGCAGCTTACCATTGCTAGGGGGGATGTATGAGGAATTCGTTCCCAATAACCAGGTTATCTTTGGCAATCACCCCGTGGGTGGGGAGCCTCCTCCTCCAGGGCTTCGTGGGCTGTTTGAGATTTATCAACTACTATGCTCAAAGATTAGTGGAGGCTTTGCCAGCATTTCCCAATGGTTATTCTTTTTCCATGGGAGCCGCGAAGATGATGGAGAGCCAGTCTACAATGTTATTGGTGGGAAGGGCGAGGATACAGAGACGCAAGATGATGATTCTTCTTCCCATAGGTCTGAAAAAGACCAAAAAAAACAGTAAACTATTCATGGAATGAATTTATGGCTTCATTGTGATACAAGCAAGGGCTTCCCAGCTGGTTTCAAACCATTATATGTGATTCTAATCCTCCCCACGGTTTTCGAAGATGGGTAATACAACCCAATATTCTTCTTACACGCCCATATAGCTCAGGGGATATCTTTTCTCATAATGTAAAAAGTATAGATACCGTTCTCTAAAAACACAAGCGCTTGAGAAAGTTCTTTTAAAGAACTATTGTTTTATTATCTAGCTCAAAGCCATTCAAAACTAGGACTAGACTAGAGAATTATGAATCTTTAATCAAATATAGAAAAATCCATATAATTATCCCAAATCTATCCAAAACCTATCCCAAATCGAAGTAGACTCCAAGAGCTTTTCAACGGTCCAAGAATCAACCAAATCGGACCTACGGTTATAAAAACAAAAAATGACATTTCAGTCCCTGCTTAATGGGCCCAAGGTGACCCACCCAACACAAGAAATGTCGTTCGGGCTGCCAAAGCCCGTAATGGGGCCAATCTAGCTTGATTATACAGTAAAAGACAGTTTTTAATGAGATAAAGCCAAAAATTCCAGATAAAGCTAAAAATTCAAAATAAATCCAAACATTTCAAGAAAAAATCCAAACAAATTAAAAAAAATCACCCGTTGAATCCTATAAATACCCCCTCCAGAACTGCTAAAAATAGATTATAAATCCCTTAGAAAGTTTTTAAATTAGAAAAATAGCCCAACATAGCCGAAAATAGGAAAAACCCTTAGAAAATTTCTACAAAATTAGAAAAAATCCCAAAAACTCCCAGTAAATCCAAAAGTTCAGATTTAATCTTAGGATCCCTCAAAAACTATAGAGAACTATGGAAATCACTCCTAAAGCCTCAAAAAACCTTAGAAGAGCTTAGGTAGACCCTACCAAATTTCCGCAACTTTTTCCCCTACCTTAGGAAGCCTATATCTAGGTTAAAGAATATTAGATCTACTAGTTCCAGCAAGCATAGAAATCCAAAAGAAGATGGTGGCGCAAATCAGAAAAGCGGCTTGATCCAAGCCTGAAACTCTAGGTTCTGAGTTCCCAGAGGTAAGTACCCTTTCTTTATTTAATTTTAGCTAATTTTAATTTTAATTTGGTTTTATCTTTTGTATTTTCTGTTATTCTTGATTTGTAAAGTTTTCAAAGAGTTTTTAATACAAATACACAGATCTAGAAGTTGGCACTAATAGTTGACCCAAGAAAGAATCAGATATCAATAAATATGTGTCATACTAATTCGAGCAACCCCACTTTCTCTATCTTTCACAAATTTAAATCAAGTTTTGTTAAGATTTGAGCAAATCTCATCCCAGAGTTCGGCACCAATCGGAGCATAAACATAAGTCGAGTAATGGGGTCACATGTTATCATTGTGGAAAAGAAAGGGCACTTAAAGAAAGATTGCCGGAAGCTCAAGAAATAGCTGAATGAGGACAAAGCCAAAGATGTTCGCAGGCAACAACTGCAGTGACCGTAGATGTTAGTGTCGTCGGAAACTGTGGTGATGGATGCATCAATATTGCATCAAGTTCATGCAACTCAGACTGGGTTGTGGATATCAGAGGATCATTTCATGTTACTCCACAAAGATGATACTTTGCTTGTTACAGAGCGGGAGATTTTGGTTATGTAAACATGGGAAACAATGGTTCCTCAAAGATTGTGGGTAAGGGAAATGTAGACATCAAGACTAATGTTGGGATGAAGCTTGCACCAAAAGACATCAGACGCGTCCCAGATATCCATCTGAACTTCATCTCAGGAGAGTGTTTAGATGATAAAGGGTACCACTCAGTGTTCGATGAAGGATAATGGTAGCTAACAAAGGGATATCTTGTCATAGCAAAGAGCAAGAAGTAAAAAGAAAGGAGCACATGGTTTGCAAGTTGGAAAAGAGTCTATATAGGCTGAAGCAGGCCCCAAGGCAGTGGTACAAGAAGTTCGACTCCTTTATAGGGAGTCATGGGTACGAGGGACAACTTCAGACCATTGTGTATTCGTCAAGAAGTTCTTCGACGATAACTTCATAATTCTTTTATTGTATATTGATGACATGTTAATTGTTGGTTAGGATATTAGCAAGATTGACAGGTTGAAAGAAGAGTTGAGCAATACCTTTGCCAAGAATGACTAAGGACATGCTAAATAGATCTTGGGCATGAAGATCTCTCATGACATGAAGGCTGAGAAGCTATGGTTGTCACAAGAAAGGTATATTGAGAAAGTGCTCGAAAGGCTCAGTATGAACAATGCAAAACCTATCGGTTCCCAACTTGAAAGTCATTTCAAGTTAAGTGCCAAGCAGAGCCCTTCAAATAAGAATGAGAAAGAAGAAATGTAGAAAGTTCCCTATGCATCTACTATAGGAAGTTTAATGTACGCCATGATGTGCACGTGGCTAGATATCATACATGCAGTTGGTGTAGTCAGTAGATTTATCGCTAATCTTGGACGCTAGGCAGCAGTCAAGGGGATACTCAGATATCTCAGAGGCACATCTAAAGTATGTATGTACTTTGGGGGAGGAAAACCTACGTTACAAGGGTACACAGATACAAATATGGCTGGAGATGTAGACTCTAAGAAGTCAAACTAGAGATACTTCTATACTTTTGCAGGGGGGAACTGTTTCATGGCAGTCCAAACTGTAGAAATGTCTAGCTCTGTCGACCACAGAGGCAGAGTATATTATAGTCACTGAAGCATACAAGGAGATGATATGGATGAAAAGATTTCTCCTAGAGCTGGACTTGAAACAATACAAGTATATCGTCCATTGTGATAGTCAAAGCGTTGTTCACTTGAGCAAGAATGCTAACTTCCATTCTAGGACGAAGCACAATGTTGTGCATTACCATTAGATTCGGGACATTCTAGAGAAGAAGTTACTGTAGATAGAGAAGATCCATATTGATAAGAATACGTCAGATATGATAACCAAGACCTTAGCAAGAGCTATTCAGATCATGGCAGGCATGGGTACTTTCCAGCACCCAATTGATCTACAAAGGATAACCTCCTCCCCCCTCCCCCCTCTGGATTGGAGGGAGAGATTATTGGACGTTTCATCTCAAAAGAATTATCCTTAGCCAAAAAAGGCCGTTTGGGGAATGTGGAAAAGGGAGACTTATTGACCAAGTCACCATCCCACACAAATAGGATCTCACGTATAGTTTTAGCATAAGAAGATATATCTCTTATCTCTTTTTAAAAAGGAGATAGCAATAGATCACATTTTTAGGAGATTATAGGATACATTTCCAAATATGGTTATTATATCATTCAACCATATACATAAAGTCAAAACGTGAGAGAGTTTTTGATACGCTCTCTTTTGAGTTTGTGTATGCCTCTTTTATGGGAGTCTCTCCATTGCAGAGAGAAACATATGAAGCCTTCTTTTCCAGGAAAGAAGAAGAAAAAGAGAGAGAGAAAGTTACCCTTCTTCTAAAGAGAAGAAGAAGAGAGAAAGAGAGAGCACCTTTTCTTTTAGAGAGATAGAAGGCCTCTGTAAAAGAAACAAAGCCTCTGAGAGAGATAAGAACCTCAAAGAAAAAAACCTATAGAGATAAGTCTCTAGAAGAAAGTAGAGTGCCCAATAAAAGTTGTTTATTGAAAGAATATTTTAACATTTGAGTTAATAGTGGATTTGATCTCTTTCTCCCTGGGACGTAACCTGAAAAGGTGAACCACGTAAATCCGGTACCAATAAGATTTATTTTTCTATTTACTTCATTGCATGTTTTCCTACTTATATACACACGTCGACTTCGGCATATTTTTATGTCGCATATATCCTAGTCCACAACCATATATGTGTTCGTGCAAGAGGGCTCTAAGAGGGTGGGCCCAACACTTTAATTCTACAGTTTAAGGCTGCAATCTTATATAAACCTTTATAAAAATAAAATTACAACGATGTATAGTTTTATTTCATTTCAACCATAAAAATTAACATCATATTAAAGTTGTAACATTAAAATTGCGACTTCATACCCCAAAGCAACATGCACCTCGAAAATCCTAATAAAAAAAAAATGGTTCCCAAAGAGATTTTTCATACTGCTTGTTTACTTATGTGCATTGCACATAAAAAAGTAATGAGGTAGAATATTGACAAATATTCACAAAACAAAAAATTTTACCTTTCATTACAATTATATTATTGTTAAATTTATCTCAATATATATTGTCATTACAATGATATGTTACATAGGAAGCATAAATTTAAAATCCTTAAATGACAAATTGAAGAAACAAAGATTAGGAAATAAAGATGAATTGTCACACTTAGTTGAATGATTTATTTCTTAAATATAGGAAATGGATTACCAATGAAATTTTATTTCATTAAAATAAATTTCAAAACTATAGATTTTTTAAATAAAGGATTTCTATTTAAACAATATATTTAAAAATAAAAATTATTAATTGTTATAAATAAAAGATTACAAATATTGCGATGTGGGAAAATAATCGATAGATATATCACGACATAAATAATCATATTTGAAAGGATGCGGTTTCTCTAGGGCTGTAGCCCCTATTTGTTGAAGTTGGGCTGCAGCCTCCTACACCGTTCGTCTATACAGAGACATTTTTCACCTAACACAATAAGAAGAACATAAATTTATTGAAAAAGATAAAGTTGTACACTCATGCTTTACCAGTTAAGCTTTCCTTAAACTCTGACTAACGACTTCTGCAATGCAAACTTTACTCCTCATTTACCAAAAATTGATGGATACAACATCTTGCTTATTTCAAGGAAGATATTGTGTTTTTGCTCTTTGGACTTTCAAAGATTTATAGAGCACTAAAAAATCCAGTCAGTCATGGCTACCAATAAATCCTGGAAATAATCTTAGTCTACCATGGTGGAGAAAACCCCTGCTAATAGAAGCCAAAATCTTGGTAATGCATGTGCATATGTTTTTAATGTCATCTTCACCTAGATGGACATAGAGAGTGAGTGTGGACGAAGAGAAAGAGAGGAAGGAGAGAGAGAGAGAGTGTGGCTTTAAAAGAGAGAATGGGAGAACAAAAAAGAGTACCAGAGGCTTGGCGTGGAGGGAGGGAGGAAAAAAGAACTACATAAGAGATTTGTAGAGAAAAAACATAGGGGTGTATGGTGTACCAGTCTGCAAACTTTAAAAAATAAAAATAAAAATAATAAAATAAAGTAGAAAGATAATCAAGGCTTTAGGTGCCCTTGTTTACTTTAATCACATATTGTGCCACTCAAATTGGATGGTGTAGAGGGTTGCAGCCCTAGTTCCTGTCATTGGGCTGCAACCCTATAAAAACATTTTCCTATTGAAATACAATAAACTAATTTAAATATTTCTTTAAATATTTTAAAACTTTATGTCAAATTTTTTTTGAAAATTTTAATATTGGTCAATATGATAGGATGCTTAGCTACTTAGTCATACGAACATGGATAAAAAATGCCAAGTAAGTATATAAGGGTGCAGTTTGTATAGAGCCGAGGCTCTAAACGATCAAAGTAAAACGCACATGTGATTTCACTACTAAAAATCTTTGTGATAGCTTTAAAATAGTGGTCAATATGTTAGGATGCTTAGCTACTTAGTCCTACGAATATGGACAAAAAATGCCAAGTAAATATGTAAGCGTGCGGTTTGTATAGAACAGAGGCTCTAAGCAATAAAAGTAAAATGCACATTTAAATAGTACCGAGAAATATGGTTTCAATACTGAAAATATTTGCGATTGTTTTAAAATATATTTCATATTTAATTATAAAATTTAAATCTTCAAAAATAGTGTAGATTGAGCAGATCTATGAAAACTTGAAAGTCTTAAAAATTGACAGTCCAAAAATGTGTTATAAGATGCATGATTTTCAAAACTTGAAATCTTTTGTATTTTTTCTCATGTCCATGCATCTTGACGTCAAGATGATCAATTTGAGGATATTTGAACATCAAAACAATCTCTTCTTTCAGGTGGGCTCTAATTTGATTGTTTAGAGCCTCGGCTCTATATAAACTTTTTCCAACATGTAATGTACATATCTTCGAAGTTAAAGTGTTGAAAGTGATTAAATTTATCAACAATGAGAATGTACAATGGTGATTGAACTCAGCTTCAAGAACGCATGTCTCGTACTACAAATCTTTGGAATCTTTGAAACCGTTAAATAAAGGGTGTGGTTTCTATAAGGTTGCAACCTTAAACAATCCAAAGAAGAAGAAGAAGATGATGAAGAGAAACAAACGCTAAGATGAAAAGAATAGAAAAAGGCTAAGAAGAAGAAGAATAAGAGAAACAAAAGCTAAGATGCGATGTTTCTCAGGGATATGGGATGGTACCGACCTGACTATACTCATATCCCATATCCATGAGAGTTGGTACCGACCTGACTATACTCATATCCCTCAAGGCTAGAGGACTGTTGTGCTCCTTACCCATAGTCCCCGAGGCTTTGCCAGCCCTCGTGATGGCTCCCACTCTCTTGCTCACCCCCATACTCTTGCTCGCCCCCACTTTCTACCTAATTGCTCTCCTTTAACATGTGCAACACCGCCTACATCTCTAACAAATTGCTCAAATCTCAGTGGGGGTGAACGTGATGTTACTCCCCTCTCCTCCCTACTCATCAACATCTTCTCCTTCACCCTACTCCTCACCGATTGCCGCGAGGAATGCTCTCTTGCCCAGCACTTGAGGCTCTTCCTCCACAACCACTCCTCGACTGTATCAAAGAGAAATATCGAATCCAAGTTGATTGGGATGTGATCCTCAAGCTTCCTTGCCAGATTTTGATGTCGGAGCTTTGAATTGTAATGAATAAAGAAGAGCTTATGAATCCAGGCAGTAGCCAACCTATTTCTTCTTGGGGTGTGTATCCACTGGAAGGTACTCTAGTTCCGCTCTCATCCAGTAGCTAAACATGTCTGGGACAACACCTTGATTGCTATCCTCTTTAAGTGTGGTGCGTCTCCACCATGACACTCCCACCATTCAGTTGAAATGAGATGTAATGTGTGTTGTAAGAAAGAGACGAAATATTTCATAAGAAAAATGATGTCAAAGGAAAGTAACTACATACTAGATTACTTGGATCCATTATACTTCGAGAAGCTAACACAAGTCTTCTTGCAAACGAGCCTTATGCATCCCTATACATAGACATCAAAGAAAGACATCATGCTTTAGTGCTTTAATTATGTGTCAAGTGCATCAAGCGAATGAAATTTTTATAGCCTACAACAACTGTTAAATATTACCTCACTCAGTGCTGCTAATTGGGATCTCTGGTCCCTCTTCAACCTCTTGATAATAAATTGCACCACCTCGATGACATAGTCAAGACAAATAGGCATGTCGTAGAAACAGCTTGGGTTGAAGTAGAAACCTATATAATACAAATATGAATAAAATCATTTAAGCTGACTTTTAAAAAATATTGTAATGTAAATTTTCTAAACACATAAATAGACATTTTACCTGTATAGTGGATCGGGTGGCCCAATTGAGTTGTCCATCTTCCATCTATGATTTCTACCATGTGTCTGGCAAAATGGCACTTATATTCGCCCTCTCTATCCCCTCATAGAGGATCCCCATAGTGGATTTCTTGTCACCTTCCACTACTCTCAATAGTGTTATCAAAGGACCAGCTGCAAAATCGATATTGACACACCTTGTTCAGAACTCCCAATTAGAGATTATACCATCAACAGATCGTCCCTCACGGGACTTTGCAAGTTTTTCCTTTACCCATGCCTCACTGGCAAACATCCTCCTCAATTTGCCTTGTGATTGTATAATATTGTTCATTGTTAAGTAATCCATCGCGAAGCGGGTGATAGCAGTCCTGATTAACTCCCTGCTGATATATTCTGTCATCAAATTGAGGATCATGGAGTGATTATAGATAAATTTCGTGATGGATCTTGCTGAGGCAAGAGTCTCCCTCACATTCTTGAGCCCACCAATCTCCTCCAACATGAGATCGATACAATGGACAGCACACGGGCTCCAAACCAAATTCTTCCTTCTTTCCATTAATATTGATCCCACTGCAATATAAACTTTGGCGTTATCTATAATAATCTGGACCACATTTTTCTCTCCCACCTGGTCAATTATCTAAACCAATACTTGTGTCAGGAACTTCGCATCCTTCGTCACCCCAGTAACATCTCTACTGGACATGAAGGTTGTACCGCGTGGACAATAAGCCAGAAAGTTCAGGAAGTCTTTCTGATTGGCTTGGTGATGCCAATTGTCACTCATGATACTGAGGACCGTTCTTAGCCAACTTTGTTTAAGATCGGTAATCCATTTGTTAGTGTCTTCCATCTCTGCATCCAAGATTGCCCCAGTAAGCTCATATATTATAGGAGGCTTCACTCTAGCCCCTGCACTCTAAATTTTAACGATCATAATGGGAAAATATGGGCTATCAACTGCATGGAAGGGAATTGCATTAGAAAACCACCATTTCCCTAAGCCCCTTGTGCACCTTTTACCAAGTTTTTTAGGGTCATTTGTTGAGTTTTATACCTCGAGGTGAATGGACAAACCTCATCCCCCATCGGTTTCACCAATTCCCTGCGTGCTCCTCTCATGCTAGACAAGCCATGAGTAATCTCCTCCACATTGTGGGACGAGGTTACCCCAGACAGCCCATCAGCTCTTGAAGTCACACCAAGTGCCCCACTGCTAGGCACTCCATACATGCTTGGGTCAGGCCCACCATACATTCTTAAGCCGGGCCCAACATACATGCTCGGGTCAGGCCCTTCATATATTGTCGAGCAAGGCCCTCCATACATGCTCTGGCTAGGTCCTCCATATATGCTCTGGCCAGGCCCTCCATACATGCTTTGGCCAAGCCCTCCATACATTCTCTTGCCATTTCCTCCGTACATACCCATCCCGCTCTCCCGCCAGTGCATTTCTTCCAAACTGGCTCTCATTGCAGCCTCTGTGGCTTCGTCGAATTATCGGTCTGAATCTGCCCCACCTGATGGCATATAATGGCTGGCCATCTCCTCATTCTCTCTGGCTATTTTCTTACCCTTATAAGCCTTTAGGAAATCCAAAATCTATCTCCTGATGTTGGCAAGTACATGGTTGCACGCATGGACCTCCCCCCTTATCCCCTGCCAAATGCTGTTTGAACCTATTGATGCCACTACTTATAACATGTTTGCAATAATTACATATTATTTTGACTTTTTTGTTTCGCTCAAGTCTGATCCCATGCTAACATGCAGGGTCTTCCTTAGATTAGGACATGATAATTGTTGAAGGAAATGGTCACAAAATCATATTGACTGATGGACTGGAATGTGAAAAGTATTTTACCTTTTTTTTTTTTTACAATTCTTGTGAAAATATCATGGTATTTCTTTGATCCACTAATGTCACTTGAGTAAAATGACGTCCATGTTTTGGGCATCAAATCCATAATATATTTTTGTCACTTAAAAGTTATGTTCTCATTATAATAAGTGATCTATGTTGAGTCCCATTTCAAGTTCTAGATGACTCTTTTAGCACCTGTGTTTGTTCCAAGGAGAGATCATGTATTATTTAATTGACTGTCCATATATCAATATATTTTTAAATTTCCATTCCAAGTTATTTGTTATAAAAAACTAACTATGCAGTGAAGTGAGTGCAGTTGAGAAGTGAGCATGGAACATCACATTCTTATAAATATCCCAGTCAAGAATAATTTAATTATGCATCATGAACATATATTTTATTATCATAAAAAAATTGACAATAAATTTACAAAATACAAGTTTTATTGCATGATAATTATATATTCATGACATAAAATTGGATAATTGATTATAATTACAAGAAAATAGATAAAATAAATTATTCTTATACTGAGAGAAACAAGAACATGCACACATTTGATGTATCAATCAAAATTTCATTATGTATCAAGATTCAAAAAGATACATTTTAGTGCATAAAAAAAAAATTTGACGATATGATTAAAAAATACATGTTTTTATTGCATGATAAACATGAATTTGATGCTGAATTAAAATACATTCATGGTATAGAATTGGACCATTGATTATAATTACAAGACAATAGAAAAAAAAATTATATTCTTATTCTAAGAGAAACAAGAACATACATTTGATGTATCAAGAAAATCTTAGATATGTATGGCGATTCAAGACCATACATTTTAGTGCATTAAAAAATTGATGATAAAATTAAAAAGTACAAGTTTTATTGCATGATAATTATACATTCATGACATAGAATTGGATCATTGATTATAATTACAAACAAAAAAAAAAACTATCCTTATACTGATAGAAACCGTAAACTTAATTATGTATCAATCAAAATTTAAGTATGTATCAATCAAAATTTAATTATATATCTAGATTCAAGAACATACATTTTAGTGCATTTATAAAATTGATGATAAAATTAAAAAATACATATGCATACCTAAAATTTTGAGCAACCTTCGATTTCTTATAAATTCGAGTAACTATTGTTGCTTAATCTCACAAAAAGCCTACAATAGCTTATGAAGATCAGGATTACGAGCAAAACTCCTTTGTTTTCAAGAAAAAATTCGGCCCACATCGATTCAGATCTCAAGATTGGAAGAATTTCTTTTTCCATCAACTGTTCTTCACAAAATCCATCTGATTTCTTATATAATTGACCAAATCAAGAAAAAAGTCTACAATAGTATATGAAGATAAGGATTTCCAGCAAAACCCCTATGTTTTCATGAAAAAATTCAACCCATATCGATTCAAATCTCAAGATTGGCGGAATTTCTCTTTTCGTCAGCTGTTATTCACGAAACCTCTGATTTCTTCAAAAATAGACCTCCAATATTTGCTAAATCACAAAAAAAAAATACTACAATCAGCTGTAGAAAACAATTTCCTTCAAAACCCCTCTGATTTGAACAAAAAAAATCAATATTTGTGACGAAATTGAAAGAATAGCGGATTTAGGGCATTTCATGAAAAACGAAAACATTTTGTGATTCAGTCATCTGAATTCGTTGTTTTATAATGAAAAAACAAATAATTTCGAACAATAATGCAATGGAAAGGTTGAAATTGATCAATAATTGAAGAAAAAGCTGCAATCTACAGCAATCTCTTGACTTTTTTTAGCTATGCACCATTAATCCTTCTTTTTGGACAACTGGAATGATTTTTCCATCGGAATCAGCAATTCGCCAAAGACGGCGATTTTACTCTTATGAACCGCCTGATTTCTGTTTTTTGGGCTAACCCAACGCATCCTGAGCTATTCTTGATCTGGATAGCCGGATTCCGGATCATGTCGCCGATTTTTTGAACTTTGAAAATAACAAATTTGTCATAATAGTTAGAGAATTGAACATTCAGAGGAAGCTAAAGACTAATAAAGTATAAGAAATAAGGAAACACACATACAAATACAAAACAAAAAATTGAAAACCAAAAGATGACTCACCCTAATATGAAGTTTTAAAGATAGCCTTGAGAAAAAAAAAATGAAGAAAGAAAGAAAACTTGTCGTGATTTAGATGCATTGGAAAGAAAAACAATACTCTGATTTAGATGTAAAAATTTAGAGGAGAAAGAGGATTAAATTTGGTTCGATAAGATTTGATTTGTCTAAAAGTTAAAGGGTATATTTTGTAGGGCAAGTTTTGTATGCTTCTTCTACAATATAAAACTTATATACTTCTCCTTATCCAACCGTTCATTCTGAATGGAGGACTAAGATTGCCCCAATCAC
Organism: Amborella trichopoda; assembly: GCF_054954075.1. NCBI lineage: Eukaryota > Viridiplantae > Streptophyta > Magnoliopsida > Amborellales > Amborellaceae > Amborella > Amborella trichopoda. The sequence continues at coordinate 17,847,802 of NC_142342.1, read as the reverse complement.
AATGTCATGTCTCTACACTATTTTATTTTTAATATTTTTTATATAAATGATTTTAACACCAAATTTTGGAAGTCCAATCCTCTACTAAACTCACACTAGCAAAAAATATAAAAACATATTTCTAATAAAATAAAATGATCAAAATAACCTTGAAAGTTTCAAGGGGTATTTTGGTTATTATATTTTATCAAAAAAAAAGTAATATTTTTTATAGGTGCACCCCAATGAGAAGATGGCAAGTACCAAATTTCATATTCATACAATTTGTATAAAAAAAAACTAAAAATAAAATACTTTGAGATGTCGGATCTAAGATCAAATGGTGAAAGGCTCTCTTGATCAAAATTAGACGGATGGATGGTAGGGGAAGCATAAATCTTCTATGCTATAAGGGAAGTATAGGAACCTCTCCCTTTTTTTTTTGGTTTTCATATCCATACATGATACATATAGTTTGTTATTAGATGTCGTTTTTCTCCCTTGATTTTAGAAAACTTATCTCCAAAGATTTTTTTAAAAATATCTCGTATACTATTTTCACATCTTTTAAGGGATAATAAGAGTCCTATTCAAATAGGAATCTGTTTCCTATTAAATTTAGGATGATTTATCCCCTATTATTTTTTTTAACATATCTCTCATATATATGCGGCATAATATATATTGGTATAAATGCGAACTTATTTTTTTTATAGGAACATATAAGGATAAAGTTTAATGAAAATTTGGATCCACGAAATTTTGAAACAAAGGTTAATCAAAATTTGAATCCACAGAATCATGAAACTCAAAAGATTATGTGAATGATTTTAAAAACTCAATATATGTAATATATCATTTATTTCTTATATTGAGGTGGGAAGCAAATTAGAATTTACGAGGTATTGGATGAGTTATTATTGCAAGCTTAGGTTTATTTCTTATATTGAGCTAGGGTAAGTTTTCTAAAAACATTTAGGGAAAATGACTTCTACCCCATACCCGAAATTTTCATCCATGTTAGTTCTTTGGGATCACCAAAATCCCTACTACCCTTTCAAATTTAATATTTTGGGACCGTTAACCTCCTAATTATGTTGTTCTTTGTTCTTTTTACAAATTTGATGTTTTTATTTTACAAAACATCGAACCCTTTCATTAGTCAACTTCCTTTCCGTTCTCTTCTATTGCCTAAACCAATTTTACCTTCGTAGACCCCATTCTATCAATTTAGACATGAAAAGGAAATGATTTTTTTTTAATATTATGACCTATTTTACAATTGCATCAATATCTTTTGAACTAGAAAAATGATTAATCAAGATCTTTATTACTATTGTTAATGGATTATTATTATTTATTTATTCATTTAATTAAATAAATTTCTCAAAATACCTATAAGAGATGAATTATTTAACAATTAATATATTGTTGTTGTTGTTGTTGTTGTTATTATTATTATTATTATTATTATTATTATTATTGTTATTATTATTATTATTGTTATTATTATTATTATTATTATTATTATTATTATTATTATTATTATTATTATTATTATTATTATTATTATTATTATTATTATTATTATTATTATTATTATTATTATTATTATTATTATTACTATTATTATTATTATCATTATTACTACTATCATTATTACTACTATCATTATTATTATTATTACTGTTACTATTATTATCATTATCATTATCATTATCATTATCACTATCACTCTGACTATTACTATTACTATGACTATTACTATTATGATTATGATTATCATTATTATCATTATCATTATCATTATTATTATCATTAGTATGAATTATAACAGTTATTATTATTTTCATTATCATTAATAAAATTTGTATATCAAGTCGCCAAAAAAAACCGATAACTAATGTATGGGTTTGGTATTTTGTGATCCAATTTGTAAAAAGAACAAAGCAAAACATAATTTGGGGACTAATGATCCGAAAGTTTTAAACTTGAGAGGGTACAAGCCATTTTGTTCATCATATGGGCTAATATGGATGGAAATTTCGGTAAGGATAAAAGTCATTTTCCCAAAAATTTAAATATCTTCATAAGTCACTTTCTATCCATATCTTTTCCAAAAACCGTGAAATCTATAATAAGATTTTCTTTATACTCGCGATGTGTATCTCTCTCTTTCGTGATTTGTCTATAGCTAACTAATTTCTATATAAATTTCTAAACATCCGAGGAAAAAATTTGTATAAGGTTGCAACCTTATACTGTTGAAAAAAGGTGCATCTCAGAAATCCTACAGTGGAGAGTGTTTCTACGTAAGAGAGCCCTCCATTGATCATCTCGACCTTGAGATGAATGGACATGAAGAAAAAAAAGAATTTCCGGTTCAAAAAATAGTATATATTATAAAAAGTCATATGGACCGTCTATTTTCAAGATGTTCAAATGTTTATTGATCAGCTCGATCTATATTATTTTTAAAATTTTAAATTTTTTAATAAAAAATAAAAAAATATTTTGAAACCATCATAAAAATTTTTATGCCGAAATGACATCTCTAAGTAAATCTTATAAGTGCACCTGATTTTTAGAGGCAACCTTATGCAACCTCACCCAAATCAGAATGGCCATCACGCTTCCCAAAAATAATAGAATCATAGTATCTTCCGTCTTTATGACCACGTACACCTCTATCCACTTCCTATGTTGAAACATTCTTAAAATTTGAGATTTTTAAATAGATTTCTCTACCCTAATAGCAAGTACCGTAGCTTACTTACTATACGACTCACTGCCTATCTTCTTTGTCACTGGAGGATCCCTATCGATTATCGTCAATTGTGTCCATCTCTTAATTGTAGTTGAATGATTTAGTATTCTTTGTCACTGGAGGATCCCTGTCGATTATCGTCAATTGTGTCCATCGCTTAATTGTGGTTGAATGATTTAGTATGGACCCAGTTTCTAAGCGGCCAAGCCTTTAAAAACACGAACGTATTAATAAATCTATTTTTAAGATGGATTTTTTTACTCAAATTTTAAAGACACGTTAGAGATCATGAATATGATAAAATAAGTACATTTTAAAAATTAAAAATAATAATTTTATTTAAAAAAATATTTAGACGGTTAGTTTTCATTGTTTTTAAATAGAACAACTACTTGCAGTCATCTTTATAATAGATGCTTTACACGTTTTGGACCGCATAAATAGTTATGCTGTCCAGCCCACACGAAATAATTTTTCATGTAATATAGAATCTAAAAATGGCAATAGTGTATCTTATAAAAAAAATTCTAGATATTCTAGTATGAGGGTGCTACACTCTTTCCTGGATATTCAATATTCTTTACAGATAAAGTGCACGGGCCCTGAATTAGTGAACATTCTAGCAGCACGTGTCATGGTCTCCGTGAACAACAGGCAAGTGTCCTGAACCTCACATGCTTAAGACGTGCAAGGTAAGGACGCTGCTTTTTCTTGGTACACAACCCACGTGATGGACATGCTTACAACTGACGCGAACATGCCACGCCGATTTCCATGGATCCATCACATTCCAAAAACCAAATAAATTCACCAATTCCAAATTTCAATAACCTTGAAAATTCAAATCCAAAGCGAATTTGAATAAACCCAAACCAGATAAAGCAACCAAAACGCTACTCAGGATGAACCAAAAGAACATAAGGAAAATTTATGTACGGACTTTTTATACCATTACAATGAAATTGTACAAAAATGGCCCATTATTACTTAAAAGATAGAAATTTTTTTTTTATTTTTTTATTTTTATTTTTTACCATGTCCGATTGGTTTTATTTTTTATCAGGTCCGACTTATATCCGACCTCTAACCGCTTGATAACCTTGATATTTTTTATTTTTTATCAAATTTACCCTCTTTCAAATTTACTCTCAATCCGATGCTTTAAACACCATACCACATTCCATTTTATATGTTAAACAATTAGTTTGATGTTAGAACCATTGAACCGCCTTCTGTTGACATTTTTTTATGAAAATTTTATTTTATGAAAATCAAACGGTATGATGATTCTAATATCGGACTGCATTCTGTTAAATTTTATAAGTAAACAAAATAATCCGATGTTAAAACCATCGGATCGTATTCTATTGTAATTTTTTATAAAAATCAAGCATTCCCATGATTCTAACGTGGCATTATATTGAATTTTGTAAGGTAAACATGCGATCGTATGGTTCTAATATCGATCCGCATTTAAATTTTGAAAGTTAACCAACTGCATTATGTTGAATTTAAAAGTTAACTAATTGCATTATGTTGAAATTTTTTTATAAAAATCAAGCTGTCAAATAGTTCTAAAATCGACAGCATTCTATTGAAATTTGTAAGTTAAGCAAGCGATCCTACATTGGAACCATCTGTCTTCTGTTCAATTTTTTAAGTAAACTAAAGATTCGACAAAAATTCGAGAGTCAAACTTGAGAAAAATAAACAGTATCGGGTTTACCAAGCAGTATGAAAAATCGAACAGGAGACGAGCTTGTCAAAAAATTTAAAGATTTGTCTTGTTTTCATATTATAACAAGCTATTTTCGAATCATTCTGACAAAACAGTATGAAAACCCAAAACCCATTCCGTAGGTAAATTTCCCAAAAAAACAACAAGCCTTGGGTCTTCATATATTCTTATATAAAAAAGAGAACATCGAAATTACAACTTTATCTCCATTTCTAAGATTTACAGCCCCCTCCACAACCCGACCTCGGCCAAGCAACCATGAGAAGGGACGAGGGCACCGAACATATCGTCCCGTTCGATCGAGATATCAATGACATAACAGTATACCGCCGCGGGAGCATAATTTCTCTATAGTAAAAGTAAAGGGGGCGGGGGGTGGTGTCCTATTTGATTTAGCCGTGCATCAGGGCGGTGGCCGCCTCCTGGACGAGCGGTTGCGTGGCGTGAACGAAGGATTCGGTGTCGCCGTGCAGCTGCTCCCAGGAGCGTGCCGCCTCCTTCCCCTGCCCCATCTTCCTCACAAACGCCACAAACAGCCTCCAATTCTCGTGCCGGAAAAGATCGGGACTCATCCTGAGGTACGTGAACGCACACATGGCCTCCTCTGAACCTTCTAAGGAGGACGCGTTCAGTATCTGATTGAGCGCACCCTCGTCGTAGCGGGGCAACGCATTCTCGCCCGCCAAAGGCACCTTGGCCTCACGTGTCGCCAGCACCACTTGGTGCACCAATCGTTCGGGTGAGCATTGGGCATCCTGCATTAAAGCTTATCAAATTCGCATCAAATTCAAATTCTCGAACAGATGGCCGACATATTATATGCAGTACAGATTGTAACATAGAGCAAGTGTCGGACAATTCATCAGAAAGCTCACCTGCGGTTGTTCATAGTCCTTCATCTCTATGCAGGTGAAATTGAAGACGACCCCATGCCTCGCAAACAACCGGGCAATAGGCAAATACCCATCCCTAAATCGAGTGTTGTAGTAGCCGGCCGTGAGCTCGGGTGCATGAGAACGAGTCCCATAGTGCCAGTGAATGCCCGCCACTTTGCCCGAGAGCTTAGCCCCACTGCCGTCGAAAATGGTCTCAGCAGCTGTGAGAATCAGCTCGCCATGGTCCAACAGCATTTGTGAGTACCAGCTCAGAAAGAATTCACCGTAAGGACTGCTCCAACCCCCATCTCTCTTGAAGAAGGGGGCATCCTCAGGCCAGTTGTTGTAGTGGCCTGCATCGCTCGGCCCGCCATGGCCCCACTCGCTCTTTCCAGCCTCCTCCGCCGCTGCCTTGAGGCTGCTCAGCATGTACTGTTGAAGATACATAAACTCAAGCATTAGATTACAGAGCTTTATTCAGTTCAGTTCCAAAAGACAATGAGAAGAACTATGATGGCCTGCCTCTCCAGTTAAGCAATGCGCACCTTATCATAGCACTGAAAGGCTCCAATTCCGGGGAATTTCCATGTGCCATTAAGCTCTGGATATGACGGGTACCGGAGTTCTCCGGCTGGACCCATCCCCACTTGAATTTCCTGAGCAAAATTGCAGATTACATTCAGTAATGGAAAAGGAGATCCAATATCCAATGAAGATTATGAGAGGGGCAATATACCACAATCGTTTCTCCCAGAAGGTCCTTGAAGTTGTCCCCAAAGGCTCTCATGAAATCAGAGTAGCACTGGGCAGGGCTCCGGCCCTTGAGAACTGGAAGCTCATCGCAACCCAGTGACACATACTCGTAGTTCCTCCTCCTCCATTGGTCTGTGTAAGCAAGATCAGGATCCTTTTCTGTCTCTTCCAAAACCCATTTTGGCAGAGGAATCCTACAAAATCAACAACCCCAAATCCTTCAGTCACCAAAGCCCAATCCCAATGGCAAAAAATTGAAAAGCTCAACAGATCCAAGGAAAAGCCCCAGTTCCATGAGTGAAATCAAATTCATGAAAAGAAACAAAGCACAAAAGCAAGCATTACACAAATGAAAAATGCTAAAAAGAAAAACAAGAGACAAATCCTCCCCAAAAAAATTAAAACAAAACAGAAAGCCGGGGACCCATTTTAAAGGCTTAAACAAAAACCAACAAAAAGCGTATGGTCCTGCATAACAGAATAAAAAATCCTAAGATCCAGAACGCCATAAAGAATATCACATAGAAGAGAAGAGAGAAAAGAGAGAAGAAGACAAAGGAATGAGAAGAAGAGAGACGAAATTAAGCACTTACGTGCACGAATCACCAACATTGCCACCACACTGGTGAAACGACATGACCGCCTGCACCTTAAGCCCATGTTTCCTCGCCATTTCGAAAAGCTCAGTATAACCCCCCCAATTGTAGTTTCCAGGTTCGTCTCTCTCTACCAGTCCCCACCACACATCCAACATAATCCCCTCGACCCCTGCGCTCTTCAACGCCTGCAAACTCGCATTCATCGCCCTCTTCCTGTTCATCCCATGGTTTTGGGTCACGCTGTCCAAAGGCAACATCACAAAAACAGGAATCCCTCCCTTTCCATTCTCTTTGGATTTCAATGACCCATGTTCTCTCTCTTGCTTTCCAACCTCTTGTTCAGCAATTGCAGTCTCAAAAGCTTGGCAAGCCACCGATAAATCAGGGCGCCCCACCTGACGCTTCCACCACTCTTCGGGAGGGGGAGAGGAGCAACAGGGGCTGAGGGGAGGGGAGGGCCCCTCGGCCTCAATTCCTTGGTTTTGAATCCGGCATCGAAGTGGGGTTGACGGGGATTTCCATGTCGCAGTTGCACTCACAACAGCCATGGAATCAGAGGAAACAGAGGGCTCAGATGCAGCTGAGTCCCTGATGGGGGTGCCACTCAGGGCGCCTATCTGGTGCGAAATTGACAACGCCATTTCTATATATAGACTCGCTAATCAAAGTTCCAGAGAAGAAGAACAGGAAATCTACTTCTACAAAATAGGAAACAGAACAATACTTATAAAAAAAAAAGAAGAAAAAAGCCTTCTCTTGAAGAAAAATCAAGCAAAGGCAAGGAGGCGGAGAAGTAGAAGAGGAAGAGATCTTCCTTCGAAGAAAATGGAACGAAAATGAAAATGAAGATGAAGATATGTACTTTCGAGGGAAATTGATTAAGAAAAATGTACAAAAGATACAAATTACAGGGGAAATTAAACAAAAAGTAAGAAAGGATAAAAGAAAACAGGGGAAAGAGAGAGAACCAACCAAAAAAATGAGGTGAACACTTTTTTACAGAAAAGCAATCCAAAAAGAGGAACAGAAGGCAAGAAGGAAGCCCTTCCAAGCCTTATAAAACCAGGAGAAGATGAAGGAAACGGAAGAAAAGATAAATGTCTTTTCTGGAGTCAGTGCAAGGGATGAAAGATTGCGGTGGCGGACTCCAATGAGATCGGGTTCTTTATATAGTCCCGCTCGCACAAAACGTTACATCCCACGTGTCAATCGACACGTGTCGGATGACACGTGTCGGATAAGAGACGTGCATTATTCCTGCGGCTGATATTCACTTATGTGAAAACGAACGGTCCGATTGTTACTGGCGAAGAACTTTCCAAATTCCTTGATATCCGCCTCCAGTGGCCAATGAGACTGCTGCACGTGGAGACGTCTCATGGTGAAGCCATGACACGTGTCTTACAGGGGACGGCGTGGGGACAGATTTGTAAGAGAGAGAGAGAAAGGGAGGGTGTGAGGCTTGGCAAATCTTGAACCGTCCGCGTCTCCATCGTTGATGCTCGAGTGTCTGAACGCTGCTTTAATTGTAAATAACAAGTGGAGTGGTTATTACGAGTGGATTTCCGTCTGGATGAACAATAACTTGGCCAGCAAGACTTTATAGGATACGCCAATGGTTTAAAAAACGGATCGGTGATCCGGATCGGGCTTCTAAAAAATCGATCTGGATCGGCGAATCGGCGATTCGGATCGGGAATCAGGTGAATCGGTCAGAATAAAACTTAAAAAAAATTCGAAAAAATTATTAAAATTCATTATAAATATTGTTTTTTAGGAATTCAATAAAAAATGAGGGTACTCCATTAAGAATTTTCATGTTTTTGAATGAATATGCGAATATTGATATGTTCTTTCCATGCATGAACCGCCATTCAGCATTTAATTTACAGTATTTCGTGCTCATCCCTACACTGTTGCTGTTGGGACTCGATATGTGAATAATATGGCTGGGATAGGGTGGCCTCAGAATCATCATCTCTCTCATTTTCTCTTTGAATAATATGGATTAAAAAAAAAAAAAACAAATTTTCAAAAAAATCGATCATGGATTAAAAAAAAAATCACGAATTTTCAAAAAATTCTATCATGGATTACAAAAAAAAAATCGATCATGGATTAAAAAAAAAAAATCACAAATTTTCAAAAAATTCAATCATGGATTACATAAAATTCGATCATGGATTACATAAAATTCGATCATGGATTACAAAAAAAAACAAACAAAAAAAAACAAAAAATTCAATCGTGGATTACAAAAAAAGAAAAAAACAGTTCGATCATGGATTACAAAAAAATTCAATCATGGATTACAAAAAACTCTATCATGGGTTACAAAAAAAGCAAAAAACAAAAAATTCAATCATGGATTACAAAAAAAAAAACAAACATTTCGATCATGGATTACAAAAAAAAAACAAACATTTCGATCATGTATTACAAAACATTCGATCATGGATTACAAAAAATTCTATCATGGGTTACAAAAAAAAAAAAAAAAGCGATCATGGATTACAAGAAAAGAAAACAAACATTTCGATCATGGATTACAAAAAATTCTATTATGGGTTACAAAAAACCAAAAAATTCGATCATGGATTACAAAAAAACAAAAACAAGTATTACAAAAAAATCTATCATGGATTACACACACACACACACACAAAAAAAAAAAAAAAAAAAAAAAAATTCCTTACGGACTCTCCGATTCACTGTTCGGACTCGCCGATTCCGTACAGTGAATCAGCGAGTCACTGTGCGAAATCGTCCGGTTCTCTCTAGAGCCGGACGATTTCCGATTTTTCAACCGATCCGGTCCCTTTTTGCGAATTCCGAGTCGAACCGGGCGAGTCCGGTTCGACTCGACGTTTTTTAAAACGCTGGGATACGCGATTAGAAAAGGGAACACTTTAGAACAAGGAAAATTTTATAGACAAATTAGGGCCTACCTCAAAAATTTCACTCAAAGAACTTGTTTTAATTTCTAAATATCATCACATTGATCATTGGTCATCAAGATGTGACATCAAAAAAAAAAGATTTTAAGTTTTGAAAACCGTGCATCTTGTAACATTTTTTTTTAGTGTCAATTTTTAAGATTTTCTAAGTATTCATAGATTTGTTTGGTCTACAGTATTCTTTAAGCTCTCTAAATTTTGTAATTAGATATGGAAATATATTTTAAGGTTATCACCAAGATTTTAGCATTGAAACTATATTTCTCGATACTATTTGAAGGTGGGCTTCATTTTGAATGTTTAGAACCTCGGCTCTATACAAACCTCACCCATTAAAAAAAGACAAATTTATTAAAATATGTTTATAAAAGATAAATTATTGAATATTTTATTTAATCGTAACTATTCCAATATGGAAAACGTTTATAGAACGGTGAGGCCTTAAATAATCAAATGAGGGCACACCTCAAAAATTCACTAAAAGATGTTTGGATACTCAAAAATGCTCAAATTGATCATCTAGATCTCAAGATGTATAGACATGAGAATCAATGGATTTTAAGTCTTGGAAATAATACATCATGTAATGGATTTTTTAGACTACCGAAATTCAAGATTATCAAGTGTTTATAGATTTGCTCGATCTACACTTTTTTTAAACTTTAAATTTTATAATTAGAGATGAAAATAAATTTTTAGGGCTTTACAAAGATTTCAGATACTAGAACAACATATTTTAATACTATTTGAAGGTGCGCCTTATTATGATAGTTTAGGGCCTCAACCTTATGCAAATCACACTAGTTAAATAAAGGTAAAAAAACAAAGTAAAGCCTCGCCTCAAATCGTCCTCCAGAAAGCACTTTGAGCATTAGAAATCTTGGTGATGCCTTTAAAATCAATTTCCAATACCAAATATGAAATTTGAAGCTCAAAAATGGTACGGATCTTGCGGATCCGTAAACTTTATTTTTAGGGTAAAATAGATGGTTTAAATATTGTTTTACAATATACACTATTTTTAGAGCTTCAAATCTAAAATTTTTTTCTTCACAAACATAACGGTCAAGGATCAGATAATGGATTTGAAGGTTTTTGAATGCTAGAACTACGATTTTTGGCAAGCTTTAAGGTGAGGCTTTACTCTTTTTTATAAGGCAACAACCCTATCAAAACTCTCTCTCTCTCTCTTAGCATCTCTTCCTTAAATGAAAATCTCTCTCTCTCAACTCTCAAGAAATAGCAACTTAGCCTCTCTTCATGAAATCAGGAATCTCTGTCTCTCTCAACTCTCAAGTGATAACAACCATCATTTTAAATTAGATTTCATTATCTCCCGTAAGAATCGTGATCTTTAAAATAGGCACGTATTCTACCTCTTTTCTCTTAAAGATGAGAATGTATCCTACTATTTTTATAAAGTTAGGGCTTTTTATATTTTTGACACATGTGTTCACCTCTTAAGTCTGGCTTAATAATGCAGTATGTATATTTTGAGATTTTTTTTAAACTTTTTATTGTGCATTACACTTTTGTTTCACTTTGTATTTTTATTTATTTTAAAATAATTTTTTGAATTGTTTTTATCTTTTTAGGGTCTTTTGGGCCATATACACTACTCAGCCTGTCAGGTTAAGCGAGTAAAAAAAAATTGAATATTAATAAAACGATTGATTGATAAAGAGGCAAGAAGAAATAATGCTACTAAATAAAGCCGAGATCAAACTACTTAGTTTAAAAAAAATAAAAAATAAAAAAAAAAAAAAAAAATGAAGAAAAAAGAAAGAAAGAGAAGAAGAAAAAGAGGGAGGAAATAAACATGGATAAACATATAGAACCAAGCTAAAGTACAACTTCTCTGCAATTGCATGAAAAAAAAGGAAAATAAAGAAAAAAAAGCAATGTGGGTTTACCCAGAGCAACATACGAAACTAGAAGCCTTAGAGTAATGGCAATCACATATATGGTTATGATTTAAAAGTTTAAAGTCCACAAGAGAAGGAAAACCAACAAGGAATTTGTTAGAGGGCCTTCTATTTATTTAAGCGGAGGAATCTTCTTTTTGACCAAAAAAAAAAAAAGACAAAGGAAAAAGAATTAAGAACAATAAGTTCCATGTTATTCTTGATGATAGGGCATATTCTTGATGTATTTTAATTTTTAGTTATATATTGAATGAGAATATTTTGTGGCCACACACATAAGAAATTCTGGGCATTTGGGGCCAGTAAAGGCTTTATGAGAGCATGTAATCAATATTTTGATATAGTGAAACAAAACTTCAGTGGGAGTATGGTGCAATTAGACCAAGATAGACAAATGTTATTTGTCGATACTCAGACTAGATTTAACGCGTTAGGCCAATTGAGTTTGAAAACTCTTAATTAGTTGTGCATAGAGCACAACCAGCGAGAGTTAGTAGAGTTATCCCTTGATGAAGTTGGAGTTACTTAGGGTAGAGAGTTAAGGAACTATATTATCCTTATGTGTAATGGTAGGCTTGTAGAGACGAGAGTCAAAGCCTCTTCTTGAACCATCACATGTCATGTAAATATGATAGCTGTATTGAGAAAGTGAGTGAGCATTGAGGATGATATGTGTACATGTGCAAGATATGACCCCTTATGCACCAGAGAGTTGTGGCTGCAAAAGGTCTGCGTGAACTTGGACTTGTCTCTAGGCAAGAACATGCAATCTATATACTGAGATTATGTCCCATCACCTATTGGCTGACTTTGGTGGCCCAATCATGAACCCTTGCGATAGCATGTGGGTCATGAAAACTGTTGGGTCAGTTTGACAAATTAAGTATGAATTATAGTCCACGGTAGAAAATGAAGTGCTTCAACAAATTTGTAATTTTGTAATATTGTTGGATCTGAATACCATTAAAATTATGATTTTTAGATTGATAGTTTGAAATTTTGGAAGTCTCTAGATATTTTAATTTCACAAAATAAATTTATAGATAGAAAGAAATTGAATTTTCAGTATTTTAAATATTCAAATAGAAAAATAAATTATCTATTCTTTTTTAAAAATCATTGTTTAATTTTTTTAAATCATATATTATATGGGTGCCCACCATAGTAGCTCATGAGAAGTGCGTGGGGCCCACAAGGGGGGCCCCATGAATGTAGGGGGGCTTACTTTCCTATTTTGAGACCTTGTGAAACTAAAAGAAAAGGGAAAGTAAAGAGATTTTTTTTTCAGTTTTACAACATGTGTAAGAGATTATGGAAAAGAAAGGCCAATACAATATATTTTCTTTATCTGATGGGATTAGGTTAAAGAAACTTAATGATAAGGTTTTAGCATCTTCTTTTTAATCATGATGGCTGATCTAAGCCATGTATGACTCATATCCCTCACCTCATATGTCTCTTATGATCAATTGTCTAGATCTAATCTATATAAGGATGGCTAACCCTAAGAAACCCTAACCTTAGAGAAAATCTATAAATAGAGGCCCTACCTCTACAACTTTCTCTGCACTTGATCTCTCTCTCTTTCTCCTATGAGTAGTATGCCACCCTCTCTCATCTCTCCCTAAGCTCTCACATATCTCCCATCTCTCCATTAGAAATACTAAAAAGAAAAGAAAAGGGGCACCCCCTACCTAGATCCAAGAGTGGGGCACGCCACATACGCTCAGGCATTGAGGCCTAGTTCTTGTTAGATTGTTTTATTGTACTCATAATTGTTCAAAGGTTGTAGCCTATGGTTTCTCATGCTTCAAAGATCTGAGATAGACCATTAATCTTATACACTATTAGAGGATGAGACTTAGAGTGGGGTGTACAAAATCCAATTGAGGTAATCTTCTAGTAATCTTATTTGTGGTATTTAGTCTTATGTTTTCTTGTTCTAGTAGCATTATGTAATTTTTTATTAATTGAATAAAATAAATCTTAATAGTAGCAGCAAGTGAGAACATTTTTTTGGTTGTTTATTTTTTTTATTTGGAGTTTATTTAATTGTAATTGGACATTTGTAAATGTTTAGTTAGGTATAGAAGTGAAAATTAAAAACCACATATACCGTGCTAGTTCACTTGTCCAACTTTCAAAAGACCTTTTACTTATTGGACATGTGGAGGGAAAAGCGAGAGGGAGAGAAAGAAGCTACAAAATTTTCATTTATAAAATAGAAATTGCCATGTTTTCTTCTTCCATTCCAATCATAATGGAAGTCACTCTGTGAGGCCCTAAACAATCAACTTAACACGCACCTCAAAAATTTACTAGAAGAGGTTGTTTTTATTGGGCTCACCCAGTCGAGCCATCCCGCACTGTATGAGTAGAAATCATGCAATAAAACAAATAAAATAAATAATAATTTAGTATCGAGATTTACGTGATTCACCATTTTAGGCTACGACCATAGAAACAGGAGGTCAGATCCACTATTAACAATAATAGTTACAAAAATTCTTCCAAAAAGCAAATTTCATTGGGCTTCCTGGCTTCTTCTAGAGACTTTTTCTCTAGCTTTCCCTTCTCTGAGGTTCTCTCTCGAAAGCTTTCTCTATGTCTGGGCTTACCTCTCTCCTAGGTTTTTCTCTTTCTAAGAGGCAATATGGTAAACCCATCGAAACACTCTTTCTCTCTCTTCCTTTTGAGAAACCCCCAACTTCTTTATGTGAGGTGTCTCTTATGAGATTTTGATTCCCAAAATCTCTAACCATCTCACATGCTAACGATCCATTTATAACAACCACAATGGGCTGTGTTAACACTATCCCCTTATTGTTGGGGAATTTTTTTCATTAGTGCCCCTTCGGCAAGGGACATGACATCTAACCATTTTGATGCTCAAAAATCTTTAAATCGATCATCTCGATCTCAAGATGTATGAACATGAGAAAAAATATATTTCAAGTCTTGAAAATAGTGCATCTCGACTTTAAAGATTTATGGACATGAAAAACATAAGTTTCAAATCTTGGAAATAGTACTCCTTGTAATATATTTTCTGGACTATGAGTTTTTATGAAGTATTCATAGATATGCTCGGTATACACTACTTTTTAAGCTTTAAATCACAAATATTTCCAATATTGGAATAACATCTTTCAACCCTATTTGAAAGTGCACTTTACTTTATTTATTTAGAGTCGCAACATTATACACATCACACCCTTTATGTTTTGGTTCCATACGGAGTGAGAATATTTTGAGGCCGCATGCGTAAAAACATCTTTTACTTAATCTAGAGCCCTTTACAATGTGGTTCTGATGTGATTAATTCAAGCACATCATAACATTGAGAGTAAATAAGTCAATGAATAGACTACATTTGAAAATGCAATGCTCATGACAAATTGAAAATGCATAGCTAAAATCAATTTATTGACTTCACTATGTGTATAGCATATCTGTTATCATATGCATAGCATATCTGTTATCATATGCATAGCTAAGAATCAATTTATTTAATTTCGTTCTCTATAAATGACTCATGAAAGCATATGAACTAGTATTTCTCATACAATTTGAAGCATAGTAAAACATTAAGACTAAATAACTCAGTACCTTTTCCTAAATATAAAATAAACTCAAATAACTGCCTAAATTGAAAACGTGGAGCTGAACAACTTCACGAAAGAGCCGATAATTTAAGAAGTTCAAACGTAGTAGAGCAATACACAGAAATCCAAGTGCTTATTTCAATCTTTAGTGAAGTACTTATGCAGTTAGCCTACCATATGTAATTATATGAAGAGATCATATAAGACTTAAGAATTATTAAGTAGGGCATTTGCAGCAATGAGCATTCAAGTATGAAGATCAACAAATGTAAAGTGTCAGATTCCAAAGGATGGGACATCATGAAGGAAATTTCATTAATATAACAAACAACCAAATTAGAAGTTAACGAATAACGTACAATAAAGCCAAAACCAACTCTTCAATAATCACTTCAAGTGCAAAGTGACCCCATTTAAGCTAATAAAAATCATAAGTTCTAGGATTAGAGAACAAAACTTCATTCACTGTTTCAACACATAATCGTAAAGTTTTATTGAAAACAAGGTGTGACGCAAACTTAAACATCAGACTCTGACGAACTGCAAATACCAAATATAGTTGTCCATATCTGTAGCATAAGCAATTTCTGTTATGCAAAAAAATTAGGAGAGTTTACGAAAGGAACATTTACAATGAAGAGATGCTCTTTAGCACGATACAGACAAAACGTCTAAAGCACATCTAAGCCTGATAATGAACTCTTACATGTAAAATCAATTGCATCCTATGGTTCCAACCACATGGAATCAAGGCATAAAATCCCAACAAGCAACCAAGGGTTTTCTATCATTATGTGGAACCCCACAAGTGCTCTAGAAGATGTTTGACATATTTAATCGACAGTGCAATGAAATAAGAATTAACAATTAAAAAATCAAAGAAGAAATAAGATGAAAGAGCATTATGTGATGATTTCATAATCCATGTGAACTCCCACGTTTAAAGTTCTATTGAGAACCAAGGAGTGATGCATACTTAAACATCAGACTCTTGATGAACTGCAAATACCAAAGGAACATTTACAATGAAGTGATGCATAAGCAATTTCTGTTACAGAGAAAAAAATTAAGAGAGTTTACAAAAGGAACATTTACAATGAAGAGATGCTCTTTAGCAAACAAAGCATCTAAGCAATTTTTCTTATAGCGAAAAAATTAAGAGACTTTACAAAAGGAACATTTACAATGAAGAGATTAATCCCCGAAACCAGCAATGCAAACGTGTCATTCAACAAATTAATCCCCTTACTCACTAAATCTTGAGGATCCAAAATGTTATAAGAAGCAAAATGTATTGCATCCATACCTTAGTGTGCTTTGCCTAGTTAATGTTGCCACACCTCTGAGAGAGAGAGAGAGAGAGAGAGAGAGAGAGAGAGAGCTGCATTTTAGCAATCCATGGGGGTCTATGAGATCTTCATTTCCTAAGCCATCTGAGATATAGATAGATGCGGTTTTGCTGGGAAGAGAGAGGGAGATGGGTATCGATGATCTATGGTTTACCAGGGAGAGAGAGTAGAGAGAAAGGGAAGCTTGGCACCTCACGGTGTTTAAAGAGAGAGGCATTGGTTTAGCAGGAGAGAGAGAGAGTTTGAGAGGGGTAAAGATGACTGGTTTGGGAGAGAGTGAGTGATGTATTAGAGATAAAGAGAATAAGAGAGGGAGAGAGGTATTGCATCGATAAATTAGATTAAGAGAGATAGAGAGAGAGTGGCCACTGGTTTGCTGGTTTGGGGGAGAGAGCGAGAGAGCTGCATCTGGTTTGAGGGAGAGAGATGGGTAATATAAGGGAGGTATCTTTTGACGTTATAGAGTTTAGAGAGTGAGGGATGCGACTTTAGAGAGAGATAGAATGATGTGTTGAACGAGATAGCCCTGACAGAGAGCACTGACAATGAAATCAATGACCCATTTTCAAACGAGCGAAAGAGGCATTGAATATTCACCGTTGAAAAAACTAGAAAAAATCGTAGCCATTGGGTGTACCCTTGTGGTATACGTGAGCATTGCTTTAGCTTTGAGGAGGGGAGAGAGAGAGAGATAGATGTGTAATACAAAGGAGGCCTCTTTTGACGGTATAGAGTTTAGAGAGAGAGCTACACGACTTTAGAGAGACAATGACATGCAAAATGAGGCAGGCCTGTCCGAGAGCACTGACAATGAAATCAATGACCCATTTTCAAATGAGTGAAAGCGGCTTTTAATGTACACCGTTGAAAACCTAGAAAAATTCAAGGCCGTTGGGTGCACTCTTGTGGTATACGTGAGCGGACTTTATGTAGCTTTTTCATATATATATATATATATATATATATATGGGCGAGATGTTACAGTGATCTCGCTTGTAGTGCTTTCGCCATCCGTTTTTTTCGGGCGGCGAGGATTTTTCGACTGCCATGGATATAGCTTGTCGGTGACGTTACCATCACGGACATGTTGTATCCATAGCGGTCAAAAAATCCATGGAAACCGCTATAGACCATGCACCGTCTGTTGCAGTTCTATTTAATAAACCGCCACGGACATAGCAAGTCTGTGATGGTGGTGAATACTATTCATTTTTGCCTATAGCCGTTTTTAAGTTTTTTCTATATATATATATATATATATATATATATATATATATATATATATATATATATATATATATATATATATATATATATATATATATATATACATATATATATACACCCTATTTTGAATTTGGCTAATTTAATTACTTTCCTAATACTTTTCTATCCCAAGAAAACCCTTAGGAGTATACCATTTTAGTGCCCTCTGGACCACAAAGTACCATTGTTCATAAACCACATTCCATGATCCCTTATTCTTTTAAACCCTTATTCAAATTAAAAAATGATCCAAAAATAGTTAAAGAACACATTTATTTTTAAAAACACATTGATAATTATCAAAAAAATACATGAGAGATAGCGAGAGTCAAAAATCTTGTAAGTCTGATACACTTTGACCAAGGTGACACATAGTGTGTCGCCTAATCTGATCGGGACGACACAAAGTGTGTCGCCTAGTTTGACTTGGGTGACACAAAGTGTGTCGCCTAGACCGTTTGGTGTCCCGTTACTGAATTTGACCAAAGTTGTGTCATGCGACACAAACTGTGTCAAACTGGTCAGGTTTGGCCAGGGTGACATACATTGTGTCACCTCAACCATCTTGTGTCAATTCAGTGAATCTGGTCAATCTTGGGTGTCGACAAGTTATGTTTGACCATAGCTATATATTTTCATCGCCCAAAGCTTTGACCAACAAAATTTGAATTTCGAACTCTAATCGATTGGATAAGCTTTACAAACCAATTCCCATCCACTCAGAGGTTTATAAGAGGACTTGAGTCCGACCTCTTAAGAGTTGGCAAATTAAGTCCTGCTTAGAGCTTCAAAGTGCAGATAAACTCGAGCTTTCTAGATCATCTTCTACCCCATTTTGAGAGACCCAAATCTAAACCTTCAACCTTTAGGTTAGCAATCCATAACCTCATTTCAATCAAGCCAAAGTCTGGTCAACTCTGAAGAGGAAAAGGAAGACGTACGGTGTAAACTTAGTTGTGGTCCTGATACAGGCGAGGCTCCTGGGTCAACTGGCCTGGTCTTGTAGGTCTTTTTCTTTGCATTTTCAGTTACTTTAGTTCTTATATCTGAATTACCTTGACAACATTTCATTCAGTATTTTTGCAAAGATTAATGTCGGCTCTGCTAATGATTTAAGGGAAGATCTATTCATATTTGAATAGATTAGCTCCAAGGTCAGAATTCAATTGATCTCATTTCTCTATTGTATTTAATAACAAGTTTGTAGTGTCAGATTAGGTATCTTTACTCGAATATCGCTCTGATTTAGCATTGTAAACAGTTTGGCGCCTATTGTGGGGCATTTTGAGCTGGGTCTTTGCATAAATGCACCCGCTTCTTCCCTGTTTTCTTCTGCTTTTTATTCCAAAAAGACCAAAAAGTGACTTTTGTTTGGGTCCAAGATCACTGCATTTTCAGGATCCATGACTGTAGGCTACGACACACTTTATGTTGCCCTACCTGCCTATTGCGACACAGTGTCACCCAAACTTCCTCTTTCTGCTTGGGCAACACCTTCGTGTCGATTTTTCCAAGTGGCCAGAAACTGTATCAGAAGCCTAGGGTGTCAATTTGGTTAGCTTGGGAACTCGAAATTTGGGTTCTAGGTTTAACTAGCTAGTGCGACAAACTTTGTATCACATTTTCTAGAGGTCTCAAAAATCTGTCGGTGACCCCAGTCATGTGTCATAGGTCCTTGCTATTCATCTCACAGTTTTTGAAATAAAATAAAATAATTAAATTTTTTTTAAGAACAATTATTCAGTTTTCATTCTGTGCATGAATTTTGGTTCTTCCATAACTTGCTCACTTTTTTCATGATTCGACTAAAATTGCACAAAAACTAAAAATAATAACAAAAAAAGAAAAAGAGAAAAAATCAAGAGTTGCCTATGCCCTCCTCAAACTGTGCCTTGATCGAGTCACCCTCGACTCGGGGCACACTCAACTAAGCACAGATTGTGCCCTATTTCTACCCCTTCACTGCATACTTTCTTGGGGGTTACCTATCCCTGCATCTCAATTGTGCTCTCAATCGATTAATTTCAACTCCAAAGAACAACTACTCAGCACTAACGTATCAAGTATTCACATTTCTTCTATTTTGTTCTTTGCTTGAATTGATTGTGCTACGATCTTCATACCTTACACTTACATGCTCTTTTACACATGAATTGCATACAACGGACCGTGGAAGCCTGAAAAACAAACAAATATTATTCTAAAACCCCCAAAATCTGGTGTTAAAGTTGAGAGGGACACCTAGCCTTGAGAGCCAGGGCGGTTGTGAGTACCCTTCCGTAATCCTCATCCTCAAAGCAACTCCACATATAAGTAGGACATGGTTGATCTCGCTACATGACAATTAATCATGTTTTTCGTGCTAGGATAAAGCACATTGAGTTATATTATCATTTTTTATGTGAAAAGCTTAATCTTGTATTACTTGTCACTCAGTTTGTTTCATCTCGTAATCAGTCATGGTGCAACAAATGAATGAGAAGAACCATGGTCAATCAAAATACTTGCTTCTTTACCACAAACAAAAAGCGTACCTCTTTTCACCAAGGTAGACGCCTTGGCCTCTTACTCCATCAACGCAAATACTCGACCTTGAGCTTTTGGTGGGTCTTCCGGCTTCACCATGGGGCAATCTCGGATCCAGTGGCCAGGCTGGCCACACTTAAGGCACTTATTCAGTTTCTTATAGCACTCAGTTTCGGTAAGATTCCCCAGTCCACAATAAGTACACACCAGGTGTCGATTATCCCTTCTATTGCCCGGTAAAGTTCCCTGAGTTCTCGTGTTTCTAGGGTAGGGTCTTCCTCTAAAATTTCTCTTCACGGGTGGCCGAACCGACTTCCCAAAATTTCCTGATCGAGCCGGTCTCATCTTTCCTTCCTTCCTTGAGCAATAATGTTCGCAATCTCTTTCAACTTTCATTTTCAAGCCTACAAGAGGGGCATACGACTTAAGATTGCCAACACTCTTCCCCTGATGTCTGGCCGAAGCCCCCTTTCAAATTTATTGGCCTTCTGTGCCTCTGTATTGATAATGTGAGGCGCATAGCGAGAAAGTTCAGCAAACTTAGCTGTGTACTACTCGACTATTAGCCTCCCTTGTTGAAGTTCAATAAACTCAACTTCTTTCCTTTCCCTGACAGACTCAGGAAAGTACTTCTCATCAAACGCCACCAGGAAATTACCCCACGTGGCTTCCATCCCTGACTCTCTCCAGGACTGCCTTACGAGATTCCACCAGAATTCAACCTCCCCTTCTAGCATAAATGCACCCAGTCTAACTTTCTGCTCCTCTGTAAACTGCAGTACCTCAAAAATATTTTCCATCTGCCTCTTCCATCGCTCGACTTTTTCTACACCCCCATGCCCTGAGAATGCAAGAGGCGCCAACCTCCTGAATCTTTCAATCAACTCGATGTCCGCTAGGTTAGGGGCAGGGGTGGACGGGGTCAGCATATTCTCTTTCATGATTTGGGTCATGGTCCCTAGGGTTCTAAAGAACTCCCCAAAGGCTTCTGTGTTCTCATTGCTAGAGCTCGCGTTATTAGCACGAGTTCTCGTCATCTTTTCTTTAACCTAGCACATAAGCACTCAATTATTGATTTATCCATAAACTACCATAAGAGTACTTCTAAGATTCCCAAGCTGAGAATCCTATCCTGGTTGCTCTGATACCATAACTATCACGAGCCTGTCCCCTGATCCACCGAACACACGGAGGTTTGCAAGGTGTGGGGTCGTGATCCATAGGTAGCGAACACGACTCAAGAAAGAGTAACACATTGCTTTGATAAAGCGGTAACTTAAGCAAACCAAGTAAGTAATGAAACTCCAACACTAAACCCAAAAACTAGGTAAAAGGAGAATTAAGAATGCCATTACATAAACATCTTAAAGTAATACATCCGTTCAAGGCACATAAGGCCCAAAATACAAAATACATATTTCCAAAGGACCACCAAGAACATGGCCCACAGCCGACAACTACTTACAATAAAAAATTCTTCTTCACAGGTGCAAGCCTTTTTCGACAAGATTGATCTCCCCCAACCGGCAGTCCGTTAAACTGCAACTTCTACTCTACAGGGGTGGAAAAATGAGGAATGAGCAATAAAACCCAGTAAGAGAATCTAGAAGTTATGTATCTATAACATATCTATTTGGCATTATAAATAATTCTTTTATCTATAAGCAATCACAATGGGAAAAGCATCAAGTTAGCAATCTTATCAATACATTCATTACATAGAGCATAGTGCATATCATGATGATCATAAAAAATAATCAGTATCACTTCCAACATTCACAGTAAAATATTCAATTATTAACCACTCACTGGTGTCACCAACGAAGGGCATTATGAGGCTCAGAAAGAGAGGTAAATTGAGCCCTCGTTTCATTAGGCCCTTTGAGATTCTGGAAAGAGTTGGGAATTTAGCCTATCGACTGGCTCTACTGCCTGAAGTGCCAACATTCATGATGTTTTTCATATATCTTTATAAGGAAATATTTGCCTGACCCGTCCCATATTATAAAGTACGAGACTTGTCTTACATTGAACAACCGGTAGAGATTTTGGATCAGAGGATACAACTGTTGCGTAGCAAAGAAATCCCCCTGGTTCATGTTTTATGGCAACACCATTCACCAGAAGAGTCCACTTGGGAACAAGAAGATGAAATTCGATATAGGTATCATCAATTATTCAGGGAAGGATTTTTAGGACAAAATTATTTTTAGGGAAGAATGATGTAACGACGCTAATTTTTAGAACTGATAAAATTGTAATAATAAAATGGTGATGGTCCATTTCGTTAGTATGGAGTTTTGATCCACCACTCTTTGCTTGTAATATTTCCATGAGGGGATCAGTTTATTTTGCATACCTTACGTGGCAAAACTTATGTGAAGATAAATTTTTTTTATGAGATGTACACTTTAAAATGTCCCTCTCCCTTGTTATACACTTTAAAACGTCCCTCTCCCATGTTATACTCTCTCTCATGACAAGCCAACACTCCTTTTGATTTTCTATTGACACCTCTTAGTGAGGTGTCACAAAAGTACTCTCTCTCTCTTTCGTACATGGAAGTCACCATATACTCTCTACCCTTCTCTCTCTCTCTGTCTTTAACATTCCCTCCTCTCTCTATATAAATCCCACCTTTACGTTCTTAAAGCATCACTCTCTCTCTCCCTCTCTAAGGCAAGACAGGTGAGGGGCTTGAGGAGGTTCTCTTACCTCACAAGTGGTAGTAGCAAGGTCTGGCAGTGGAAGAACTTTTGTGGGAGAAGGAATTTAAGGTTGTGTGCATCTAAGGTAAGGGGATTTAGAAGTGTACATCATGAATGTTTTGTGCATAGTGTTTGGATGTATGCATGTGTAAGATTGAATTTGGAATCCTTGAAGTTGTATGTTGGAAACCATGGGTCTGTAACCTTTATGAGCAGTGATGATGCTTGGCAATATTCTTATGAATTTTAGTATAAATAGAGTAGATGGTGATTGTTTAGCAACTATGAGTTGAAAGTCATGACTGTGAATGGTTTGTGCTTATGCCTATATGAAGAGTTTAATAAAGAAAAGGGGAAAAATGAATTTTCCAGGAGCTACAAATGAACTCAAATTGGTCTTGAATGAAATCTATGTGTCTACTACAATTTTTATTGTGATTTTACACTTGTTGAGATTTATACTTTAAAAAATAAGGATATGTACTGTTTCACAGACAACAAATTTCCAGCCACTGCCATCCGCCTTGCACCAAACTTTGAATGAACAACCAGGGTTTAAACTCGTTCAAATCACTGCCATTTGAACAATGTATGTATCCACTATAATGTTCAAAGAAGCTATATCCTCAATTATGTAGATAGGTCACTGTGGACAGCTATAATAAATTGTAGAGTTGATGTTTCTGTGGTCATGCATTTTAAATGACCAAATGATGCTTATTTTCTTCCAAACCACAGTCATTTTAAATATTTGTCGGGGAGCTTGAAATTACATGTTGAACACTTATTGAAATTCTTCCTAAATTGAAAGTTACACTGCTAAATGTGAAAACATATCACTATGGGTAGAACTTTCCAGCAGTTAAGCATATTAAAGTAATGATTGAGGATGCTAGTTATTGAATGTCATGTGATATTAGAGTAATGAGTGAGAATGTTATTTATTGAATGCTATGTGATATTAAAGTAATGAGTGAAAATGCTATTTATTGAATGTTATGTGATATACAAGTGATGGATGAGAATGTTATTCAATAAGTGCCATGAATTATTCATGTGTTAAGTATGAATGATATAACATGACTATCATGTGATATACTTGGGCGAAATGTATATGCCCTCGTATGAGTGCTAAGTTAATGATGAGATTCTATGCGTTAGTAATGTGAGAAGCCTTAAGTACCACAATGATGAATGCTAAGTGAAAAGTGACTTGATGGCATGCCTCTAGCATGACCCTCTATTGTGATTACTGATAGTGTTGTGTTTCATTGAGGCCATGCATGGGTTACCTCTGGTGGTATGAAGTGATTCGATAAGAAAGTAAGACCGGCAATGTACCCTAACTCCCTGTATGATAAGAGGGAAGTTAGGTAGAAAGTGTAATGGGTAGGTCGCGCCCTCCTGAAATTCAATATATTATAAACAGAAAATAGTGAACTGTGCCTTGCAAGGCAAGTGCCTAGCAAAAGCCCCAAAGTGTGTTGGGGACTGCGTGTGTGAGTGCGAGGGCATTACTGAATGGGACACTCATTGTCATTGCCCTCTCTCCCGAATGATGGTAAAAGTCCTAAATAATGGGACTGGTTTAACCTGATGAGTATGGCTTCTACTTTGGGAGTAGGTGAATCTAAGGAGTAAGTGGTTAATAATTGAATTTATGACTATGAATGCTGGAAGTGATACTGATTTTTTTTTATGATCATCACGATATGCACTATGCCCTATGTAATGAATGTATTCATAAGATTGCTAACATGATGCTTTTCCCATTGTGATTGCTTATAGATAAAAGAATTATTTATAATGCCAAATAGATATGTTATAGATACATAACTTCTAGATACTTAAGATGATTAAATTTGCAGATATGTTATAGATATCTTCTTAAGAAGATTAAGAAGTTATGTTATAGATACATAACTTCTAGATACTTAAGAAGATATGTTATAGATACATAACTTCTTGATACTTAAGAAGATTAAATTATTGAATATTTAAGAAGATTAAATTTGCAGGCAAGACACATCCCTCTTCTGAAACTTCACATTGCATAAGTACCTCATTAGTTTCCATAGGATCTCTCACCTGTGTACACACTATCAGTCTTCAAAAAAATAAAAAAAAAATTGATTAGGAAAAGAGCCTGGGCTTAATTGATTAGTGCTTGACGATTTGCAATACTACGTTTTAGGCTCAATTCCTGCCCAGGGGAGGCTCAATTCCTACCAAGGGTAGGATCCCTCTCCCCTTCTAGACTTAAAAAGAAAATTAACGATTTGATATTGGATAACGTTATTTAAATTTGGTCTAGTTTGAGTCATTTGTTTTCATTGCCATTAGATGGAATTACCTAGATTGTAATTGGGTTCGATGGTAGAGTGAGAGACGACAACACCACATGTGATGCCATTCAGCCTGGACATCTTTGTAGTTTGCATTGGCTGATTAATTTGTGTCATGTTAGGGCAATATCAAAGACTCTCATCCATTTAATAAAAAAAAACCCGAACTTGAAAAATATCAATACATTTACGACTAGATTGTGTAGCTGTTTGAATGTTGTGAAAGGTGGAATGCTCACATGGTAGAGAAGTACATTTTATGCAAGGTTTTTCTCAATTGACTAAAAATAAGTTAACACATTAATAACCCTCATGAGATCCAAAGAGAGCAATTAATTGAGCTTTACAGTGGGTATTTCCTTTATATATCTATCTTTTTTGTACCCTTTCATCAGTTGTGATAACCATTTTTGACACTGTGATCATCGCTTCTATCATCAAAGTACGACTTCTTCTAGATTATTTTCATAATGAATTTCCCTGATGTTTGCAGCTATTTCTTTGTTTTATTTGTAATAATAAATATAAATCTTTTTCTATCCTTCTCAAAGTTTTCACTGTTGTTCTTGATCTCAAATTAATGTTTGTGTGTTTTCTCTCTATAAATGTCGGGACTTGTGATCTCTTTAATAGTTTGTATTTTGAATAGGTAAATCCGTGATTTATAGTAAGAGAGTCTTATCCAATGGGTTTTTTCTCTGCAAATCTCTAGTCTTATGGTTCCTCTAAAGAATCCAGGTTTTTGGATACTAAATTATGGGTTTATATTTTACTTTTGGTCAATTAAAATCTGCAACAAACTTGTTTCACGAAATATTAAATATCGTAGAATACTATAAATTGTATTGAAAAGGCCATTGTCGGGGAGAGATCCGAGCAAAAATTTTAGAGGGCTAAGCAGGTATTCTTCTTGATGGCACTATTGTTAGCATTTCCCTTTCTCTATTTAGAACATCGATTTATTAATTTTGTCTAAATTATTCCAATGTATTTGTAAATATCCTTTACTACTCATATTTGAATATTTTTCTCATGTTTCCAATGTTTGTTGAGCTAATGTCGATTATGTTGATGAGGCAACCACTCACAAATTATAGGACGACAGAAATATCTCTCTTTGGATAATGCATAAAAGGTGTTCTAAAAGATATCTTATATGTTCAATAATTTAAATTATGTATTTATCCAAAAACTTCTAGTAAATTGTCTTTTAGCAAATACAAAAAAAATTTACAAAGATTTATTTCATAAATATCTTCTATATAATATTCACAAATATAATTCCTTAGATTTTTTTATTGAGATTTTCATCCAAATAATTTTTAGCATGGCTACTTTGATAACTCTTTAAAGAAAAATATTTAATTTAATAATTATTTGTAAAGATAGCCTAGGAGAAAGCAACAATATGAGTCAGGAAAGCAAAAGGTAATCATAATAAAAAATAAAATAAAAAACACACAAAAAAAAAAACTTCTTGTTTATAATTTTTATATATTTTTTATAAAAATTGTGTGCATATCTTTGAATGATTGTATGATATTTGCAGCGTCTCAATGAAAGTTGTTTAACTTTGTTGATTTCTTCATAGTCATGCTCTGTTCTATCACTATTTCGGCTGTACTCTATTTCATCTTCCCACCCTTCTCGTACCTTGCCTCATTTTTCTCATCTCTATTGTTGTAGTATTTTCTCTTCTACAACTAACCTAATAGTGTGAGCTTTGTATAGTGCTCCTACAACTTTTTATTTTTTTCTCTTCATCTATTTATTTTTTTTCTCTTCATCACTATCATTGTACATTAACATATTAATCATCTTTATTTATTTGATGCGGCTTCATGTCCAGAGAATTGTTATAGGATGATAAAAGCATGCCAAATTTGCTCTTTTCAGATGCATCAAAGAATTTGTTTGTGATGTCTACATAAACTTTCATTCTTCGATCCATGATTTAATAATGCAAAAACATAAGAATAATTTAGTGGATGGGTTATTAGGAAATTTAAATTATGCCATAAATATGTTTCATAAAATTCCTAGAAAAACTATAACAAGAGCCCAAAAACTGGATAGCTCATTAAATTCCATAAAAAAACCTTGAAAAAAAATAAATGATGTGAAAGTGATATGTAAACATATGTTAAGTTTTTTTTACTATTTGAACAAAAGTAAATGGAAAATTTTACTTCTTTATTTATACATACTAGAGGATTTCACTTGATTATACTATTATAAAACATAAAGATACATTTTATGTCAAATAGACTTAAGTAAAATTCTTGGATTTACAATAAGAATAGCTAAAAAAAATATACGATTGCTAATATTTACAAAATATACGAACTTCGTAATCTTTCTCCCCTAAGGATAACTGTTGGATATCTTCCTTTCACATTTTTTCTAGATCTATTGCATTAAGGATAACTGTTGGATATCTTTAACTTTTTGAGATTGGTTTGTTGATTGGAAAATTTGTATTTGAGGTGGTGGGTTTGTTGTATTGGAGAGTTCATGGAAACAAGTAGCCATATGGTTGTCTTGTTATACTAATAAGTCGTATCAGTGCTCAAGGAAGTCGTGATTGTTTGGGGAAATTGCAAGTCCAAACTTTTTGGTAGAGAAATTTGAGACGAAAAAAGATTTTAAATGTGGAAAATAAAAAATACATGATCTATTGTAGTAACAAGGGCAATATTTTTTTTTTTAGTTCTTAATCAAATGGGTAGAGGCCCAACATCCCCACTGATTCACCCAAACATAAAAATAAAAACTTGTAATTATGACTAATGATAATTGGGGGAAAGTCAATATGAAAATATTTGCCACTAATGGCTTTGTTTAGAAAATGAATATTGGTTAATACTGTTGGAAAAAATGCAAATGATTTGCAAGTAAAATTAGGGAGATTATACCAAATAAAGTTCCTAACAAATTAACTTTTTTAAAAAAGAAAATTATTTTCTTTGTGGATGAAAGAGATGCAAATGTATCAAACACTTCAATAATGTTAATAATAGCATTTTTCAAGTTGAAATCATCGACGTGAAAATTAGAGGATGAGATAAGGAGATCACATTACTTTGTATGCCAAATCTTATGATAATATTATCACTACATTACCTAGTCATAAAGAAGATTTTCTCGGTTTGGATTAGGTTCATAATACTCTCCTTGCCTATCAACTTTAAAATAAGACATCTTTGGTGGTTACTTTGAATTAAAGATGGAAGCTTTCGAGACAAGGGATTGTCCAAATGAGCGGGGTGGTTCATAAAAAAAAAATTCAAAAAATAAGTTGAAATACTGATCAGTGTTAAGGTAGCAAAAATAAACATATATCAGTTTCATGGGAAGCTTGACTATTAAAACGAGAAGTATTGATGGTGGCGTGCAACTTTTGTTTTATTAGAAATGGATCCTTCATAGTGTAGCAACCAATCACCCAAATATCATAGTTTGATTCATATGAGCTATGTGAAGGAGGATTGCCTCAACACAACAATTCAACTAGCAAAGTTGTTGGAATGGATTTGATTCATTCGAGAATATTTAATAGGACTATTCAAATAATTAAATATTTTTGGGCATATGCCGGATTGAAAGAAGAGCATGATTTCTCTTCCTTCTCTAGATACAAAGGGTTACATGTTCACCAGCTAAGGTGGAACAATCAAAGTTTCAAAAGGGGTTCTAATTACGGTGAAAGAGTTTGAGTTGAAAAATTGTACAAGTTATTGGAAAGCGCAATAATAGATGATGAAGTGAACTTGTTGGTGAAAGGTGAGGAGCTCCCATTTTATTTAGGACAGAAAAGATTGGGACACATAAGATAAGGTTATGGAGGTCTTGATGTAGATGAACTTTATTTCTACACTTAATTTCGTGGATTTGAATTTTATGAGCATTATGTCCGTGGAAAACAACATAGATGATGATCAATCAAAACCAAAAAAGATACAAGCAAGTACATACTTAATTACATTCACTCAGTAAGCATGGGGTCCTACACCGGCTACATTTTATGGAGGTGCATTCTATTTGTCTCATTTATTGATTTCTTAAAAAAGGTAATAATAAAAACACATCCGAAAGTAATGAGTTTTATGCATTTAAGTATTTTAAACACGAAGTAGGACATACAAAGTGCCGCATCAAAGTTTTTGAATAGATGATGGTGAAGAACTTGTATCAAAGGAGTTCAAAGAAATTTCTAATGCTTAAGATACTACCAGGCATTTTAGAAATGCCTATAGCCCTCAATAAAATAGTAACATCGAGAGAATAAACCATGCTTTAATGGAGTGTGCAAGGTACACATTAAGCAATACAAATCCTAAATAAGAGTCATAGGTAGATAGTAGCTTACTATCTCATCAACCAATCAAAACTCCTAGTGAGGTATAGTATAGAACTCCTAGTAATTATATTAATTTTATATATTTTCAGGTACTTATTCTAATTTGCTAAAGAAATAAGTTAAAACTAAGCTTAAGTAAGTGCATCTTTATAGGTTATAACAAGGATATGAAGGCATAAGCACCCAAAAAATATTCACAATTCAACATATCCATTTTGATAAATCCATCGTATTGGCAAACGGGTCTACAAGGGAAGACAATGACCACAAAATAAGAGGTGATAGCCAGTAGTTTGAAACAATGCCTTCACTATTTGAAACTTTACTTTTCAATGATATTACCCATTGATCTTAGTGAAGAACATGATAACGATGAAGATTCACATGGTCATTGAGATGAAATTGTGCCTTTTTTACCTAGAAGCGCTAATGGAAAAGCTTGTGTACTCTAATGGAAAAGCTTGTGTACTCTAATGGCACAAAGATTATGTAAATTCAGATACTTTGCGTACTCTAATAGTTGGAAAAGAACAACCAATGAAATGATTCAAAACATTAGAAGATGGCTATGGAAGGAGACATGTTTCAAAGTAACAAACCCTATAAAGTCACCAAGAGGAAGAAAGGTAGTTGGTAAGCATTATGTGTGTTTAAGATAAAAAAGGGGCTTAATGGCAAACTTGAAAAATATAGGCAAGGTTAGTGACAAAGGAAGTTATTAAAAAACAAGGCATTAATTTGATGAAATTTTTTCCCCAGTGATCAAATTGGTCTCAATTAGGTTGGTATGTGAGTCGCTTGTCAGGCATAATTTATAACTCGAGCAATTGGATGCGAGCCATTATTTTCGTATGGGGAACGTAAGTTTCACATGGGGAACATAAAGAGGAAGAATACATGCAACAACCAAAAGGCTTTATTGAGAAGGGCAAACACGGGCTTATATGCAAATTAAAGTAAGTCATTTTATAGGCAGATATGCTTATGACTAACCTTGATTATACAAGGAATAAGTAAAATCATTACATTTATTTAAAATTCTTTGATGATGATGTATACTGCTTTTAGTCTTATATGTAGATGACGTGCATTTAGTGCACACGATAAGACCACTATTGATGAACTTGAAACATCCTTGAGCAACAGACTGCAAGAGCTCAAAGCAACAATGCAAATCCTTGGGAATGGAATTGGAAGGGATAGGCACAATAATTTTTTGGTACTTTTTCACACGGGTTACATTGAAAAAGGTGCTTTACAAATTTGGCATGGGCAATGCAAAAGTGGTAAAAACAGCCCTAGTGTCTCATTTCATATTGTCTTCGAAACAAAATCCAAAAAAGCATGGTTAAGGTACCCTAGACAAATGAAGTTGGGAGTTTAACATTCACCATGATCTTTACTAAATCTAATAACTCATTTAGTTGTCGCTCTGAGTTGGTTTATCGCGAACCATGAAAAGGAAAATTAAAAACAACAATATGGATGCTTCATAGTTAAAAGCAGTGTTTAAAAAATGCCGAGTCGAACCGGAATCGCCCGGTTCGACTCGGGAATCACCATTGACGGATAGAATCGATAAAAAAAACGGGAATCGTTCGGTTCTAGAGAAAACCGGACGATTCTGCACAGTGACTCGTCGATTCACTGTACGGAATCGGCGAGTCCCGTAACGAAGAACAGATTTTTTTTTTTTTTTTTTTTTTTTTTTTTTTTTTTTTTTTTGTGTAATCCATGATAGATTTTTTTGTAGTACTTGATCGATTTTTTTGTAATCCATGATCGAATTGTTTTTTTTTTTTTTTTGTAATCCATGATCGAATTTTTTGTTTTTTTTTTTTTTTTGTAACCCATGATAGAATTTTTTATAATCCATGATCGAATTTTTTGTAATCCATGATCGAAATATTTGTTTCTTTTTCTTGTAATCCATGATCGAATTTTTTGTTTTTTTTTTTTTTTTTGTAACCCATGATAGAATTTTTTGTAATCCATGATCGAATGTTTTGTAATCCATGATCGAAATGTTTGTTTTTTTTTTGTAATCCATGATCGAAATGTTTGTTTTTTTTTTTTGTAATCCATGTTCGAATTTTTTGTTTTTTGTTTTTTTTGTAACCCATGATAGAGTTTTTTGTAATCCATGATTGAATTTTTTGTAATCCATGATCGAATTGTTTTTTTCTTTTTTTGTAATCCACGATCGAATTTTTTGGTTTTCTTTGTTTGTTTTTTTTTGTAATCCATGATCGAATTTTATGTAATCAATGATCGAATTTTATGTAATCCATGATCGAATTTTTTGTAATCCATGATAGAATTTTTTGTAATCCATGATCGAATTTTTTGTAATCCATGATCGAAATGTTTGTTTTTTTTTCTTGTAATCCATGATCGAATTTTTTGTTTTTTTTTTTTTTTGTAACCCATGATAGAATTTTTTGTAATCCATGATCGAATTTTTTGTAATCCATGATCGAATTGTTTTTTTCTTTTTTTGTAATCCACGATGGAATTTTATGTTTTTTTATGTTTTTTTTTTTTTGTAATCCATGATCGAATTTTATGTAATCCATGATCGAATTTTTTGTAATCCATGATCGAATTTTTTGTAATCCATGATTGAATTTTTTGAAAATTTGTGATTTTTTTTTTTTAATCCATGATCGAATTTTTTTTTGTAATCCATGATAGAATTTTTTGAAAATTTGTGATTTTTTTTTTTTAATCCATGATCGAATTTTTTTTTGTAATCCATGATAGAATTTTTTGAAAATTTGTGATTTTTTTTTTTTAATCCATAATCGATTTTTTTGAAAATTTGTTTTTTTTTTTTTTTAATCCATATTATTCAAAGAGAAAATGAGAGAGATGATGATTCTGAGGCCACCCTATCCCAGCCATATTATTCACATATCGAGTCCCAACAGCAACAGTGTAGAGATGAGCACGACAGTGCAGGTGAGCATGAAGGATGGACAAGCTTCGGGGATTTTAGATTGGGAACACAACAAAACACTAACACTCAGGGATTTGGGAATAGTCAGACGCCTGCTATATCGATGATTCATTTTAGATCGAATCAATGAATTGTTAAATGAATTCAATCAATGGCACCAGCGTGACCAAGAAGAACAATAACGGCGTCTATCATTTTATTTTTAGATCATATGTTACTAATTTTATGCTTTATTGTAGTCCATGTATGTTGATATACTTATTCCATGATAATTCTATGTTTATCCTTTTGTGTGATGTAAATTAAATGCTGAATGGTGGTTCATGCAGGGAAAGAACATATCAATATTCGTATATTCATTCAAAAACATGAAAATTCTTAATGGAGTACCTTCATTTCTTATTGAATTCCTAAAAAACAATATTTATAATGAGTTTTAATAATTTTTTCGGATTTTTTTTAAGCTTTCTTATGACCGATTCACCCTATTCCCGATCCGGATCGCCGATTCGCCGATCCGGATCGATTTTTTGGACGCCCGATTCGGGTCACCGAACCATTTTTTAAACCATTGGTTAAAAGGCATAAGTAATCATGCAATCACATATACCAAGGGCTCAAATCCAAAACAAGGCTTTTGTCAAAGCAAATGTTTTTGGTGATTTTGATAAAGGAAAATCAGCTACTATATCTGTATTTTCAGTTTGCAAATAGACTGGTACGTTGGATCTCAAGTCTCCAAGACACACAGTGGCACTCTTAACTAATAAAACAAATACATGGTAGCAATAGAGGAATCAAAAGTAGTAGGATAACTCCTACAATTGATGGATGAATAGCTATTTTGTGCAAACTCATAGAAACTAGTTTGTGACAGTAAGATTGTTTTGGACTTGATTTTTTTTTTTTTAAGAATATGTTTCATCATAAAAGATCAAGACTCATATTGGTTCAATACTTTGATATTCACTAAATTGTTGGAAATGGGAAAAATCGAATGGTCAAAGATCAAACCAAGGATAATCTTGTACACATACTTATGAAGGTCGTTCAAGTGGTTAAGTTGGACAAATGCTTCTCTCTTAGTTTCAAAAAAGAGAAAGAATGAGGGTACGGTAATGTAGTGGTATGATCTTGTATTAAGGCAGAGATCATACACAATCAACCCTATTGGCATATCCCTCTTTGTGATGATATTTTGATTAATGCAAAATGACTTTTAACTGGGGGCATTAGAAGCCACTGTCTAGAGAGAATTTATACCGAGTTGTGCAAGTTTTAAGGAAAAACAGAAATTGAGGGTTATGCCCATCAATTGGAAAACGTTAGCAATTTTTGTAACATTGTATTGGGCTAAATTCATTAGCACTTTCTTGTGTTGAAGGAAAGGGGCGACAATGTCAAGGAAAGGGTGGCTTCATGGAGATGTTACGTAGGGAAATGAAATTTATTTGCCATTGTGAGGTGAGCTATAAAAAACACAAAAATCTCTCTCAAATTGAATACATCCTTGGCCATTGCCCATAGAGGTAATTCCAGTGCGTGCCTTTTATATGTGCTTGTGTTATGCTTATTAGGTTCTCATTTCTCTATGTTCAGTTCTATTTGCATTTTGTTTTTACTAAGTCTATTGGATTAACCATTATTCTTGGTCATCTTGATTTTATAAAATCGGCTTACCAATAATTGGTAAGTCAGCATTTGAGGTGTTGGGTTCATTGTTGCAGGGAGCTCACTGCAACAGGTACCTATTGGTGGTGTCACAATATACCTGCACTCAAAACGTAGTAGTAGATCGAAATAAAGCCAATTCACTATCCATTCAAGTTTTAACAACCCTGACATCAACCCACCGAATTATCATCACTTCACTAACTCCAGCACTATCCTCCATTATAATTAAACAAGAAAAACATGTATATTACTACATGAACATTTTAGCAATGAGTATGTGTGTAAGGATTAAGAAAAGACAAGAACATCATAAAAATAATACAAACTCATAATTGGGCAGATAGGATTAGCCAATGAGTATCTCGTACTAGTTCAAACTCCAGGTAGTGGATACTGACTCATCCAAACTTCAACTCTCCTGAGATCCAGAGTCCGACTTTTGAGTGGGAAATCTAGGGATTGCACCAATTCCAAGTAATCCTTGAGCTTTGTTGAGCCGCTGGGCACCAATTTCTTAGCCTTAAGGGTGATCCCAACCCCCTCATGAACGAGATCAGCCGCCTTCACAAAATCTTCCTCCGTGAAACATCGTGTGGTCATAGCAGGTGTCCCTATACGAATACCCCCAGGAACTACAACACTTTTTATCCCCTGAAAATGCAGGAAAGAAAACAATAATAAGAACATCACTCCACCACCAAAATTTCCCTCATTTAAGGCCTTACCATAGGCCTCACTCCTATGCTACTCACCAAACTTACCATAGGCCTTAAGTCAACCAAAACAAGGTAATTATCACTTCCACCAGATACCAGTTTGTAACCCAGTTCCAACAGCCTTCCTGCAAATGCCTTGCAATTGGACAAAACCTAACGCAAGTAGCATAGGAGACCACAATTAGTGTAACTCTTCCAATGGCAAACCCAACAAGGTAAAACAGAAGTTTCTACATATACCTGTTTCTCATAAGCCACGAAATCCGGTAACTGTGCAAGTTTAAGACAGACGGCAAGCCCCGCAATGGTATGGTTATGGGGCCCTCCCTGTAGAATTATTATCAACAAACCAAATTTCTTAGTTCTAGCCTACCAGAGAATGTTCAAAGTAAAAAGCAGGTCTTAAAACTACAAAGAAGAAAATATTTGTGCTAATTGACCTGCAACCCTGGAAAAACAGCATTGTTGATAGCTGATTCTAAATCAACCCCCAAAACAAGCTCCTTCTTGAAGAAGATCCTGCCGCCTCTAGGACCACGTAATGACTGTAGAACAGATCCAACCAATATGAAAAAAAGTTGCCCCAGAATTTATTATGAAAGAACAAAGAGAAAATGAAGTATTATGTAACAGTAGGACTTGATTCAACCAGGATCAAGATTTCTTTCAGTAGTTATACAAGGAAATATCAGTCATTAACTATCATTTGACATCACAAACTAAAGTCTGCTGTGCGCAGGCTCCAGCATTTCTTAAATTTCCTTTCATCTTGAAAGAACCAGTGCAGCCATGGCAGTATAATTCCAGAGGCTAACAAGGAACAAGACCCTTTAGGAAAGAACAATTATTCCTATCAATACATCTAGGATCTTAAAGGAGAACTATATCCATAAATACCCCCAAAGTCTTCTAGAAGCACAGCCCCCCAATAGTTATCTATGATTGGAATACATATGACTGAAGAGAAAATTATACACACAACTGAGGCCGCAAAAAGAGAGGAAAGAAAGGAAAATCCTGACATACCCTAGAAGTCCGCTACACATGTAAGCATTCAACCATTCTTGGTCTTCCTTGTTGTTAGTAATAAACATGTTCCACTCTTTTCTACATGCTTAGTCAAAGAACATATTTGCTCATAAAAAGGATATCTGAGCAAAAACTAGAATATATGAACATGAAAGTAGCCAGGCAAAAAATTAGACCAACCAGATTTCAAAAAAAAAAAAATTAAAATTAAAATTAAAAAAAATTAAATAAATAAATAACATATTTTTAAACAACAAGATTTGAAGAGAACTAATCATCCATAGTACTCCATAACAGGTTTGAGATCAATATGAACCCACTTGATTACTAGAGGCAGAGTTTAGACCTAACGAAGCTCCTTATTAAGTCAAAGGGGTGCGCACATTGTCGTCGAACCATTTAGGTGTCAGGAAAAGTAACCCATAGAGAAGATTTGGCTTAGTGTAGGATCGAGTTTCAAGGGTTGCACCAGTTGTAGTTTGGGATAAGATTTTAGCGTAAAGAAAAGAAGAACACAAGGTTCATCTGCAGAGCAGGTTTGACCCTCCAACAGAGAAGAGAAACAGCATGAAGATGTGGCATCAAGAACCATACAAAAACTCTTGCAAGCACAAGTCAGAAGATCAAATAATGCTTTACTCAAATTTGAACATTCCTCAGGGACAGGAAAGCTCTCAGGGTCCCATCAAGGGGAGTAAGGAGATTCCCATTTTGAAGATTTAATGAAAGTTCCTTTGAAATGGTTTGCCGTCAACGTTATCCCACCTCAGGAAAAAGTAATCGTTATCTGAATCTAAATCAGCTATGATGATTTGGAAACTAAAGGATATTGATGATGATAACTAGGCAACCCAAAGGTCCAAATTGAGGTACTAGTAGGAGCAAAACCACAAGACCCCCGAGATGGCCAGAAGGTTCTTTACTGTATCTGTCCTGATAATAGCGGAACCAGAATTAAAAGAGATGCCTGGATGAATAGGAAACAGTGGCAGAGAGACCTCAGGATTATGGCTCCTTCTAAACTCGTAAGCCACCATTCAGCCAATTAGGCAACACACAAAGTCATAAGGGCAAAACACTCACAAAGTGGCAACTGGTTTGAATTTTTATTTATGATGTTAACCTTGCTGTATTTAGCGAAATATCATCTCATTTTACCGGGCAGGGCAGTGGAGATTAGGGTTAGCGTGTTCGGTTAGCATGCTAACGTTGCTGGTTTGTGTGAGTTGATCCTAGAGTGTCACTCAGCTGCCTCTGCCTGTGCTGCTTCCAACAGATGTTCAGTGGATCCTTTATGTAAGGCCAGCAGAATCACTGCCACGAGCCAGGATGTGCTGCCTCGATCAATTTCTGGTTTGCCCCATGTACAAACCTCTGCTCTTGTCTCTAGCCTAGCTTGTATCTAGTTGGAAGCTCAACATGCTCTAATTCAATGATTAAAATCCCAGATTCAGGCTCAGACAAACTAGGGGCTCAAGTCTGAGTCTGATGGCTGACTTGGCATAGTCAGCTGCCTGATCAGCAGAGTCAGAAAAATTACATAATCAATCATGATTGTTTTATAATTTGATTTATAAAATGCACAAAGTGATTAGAAGCTCCAATCTCACCTCATTAGTAAATAACTTAATTTATATTGTACATTGAAATTTTAGTATAAGACTACAATATGGGAGTGCAGTGAGTTAGTTGAAGTAAAAGAACTGAAAAGGGCAAGGGGTAGACCCAAAAGGATGTGGTAGGAAGTAGTCCGAAAGATATGGGAACTTATGGCCTCACTGAAGATATGGCCTTTAATAGAGAAGAATTGCGGATCAGGATTCATGTAGCTGACCCCAATTAATTAGGAAAAGGCTATGATGATGATGATGATGATGATAGTATAAACCATCAATATATCGTAATATTATGTTATGCAGTCTCTTGATATCTATAGAAAAGAGGGGAAGATCTGAGAGACCCAGTCCAACACCAATTATATGCTGCAAACTTACCACCAACGGTAAGAATGATCCGAACCTCCACTTGATGGAAAGGAATGAACTTTTGATGGAATTACATTCATCTGAACCATTCTTCAATGAGAAGGAAATTCTTTTCAAAAGATCGACATGTGTAGTTCTCTTGATTGTTTTGCATTGTCGAGTCATTATTAATTTTCTAGTTATATATTTGTTAGTAATGTCCAAATTTGTTGCAGTATCAGGAAATTTTGGTCGTGTCATTCACCCCCAAAAATGGAAAAGACTGATACTCGGACCACTGTCTGTGGAATCGTGAGAAGGCCACACTCAATTTTGCCAAGCAACCATATATTCTCTATTTATGATGCATCTACAATAGTACAGATAATATACCAATGCTGCAGTCTGATTAACAATTGGAAAAATCATATTTAAGACCATATTTCTCCCATTTCACCCCTACATGTTTTTTTTTTGAAATGTTAACTTATATTTGATTCTGTCAGAGATGATAGAGACTCACATTCTTTCTGTACAAAGACACCCTCCTTTGCCAGGACAAGTGCGGGAATGTCATTCGCTCCATGTGTGAGAGGATGTACCTGAAAAGGGCACCATAGGAGGGAGATATTGCTGAACATTTGATCCAACCTCCAAGATGTGGTTGAAGAATTTGAATCTGAGATATCACATGGCTCAAATCATCTTCAATGAGAAGCTGTGAGCCCTTCTGGGATCTAAATGTTTCAAGCCAATAAGGAGGACCACATATTCGGCTCTTCTAGTGTCTGTGTCTGTGACACAGGCAGGACCAGAATAGGACAATAATGTTTCCCCTCAATGGTCACAAAGTACTTCCCCAAACCCTGCCTGACCAGGATTTCAAATCCATTTCGCAAGCTCGTTATTACGGGTAGTTCCTACAAAGGATCGGACTAATGACGTCTACAATACTTGAATTATCGATGTACATGCTACATAGTTGGTTCTCATCCTTCAGAGACTAAGAATGTACTACGAGTATCCGTCGACTGATTAGGGAGCCTCTGTCAAAATTTATTTGTGCTGTCCATTGTTGGTGGACTCCGAAAAGCAGATCTGGTAGAGAAGCAGGACAACTCCGAACAATATCATGCCGCTGTGTGAGGAAGTCAGAGGCAGAGTACCAAATTAAATCCTTGGGCGTAAGGGCAAGGTGGCTATAAGAGGATTTGATGTGATTGATGAGGATGTGTAGTCTGCGTTGGGGTCTATCTATCCATCTCCCACTGAAGAACCAATCCCTCCTACCTCAATCGTTACCCACGCCCCATCTCCATGGCCAGGCTGGGCAGGGGAGGAAATAGGAATAGATAAAGAAGTCAAGGGAGTAATACCTACCTCGCCTCTCAGAAGGAGGCCCTGGAGTGAGCTGTGCTCACGCAGGCACAAGGGGCTAGTTGCTCCTACGACACCTTGGAAGGTCCTATTTCTTTCCAACCAAAGTGACCATAAGATAGAGAGAATAGTGTTCCGTAAAATGGTGAGGCCAAGAATAGACAATGGAGGGGGGAGGAGGGCATTCGATCAGGAACAGGCTATCTATAGATTCCAGGGTAACCAACTTGAAATCGAATGACATCAGAATGAAGGGCCAAACATGTCTTGCAATCTTGCAGTGCAAGAAAAGGTGGATCACTATTTCTTTGCTGTCTTTATACATACAGCAGCAACTGGGTAGGTGGCTACCTCTCACTTGCAAATGGGCAAAGGTGAGCACTCTATATACACTCACAAGCCATAGAAAGGCATGGATTTTTGGTGGAGCTTGGATGGACCAGGCTCTGTAGGCAAGAACTGGTTGAGGGCTGGTTGGGACTCCAGTGTTGCAGAAGGAGGAACAGGGATGATATCTGAGGGGGTGGGAGATGACACAATATTTTATAGCCTCACATGCTGTTGACATAGGACTCCAGTCTTGCTATGAGTGATGAAAACTCAGGTTCTTCATCACTGTTTAAACTACATTAAAAAGTGGGCCCAAGACTTCAAAGAGGTCATCACTGGTGGCATTGAGATCAGCAGCAACTTCTGCCAATCTTGGGAAGGCTTGTTCCAGAGTTCAAACCCCAGGCCAAGGTCTCTCGATAGCCTAACTTGTTGGCCATTTATGGCTGCAAACCATATTAAATATGTGGGCAGAACAAATATTAAATGTGGTTAATACCCCTCCAAGCATAGAAAAGTAAGCATTGACTTACTGCTTTAGTTAGCCAACTTAATATGTTTGTCCCACATCAATTGCTGATGACAGAGTGCCAGATTGCAAATTACCACCAACATTTACAAGGAGAACTATTTCATCCTTTCTAATAATTTATATATAATGCATCATTTTATGGGCTATTGGTTTGTGCAATAATCTATCTCATATGACCATGTGACCTCATAACCATCATACTTGGTCATGTCATATCCGATTTGTCATGAGTACAACTCAAAGCCATCATCATGCTATTTTCTTCATCTGTTATACTTTTTTCTTATGGAATTCCCAACTTTCTTTATTTGTTGACCAACCATCATATTGTCTTGTACCTGAGGTTGTGCTGAGGATGCGACTATAAAGAGCCGCCTCTTAATTTTAGCTTAAGCCTTCCAGGAAACAGACTGAGAAGGTTTCACTTAATGCACTAACTTCATCTCAAAGCCCCTCACAAATCCCAAACATGCACCTTAGAATCACTCCTAGTGGCAAGCAAAATTAACAAATTTCCAATGCAACAAGGTCATAAAATAGAATGTTTTTACCCACCATAAAAGTGAAATATAGAGATTGGTAACTAAAAATTGTCATGCAACAAGAAAAAGTAAACTACTCTCTTTTTCTTTTGATGTCTTTTATTGTTCTCTTTTTAGAAGCAAAAAGGAGATGAATGTGGAGCAGATCACAACATCCCAGCAGCATCTAGTTATTAATGTTTCTTTGAATTTCATAAATAGAGAAACTAAGGAAATGCTAAGATACCCATCAGCACCTTGTGTGTTGTTAGTCGAAATGAACTCATAGATATTCCTGTACAAGGGAATAGGTTCACCTGATCGAACCATGCTCAGATACCCATCTGCTCAAAGCTTGACAGATTCCTGTTCTCAGTCGAATGGGAGCAAGCTTTCCCTGGTTCTTACGCATTCACTCTACCAAAATCTACCTCTGACCACTACCCTATCCTCTTAGATACGGCCGCAGTCCAGAGAGGTCCCAAGCAGTTCAGGTTCGAACTTGCTTGGCTTCAAGAGGAGTCCCTTCTTGAATTAATTCCCATCTGGTGGAATTCGATGTCCACACTTGTTATAGGAAGGGCTGGGTACAGGCTGCAGACCAAAATTCAGCTACTTAAAGTAGCTTTGAAGAACTGGAGCTTGTCCCGGCCTGGGAACTACTCTCATATGAAAAACTCTCTTTTCCAAGTTATCCCATCCCTAGATTCCTTACAGAGCAAGATATTTCTCTCAGATCTTCTACTCGTCTGGATTACTTTACAAACCTTAAGAAAGAAGAACTCTACTGGTTTCAACGCTCTCGTGTGAAATGGTTGAAAGCAGGGGACTTAAACACAAGTTACTTTCATCGAATTGCCAATTGTCGAAGAAGGGAAAACACCATCACCATCCTTAAAAAGGATAACATCCCACTGATTCACCCAGGGGATATAGAGGCAGCCATACTAGCATATTTTCAAAACCTTTACGTGGCCCCCCCGGTCCGCAGGCCTAGGATGACCTCTTTGGACTTTCTCACTATTCCTGCCCAGTGGAACTCTTGGCTAGAAAGAAACTTCACAGAGGCTGAAATTCTTGCGGCCATTAACAATCTTGCAAAAGATAAAGCCCCAACACCGGACGGCTTCCCCATATCGCCTTTCAAATTCTTCTGGGATACCTTTCGCCAAGATTTCATCTCCTTCTTTGAAGAGTTCCACTATAGGGGAATTATCCACAAAGCTATCAACGCGACCTTTATTGCCCTAGTTCCGAAAGTGGAAGGAGCAGAGGAACTGAAACATTTTCAACCCATTAGCCTAATTAACTCTTCATACAAAATTCTATCCAAAGTGCTTGCAACCAAACTTCAAAAAGTCCTCCCTTTCATTCTCTCGCCTTCCCAAACAGCCTTCATTAAAGACATGCAAATACTTGATGGCGCTTTGGTTGCCCATGAGTGCATCCACTCCAGACATGTTTCCAAGAAACCTGGGCTTGTTTCAAAATAGACTGGGAAAACCATGGCTAGAATGGGCTTTGGCCACAAGTGGAGAAAATGGATGAAAGGCTGCTATTCCAATCCGCACTTCTCCATCATCATTAATGGCTCTCCTAAAGGTTACTTCCCATCCTCTAGGGGACTCCAACAAAGGGACCCCCTCTCTCCTTTCCTATTCACAATTGTGGCTGAAGTATTCAGTAGGTCTCTCTCCCGTCTCTATCATGAAGGATGGCTTTCAGGATTTAAGAGCTCTACACAGGGACCTGTAGTATCTCGTCTGCAGTACGCAGACGACACTCTGGCCTTCCTAGATGCCACACCACGAGAAATCGATAATCTAAGGATTTTCCTTAGATGTTTCCAGGAGGCCACTGGATTTAAGATAAATATGGATAAATCTAAAATGATGACACCTGATCAAATCAGATCCTTATCCCAAATTGGTCCTGCCAGGTTGAGCAGTTACCCTCTACTTACCTTGGCCTTCCTTTGGGATTAGGCAAACCAAAAAAGAATCTTTGGTCCAAGGTGATTGATAAGGTAGAGAAACGCCTATGAGGCTGGAAAGGAAGATTCATGTCTCTGGCAGGTCGCAAGACCCTCATCAACGCTACCTTAGCAAATATCCCAGTCTACCTAATGTCCCTTTTTCACATGTTGGCTTCTATAGCCAATCGCCTGGAACAATTATCCATGAACTTCCTATGGTCTGGCCAACCAAAACAGATGAAGTTCCACCTTATCTCCTGGGAAAGAGTCTGCCGACCGAAAATACAAGGACTCGGCATCAAAATCCGGAGACAACGCAACCTGGCACTGCTCAGCAAGTGGTGGTGGTGTCCAGCCACACAACCAGATGCCCTCTGAGCTCAAGTCATTTGTCACAAAAACAAAATCAGTGACTCCTCCTGGGTGCCACAAGAGAGACGAAGATATTGTGCATCAGGAGTATGGAATTCCATTACTCAATCCCAAGCCCTTTTTAAGAACTTCATTAGATTTTATGCCAGAGAAGGGTCCAAAGTTAAATTTTGGCCTAATCTTTGGTTTGGCCATTCCCCCCTCAAAGATTTATATCCCTCCCTTTATTCCTTAGCTTCACACCCGCACTCAACAGTAGCGGAAGAAATGGTCCAAATAGGAGGGCGAAGAGTGTGGACTCCATCCTTTAGGAGGAACCTCTCTGACGCTGAAATTCTAGTGGAAGCGACTCTTTGTTGTGGACGCTATCCCCTCTGGTTACTTCACAGTTGCCTCATTCTACAAAAGACTCATCCAATCTCCTACTTTTCCTTTCAACCCTCCCTCGCTAGTTGACAAAGCTTGGTCCTCCAAGCACCCCCAAGGTTCAGACCTTTAACTGGATAGCTTGCTCACAGAGAGCATTAACTGTGGACCAACTGCAAAAGAGGGGTATCTCAACCCCTAACAGGTGCATTTTTTTGTGCCTAAGTGAGGAGGAGACCAGCGCCCATCTTTTCCTTCATTGCGAGCAGGTGAGACACCTATGGCGGAGACTTCTATGCCTGTTTGGCTTTCAATGGGCTACTCCACCATTGGTGGCCTCTCTACTGTCCACAGACTTCGCCATGCCTTGGCCTAAAGCAGGTAAAATCCTCTAGAAGGCTGCCAGTGCTGCTTGCATATGAGTAATATGGAATGAAAGGAACCACAGGATCTTCCAGGG
Organism: Amborella trichopoda; assembly: GCF_054954075.1. Taxonomy (NCBI): domain Eukaryota; kingdom Viridiplantae; phylum Streptophyta; class Magnoliopsida; order Amborellales; family Amborellaceae; genus Amborella; species Amborella trichopoda. The sequence goes on along the minus strand of NC_142342.1, from coordinate 17,803,775 downwards.
ACATCATCAACCGCTGACTGCCCTTTTTCACAAGATCAAATATTTTGGGTGACCAACCACAAAGTGTTTGCCGGAATACCCTCGAACTCCTATCTTAGCCATTGGGAGAACATTCTTTTTCATAAGCCCAAGAAACCAGTTAAACCCAGCAATTGGCAACCACCCCCTAGAGGAGCCATCAAACTGAACTTCGATGGCTGCTCAAGGGGCAACCCTGGGCCATCTGGGGAGGGGGGTGTGTTCAGAGACTACGAAAGGAAAATCCTCTTCACGTTTGCTGAACCACTGGGCTTAACAGACTCCCAACAACCTGAAGCCAAGGCCCTTCTGATTGGGATCAAGCACTTTGACCCGTCATGGGGATCTAACCTGATTGCTGAAGGGGACTCATACAACGTCATTGCCTGGGCTTCCATAACGTCTACGCCACCTTGGTACCTCCTGCCCATTTTTGATGAAATAGAATGCTTATGCAGGGATATCAGCACCTCATGGACGCATACATTCAGGACGTGCAACGCTCTCGCAGATCTTTTGGCCAATTGATGGAGCAGATCTTTTGTACAACCAGGGACCCTCTTAAGCTCGCTGCTGTTTTTGCCTCTCCCTTCTCTTGCTTTATCCTCTTTTTGTAAAAAGGGTGTACATATAAACCCTTTCTTTTTTGCTTAGCCAACTCTCGGTTGTCATGAGCTTTCTCTCTTTTGTTGCCTTTTGTAATTTTTGGGTTTTTATCTGTAAAGGAGACTCCCCGCCTGTGGGGGGCTGGGTAGCACCCATTTTTGTGTAAGGGTTAGCTATCCCCAAACACTTGTACTTTTCTTTTTGTTAATGTTACTGTTAACTTTATCAAAAAAATTAAAAACATACCTTGTGTGTTGTCGTTGTACAATGTCACAGTACTCAAAAGGCTTACCAGCCACAGAAGCAGCAACAAGTCCACTGATGTGAGCCATGTCCATCATCAAGAATGCACCCACCCCATCTGCAATCTTCCAAACCAAGAGACAATTAGTTCATTGAAATGTAAAACATACAAAAGAAAAAATATCAACATTCAATAAATAAGCTCTGGAAAATATTGGCACTTCATTAACTCTTAGTCATACCTTTCTCATGCGTGGGTAGTCAAAATCTCGAGGATACGCGCTAGCACCAGCTATTATAAGCTTTGGACGAAAAAGATTTGCAGTTTTCTCTAGCATTTCATAGTCAATGAGGCCTGGCCAAACACCAAAACACCCAAGAAAAGAAAAAAATATTAATACATGAGATTTCAAATAAGCATTATGCAGCATTAACTGGGCCCAAGATACAACTTAAATAAATGAACAAAATCCACCTGTTGATTCGTCAAGCCGGTAGGGAATAGACTCAAAATATATCGATGTGGCTGATACACGCCTCTTAGGAGTCATGAACCCATGAGACAAATGCCCACCATGAGGTAGATCCAACCCCTGAAGAGAAGTAAAAACAACTTAAAAATATCTCATAATTCATTCAATTAACAAGAGTAAAACAGAGGGATAATAAATAGATTAGGACAACAATTTATTACAGAAAACTCAGAACTTACCATAATTCGATCATGTGGACTAATAAGTGCAGTGTACACAGCAAAATTGGCAGGAGAGCCAGAAAATGGTTGAACATCAACACCCCACAACTTTTGTCAAGATGAAATGCTTGTAAAGCCCTCTCTTGACAAAGTGTCTCCAACTGATCAATGTTCTCATTGCCACCATAGTATCTGAAACCCAGAAATGGACAATATTTAGGGATCATCATCAAACCATATATAGAGAGCTATGCAGCAATTACCTCTTTCCAGGCAAGCCTTCAGAATATTTGTTCGTGAGGCAAGAACCAACTGCTTCCATTACACCCCGGGAAGTGTAATTTTCAGAAGCAATATGCTCCAAGCAGCTAAATTGCCGATGTTTTTCCCCCAATAATCGCATACACTTCTGGATCAGTTTCTCTCAGGTTTGAACCCTCGAAACTGCTTCTGATAGTACCTTTACAAGGTATAATCAGACGACATTAAACATAAGCATAATATTGTTATATAACATGTTCACCTTCAGAATTAATCTTTTTGACACTAACAATAAAATATTAATCTTTTTGACACTAACAATAAAAAAATCGCATAAAGTGACTGCCTATGAACTAAAAAATATAAAGAAGTTGCTGCTTATTAGGCCTTTTCTCTACCTTTGGAGTGAGGAATCACCATTATTTCCCGGTTCCAAGCTGTTACAATTGGCCTTTGGGCCATATATGTAGTACAAGTAACCTATGTGGCACGAGAAATCTTTCAAGTGCTAAACCCAAGGAATTTAGCGTTATAGCGTCATTGCAGGTGACATCACAATCAGATGAAACAAAAGGATTGATTGGAATTAGATGGCTCTAGGTCCAAGAGATTTAATGGATTATTTTTCAAATAAACCAATGGCATTATATGTAATTATCACGTATTAGGGAAGCATATCTAGTGGTGAATAAGTTGACTAATTTGGGAATAAAGTTAAAAATCAATTAAGGTATGTTGCCATGAACCATTTAGAGGTAATTCTACTATTCTTTGTCCCCCTTCTGTGGGAACACTTTTGCCCACGTGTTTGTCATCCATCCTGTATTGATTTGCACTTGTGTTGAAAATGCTGAAAATGGTGCCTAAACTGTAATAGCCATAAGGGAAAAAAAAAATTTCCCCCATATTATGGCATGATACCAATTTAAATACTCCCAAGAAGGCAATCCAAACTCGCACTTAGTTTGGGGGCATGGGATCTTCTACCGCCTTAGAGGCAACCCAACAACTGTAATACCATTTCTCTTTCATAAAACTTCATATTTTCCAACCCACAACATCTCCCAGGGATAAACCAAACGTAAAATCAAGCAAGTCTTATTACAGTTGGAATCATTCAGAGCCAGGTAAAGATTATGTTAGACAGAGTCAAGGTCAAGTTCAGCACATAATAGCCAACTCAAGGCTAGTCTCCAGTAAATCTGGTTAAAACTATATTATCTAGAGTTCAAGATAGCTAAGGTTGACTAAGGCAAATGTTAATGAAGTCAACCGGACTGCAAACCATCAAATGGACTTAGCACTTACTGTCATAATGATTTTAGAACTGTTAAGGAATCAACCATCAATCTATCCAAACTACCTCCCAACAACCATATTAGAATACAAAGAAGAAACCATTGAGGCAAATATTTTTAGCCTGTTCTATGCTCAGCTACAACATGAATGGTCTTTTCAAATTTTAGGTCCATCGGTCATGCATACACAATAGAATATGGAAACATCTACTTAGGTGGAATGCTGGCTTCCAAAACTAATGGCCCATGGCGATCTCTTAGCCATTCATAGTGGAATATTATTTCTTCAACTACTACAACTCCTGCTCCTGAAACAAATTTCAGAAACTGTAACATCAATCTAATAAATACAGATTTTAAGATAATCCAAACTTAGATCATCAAATGCTAGGCAATTCAGGAACTCGAAGTGCATCACTTAATGGGCCAAACTGCATTCCTTTCTTCAAAATAAAAACACAAAATATAACATCCTAAAAAAATTTAGTGTTTATATCCCTTTCTATTAAACATAAATCCAATGCTCTGTTCCAAAAAATGCTTTTCTATAGAAACATCCATTATAAATCAAAGGCTTCCTGTCCACCCTAAAGAGAAAGCCTCTTACCCCAAACTTATAAGTTCAATTCATCACTTATAGGATAGATTCCTCTCAATTAAAAAGCCCAAGAACATCCTTATCACAAACACAATTTCAAAACACAAGTATGCACATGTGTGCAGAGACACATATGGTAGGACAACAACTCAGGATTACATATATCACAGTATGAGAGACATCACAAGCATAAAGGAGTAGAGTCCCTTCTGTCCTCCTCTCATTTAGATTCACAGACCAGTAGCCTGATAGGCATTTAGGCATTGTTCTATAAATCACAACATAATATTTCTTCTCCTTAATCCGATGGATATTACAAACATAGACAGCCCTGTTGTTTACCAGGCCTTCTAGTTTGTTTTCCACTAAAAGAATATGGCCCAATCCCCACAGGTGAATGCATAAAATAACACCTTGTCATAAAACTGACAATCCCCACAAACAAGAGACTGTTGCTCCCAACTTCCCCTTCTCATGACAAGTATTATGGTTAACTGCTATGAGCACTCCAAGACACTGAAAGAATCTAAGACCAATCTGCTATGCTCAGGCAACCACATTTCTCCTATATGCCTTGCAACCACCACAGAAGTAAAATCACAAGTACATAACCTAATATCCAACGCCCAAGGCCCAAATTTGTTCCAGTGATTTTATTGTTGTTTGATATGCATCAACCTTCTAGTCTGTAGCAGCCTCTCCATACTCCATAAGGCAATCCAAAAATGAGAATATCACTTTGCTATCACGATATCCGGAAAAATACTTAATAATATTATATTTGTCATCATTGTACACAGATTCTAGTGCTTCAATATCTCTACAATTTTCATTGCCTGCTTCCCTCCAGAACTTATCGTCTTTCTTTTATTTCAAAACTATTACCAATTTACCATATTAAGATTTGAAGACTTTTTAAAGCTATTTTTTCAGCTATGTGGTAAACAATGATGCTTATTGAGATTCAACCTCCCCTCCAATCAAAGAATTTCCATGGAGTAAATGGGCCCAAGGTATTGGTCGTCAGTGTGGCATAGGCCTAAGGCATGGGTCATCATGGTGGTGGGTGCCGCAACATATGTCGTGGGCTCCATTTCTATTAGTCGCTGGTTAATTTTCAAAATGGAAAAGGGAGGATGAAGTCATCTCAGTAACAATGTTAATTTTATTTGCTATAGTATCTTCCTCTGCTATGAACAAAGGGTGGTTTTCCACTTTTCTTTTCCATAATTTTCCGTCCGTTAAGCTTGATTCTTATGGTGAATAAGTTCATAACTCTTAACTTCACTAGCATCAAACAAGTATAAAAGAGCAAGCCGAAAGGGCCACAAGAAAAAGCCCACCACATAGGAAGAGAGAAAACCAGGGTATGTGAATAGAAAATTCATGCCATATATTAAAACAAGCCTACTTATACATCAAAGAGAGAAGATGCTACCTCTGTAAAACAAAAATTTGAACTCATACCGGCAATGTCAAGAGAAGGAGCAGACACAGATGGTGATGACCTGCTTGTGACAAGGCTTCCTTCGAGGGACCGATAGTGAGACGAAGAGCAAGCTGTGATTAAGCGAAGGTTTCTCTTGTTGCTAGGGTTGGAAAGGGCGGATGGAGTAGTGTTAGAGGGAAGGTTAACAGAGAATAGAGATTTTTCGATCAAAGCCATGGATGTCACTTCCAGTGTTTCTCACTCTACAAGCACAAAACAAAGGGAACGAGAATGAAGTTGAGAGAGAGAGAGAGAGGTTCAGAGAGGACATGAATAAAAGCAGAGAGCAGGTTTTCCGCGAGAGGGAGAGGCGGTTGAGCGCATGCAGTGCAGTAGGAGTAGGGCGCTTTAACTTTCCTAATACTTACTATCATCCACGTGTTTTGGTAACTCACTCATGCCCTTAGTGGGAGTCCACTCTCTTCTCATCACCGTTTATCCATTAAAATGGAGGTCATACTCTGCTTAAGATCATGTGAAATTTATGTCGTGGCATACGAGGAATTACGTGTATTTAAGGAAAGGAAAAAGTTTTTATAAGGTTGCGACCTGAAAATGTAGAATTACGTATGCACCTCAATAATCCATCAAAAAATGTTGTTTTAATGTTGAAAAACCATCTAATTGATAATCTGAACAATGAGATGTATGCATATGAAAAAATAAATTGATTTTGAGTCCCAAAAATAGTGCTTCTTGTAATATATTATCTAGACCGTCCATTTTCAAGATTTTCATATGTTTATTGATCTACTTGATTTTAAGTATTTTTTTATTTTAAAATTTTATAATTAGATATGAAAATATATTTTCAGATAATCTTAATAATTTTTCAGACCAAAATTACATCTTACGATAAAATTTGGAGGTGTGTTGTAATTGGATTGTTTATCATTATTTACTTTGTTAATAGGAGATAAAGGAATCGGTGAGAATGGCGAATAAAGAGGAAGCAAAGGATGATCTAGATCGGAGAATGGATCATTTGTTGCTGCTAGATGATGACATAAAGGAATCGATGAAATGGTCTATTTGTATGGTGGTGGGTTCATTTTTGCCCCCTTCAAATGACCTTTTTAGTCTTGGAGATTGGGCTGGGAACGGGTCGGATCGGGGCCAGATGAGACCAAATTCAGATCTGGATCTAACTAGTATACATCGGATCTGGGTTCAAACTAGATCCTAGATATTCGAACTGGAATCCAGATCTGAATAGTATACATCGGATCTAGATATGGATCCGGATTACTATATATATATATATATATATACTTTTTTAAAAAAATTATATATAGAAAATAAAAATTTACTTTGTCTAAAAAAATTGGGTTGGATATGGATCTGAATCAAATCTGGATCCGAGTCTCGAATCCGATCTTGATTTCAATTCGGACCTAACCTTTTGGTTCGGATCCGGATTTCGGATCAAATTTTGGGTCCATACCCGGATCCGAATAGGGTCCGAAATTTGGGTTTCAAATCCGAATAGGGTCAATTTGCACCCCTTACTTTTGGGTTCGAATTGGAATAAAGTTGGACAAAGATATCATATAGTTTAGTACAATTATTTATAAAGAAAACCCAAGTATATCTTATTGTGATCCTCAATAAAATAACATAATCCATTGAACCCCTCTTTGATGCAGGAGGAGATGGTCCCTATACATCAGTATGCACTAGATCAAACATAAAAACATAAATTGAATTGTTGTGATTGAATGGTAACACATGCATTTTAAAGAGTTTGCATAACCATAATTTTTAACATGTTCGAGAGTTTTAAAAGAAATAGAATCAATAACATCATGAGAAAACAAAAATTTTAACTGAGAGGAGAAAATATGACTTAGATGTTTGTTCCACAAAGATCCTTTATCAGGTATTATAGCATAGGCAGAAGTTTCAATATGAGTGTTTAAATGAAGATGGTCTAGAAAGTAAAGGTCACCAACTTTATGCCTAGTCCCAATCATTTTCCCCCACTATCGATCCTACACATGATCCAAAAGGAGTAAAAACAACATTACAATTAGAACGGATAATCTGACCAATAGAAAGAAAATTTAGAGAAATGGAGGGAACATGATAAACACTAGAAAATTCAATTTACCAAAAGGATCAATAATCAATTCTTAAGTGCCTCTCGTTCTGTTCACTTGGCAGCTATTTTACATATCACTCATGATGATCTGAAGCAAATCATTGAGAGTTTGGAAACAAGGCTAGATAAATGATGAGCATTATAGGACTTTGTAAAGAAGTCAACAAGTTGTGTGGAAGATGAGATGTATGGATGAGAGATTGGCAGCTATTTTACATATCACTCATGATGATCTGAAGCAAATCATTGAAAGTTTGGAAGCAAGGCTGGAGAAACGAGGAAAATTATAGGACTTTGTAAAGAAGTCATCAAGTTGAGTGGAAGATGCATGTATGGAAGAGAGATTGTCACAACTAAATATCTATGTATGTACTTGGCGCGCTCATGGAACTCTTGGTTCTTAGCAATATAAATTGCATTTTGTTAACTCATTGAAAGAGGACAAAAAGACGTCGCTTTCCTCTTTTCATCCCGCTAGCCCACGGGATTTGGACTTGCCTTATGGAAAGCTCAAATATTCAAGTAATCTTCTTATTATTCTACTTGCGCATTTAGGGCTTTTTCACCATCATTCCTCGAGCCAGTCCCTATGGCTTCTCTAAGTGATTCTCCTTAGCCAAAGAATGAGGACTTTGCCATATAAACATGCGGCCATGAAGGGATTACGTCTTAGAACCAGACCTTCTTTAGGTCCTTTGGATGTAGACCCACTGGCGATAGTTGTTGTTGATTCAAACAAGGAAAACTTCAATTTGTTGCATGCTGAAGGATTTCCATATGCACAAGAGGAGGAAGTCTTCTTCGATCCTGAGCTAGTTTTTAGTGGAGGCGGACCTTGCCCCTCCATTAAATGCCATCCCTCATATTGAGGAAGAGAATGCTTTGATGCCCTTAAATGACCAGATTTCGCCTCTAAGAGAAGATAATATTATTGATGAAGAAGAGAGTTGTGTTGCTGATATGATGGGAGATATGGGTATGGGTTTTGAGGTCCCCATAGGGGTGATCTATTAGGAGATTAAAGACATGGAAAAAGCAAAGAAATTGTCTGAGGCTCATCATGTATTAGATATTGTGAACTCTGCAAAAGGAGGGAAAGAAAAAGAAAGACCAGGTGGTGCCTAAGCCATCCAGATCGTCCGCTCGGCTTGTTTCTTGGGGCTTTGTGCATCGAGGTTCTTCTTCACAGAAATTAGTAGATGCAGTTGATGTTGTGGTGAATCACAATAGTGACTCCTCATATGATTTGTCGTGTGCTTTGGATGAGGCAAGGATGCGAAAAGAACTTTATTTTGGCTCCTTTGGCTCGAGCCTAGAAGGTCCAGGCTCCTCTTCTTATCCTCCTCCTTTTTAATGAATATTATCTCTTGGAATGTAAAGGGTTTGGGTGACCCTAGACATAAGCAGGATGTGTTTTTTTTTGTTCGGAAGTTTAAGCCTATATTTTGATTTTGTAGAAGACTAAACTTCCAAGTCCCAATCTTTCAAGGGTTAGAAAAGTTTAGGGCTTAGTGGCAGTTAGTTTTAATGGTATAGATTCTACAGGGGCTTCAAGTGGGTTTTGGGTTTTGTGAGACCCTTCGGTTCCACAAAGTTTTGTGTCCTTGTAAAAAGATAGATAATTAGTTGTGGGTTTCCAGGGGCTTTTACCTGGATTTTTTTGGAGCTTAATGAACGCTTATTGTATGCACAATGCAATTCAAAAAGAACTTTTTGCTAGTGATATGGCTGATGTATTACAAAATTTTTATTTTCCTATATGCATTTGGGGGATTTCAATCTTGTTTGTTGGCCTAATGAGTCATCTGGTAAGGGTTCTATTAATTATACTATGAGGTTATTCAATCATTTTATTGAATGTCATTCTCCGATGGATTTTTCTATTTTGGGTACAGTTTTTTACATAGTCCAATACTAATACCATCAATTTATCTATGTCGAAGTTTTGATAGATTTCTTGATCTCTGGTGACTAGGTGGATATGTTTCTGTTGGTCTCTATCAGGGCTTTACCGAAACTATCTTAGACCATACCCCCATTTTGTTAAGCTCTAACACTAGCAGGGGGGTCCTAAACCTTTTAGAATGGAGATAGGTTGGTTGGAAGACCAGGAGGTGGTAGATATCATTAAAAGTGCTTGGGAAAATATCATCACCTATGGTTCCATGGATTTCCAATTACACAAGAAGTTGCTTAATGTTAAACATAAATTGATTTAGTGGAAAGTTGAAAGCAACTATCATGTGAAGGCCAAAATTGAGACAATCTTAATGGAGATTTATTTGTTAGACCATAATATCCAAATTGTTGGGATGTTCACAGAAGAGGTAAGGGTGGACAGGAATGCAAAATTAAAATCTCTCCATGACCTTCTCAAATTGGAGGATATTTATTGGAAATCGAGATAGATCTAAGTGGTTGAAGGAGGATGACCTCAACACAAAAAATTTCATGCTATCGTCAGTACTCGTTGAAGGAAAACATCTAGGGTATTGATATCCCAGGTGTTCAGGAAGGTGGTAGTGGTGGTACAAAAAATGCTATTGTTAATCGTTTTCGTAAGGCCTTCACCTTCAGATGTTAGATTCAACCCTAGAATGGATCGTGTACCTTTCAAAGTTCTATCGCGTAAGATGGGGAACCAACTGGAAGTCGGTGTAACTTTGAAAGAACTTAAGAAAGCGGTCTTTTCACTTTCGGGGCATAAAGCACCTGAACTTAATGGTTTCCCATTATAATTTCTTTTAGAAATTTTGGGGAATGATTGATGGGGACCTCTTCCATATGGTTAATGGTTTTCTTTTAAGAGGAAAAATTTTTAGGGGTGCGAATTCCACGTGTATCGCTCTCATTAATAAGAAATAAGTTATAGTTAGATTATCAGATATCAGACATATTAGCCTGTTTACTAGCCTCTACATGATTATGGTTAAAATTTTAGCTGAAAGGCTAAAGGTTGTGCTAGCAATGCTTATTTATGGTCCCCAATCTACATTTATACATTATCCCTCGATCTCATATAGGGTTCTGGTGGTTTAGAAAAGTATCCCTTCAAAAATTTTGAGCCGATTGCAAGGGATGGTCATTAAGTTGGATGTGGAAAAAGCTTGTGATATAGTGGAATGAGGTATTCTTTCAAAGGTGATAAGAAGAATGGGTTTTGCAGATAGATGGAGGAATTGGATTTTTGGATGCCTTTCTTCAGCTCATTTTTCTATTCTGATTAATGGTAGTCCCAAAGACTTCTTCAAAACCTCTAGGGCTTTAAGTCGAGAAGATCGCCTATTGCTTTTATTATTTACCCTATATGCTGAATGATTCAGTATTTTAGTTCATAATGTGGAAAGCAGGGGTACCTTCAAGGGATTTGAAGTGGTCAATGTAGGGCCTTGTGTTTCCCACCTCCAATATGTAGATTACACACTTATTTTTTGTGAGGTTGATCAACTTCAAGTTGGTAACATTGTTAGATTCTTGAGATGCTATGAAGTTGATATGGGACTAAAAGTTAATTTTGAGAAAACTTTTCTGATTGGTATTAATTTTAATGAGACCCTTCTGAAAGACATTGTAGACTCTATGGGTTGAAAGGTTGATGCCTTTCTGATTACTTATTTGGGCATGCCAATCTCTGATGTCAGGTTAACCATTTCGGTGTGGGATAAGTGGCGCAAAGAGTTAAATTTAAGCTTGACTTTTGGAAACCTAAATACTTGTCTTTCAGTGGAAGAATTACTTTGATAAGAGTGTGCTTGGAAAATCTCTCTATCTATCAAATGTCCCTTATACAAATGCCTAAATCAATTGTTAAAAAAATTGAGAGGACGATGCGAGACTTATGTGGGGCTCTCACGAGGATGCTAGAAAATTTCGTATGTTAAGGTTGGATATCGTCTTTACTCCCAAGAGTGAAGGGGGTATGGGGATTCGAAATATCAAGCTTATCAATCAAGCTCTTCTTTGTAAGTGGTGGTAGGGAAGTTTTCATTTTAAAGATAAATTGTGGTATCAAGTTTTATTGGCTAAATATGGTCTAGAGATATATGGTATGTGGTTAATGTAAAGAGTCTCAGGTTTCTCTAAAGAGACTCAGTGTTCATTAATCAATATGAATATGCAAGCTTGTCTTATATAGACAAATATATATCACAATAATATAAATAAATCATAGACACCTAAACTATACCCAGACTTACCATAAAATATTGAATATTACACCTACCCGTCCCATATATATTGATTACCATATAGACCTTTCATATTAACCTGATACACAATATATACTTTCTTTTCTATGCTCCCCCTCAAACTCAAGATGCTGAGAGAGAGCAGCTCAAGTTTGAACACCAAGTTGCAGAAATGAGTAGTTGGATCTTCAGGTGCATACTCAGATTGCTTGATCAATAAGCACAAATGAACATTAGAGCATGATAGGCTCAAGCAACGACATATCAATAAGCCTCAGAAACTGAAGGCTTGAGCAACAGACAAAATCTTCAGATCTTCTCCAAAGAGCAGTTTGAATACTAATTGCGGAAATGAGAAGTTGGATCTTCAAGTGTATAACATGACCAATAGATGCAGTGGTTGTCATGCTTAAATTGCTTGATCAACAAACACAGAAAGCAGCGGCTAATCAACAAGCCTCAGGAACTGATGGCCTCAAGAACTGATGGCATATCAGAATAGGCTCGATCAAAGTAGTCAAGACACTGGAGAGAATAGAATGACACTTAGAAAAGTCAAAAGAACTCGGTGTGGATCCGAGACGGATTCCGCAGCTCGTACATCAGAACAAACATGATCGAGTAACAGGACAACAAACTTGATCAAACAACGTGAAGATGAATTCAAAAAATCTACTTTTTTTTTTTTGTACAAGTTTTTAGAGGGGTTTATTAACTAATCTAGCTGGGATTGGGCGAATGGCTTATTTTTTCAAAAAGATTGTTCTTCATTAGGGCAAAAAAAACACACTTTTTTTTTTAAAAAAAAGTGCCACAATTTACAAAAGTGATTCACTACAATTTCTACAATTTATGGGCACAAGCATAAAAGATTCAAACTTTTCATTGGGTCGAGCAAGAAACATTATGAACCACCAACAATTGCAAGACCAAATGAATATAGTGGACCACCAAGAAACAATAGGGATCAGCAACACTTTTCTTTTAAGATATGACTTTTTCAATGTAAGCTTCACTGTCCTCGCGAAAACTGGTTTTTTGATGGGATAAAAACCCACTCGATGCTACCAACAGTGGCAACGGAAGGAGGAGGAGGTAAACCACGAGAGGGAAAATCTTACCAAAAACAAAACAGGGTAGAGAGACCCAATATAGGAAGGAGAGAACAAGAACAGATCAGATCTCTTTAGAGGCAGTCAGTGAATGCGATGGCTTCTGATTTGGACGGAGGAACTGGTTCGTGCTCAGCGAAAATACTCCTGAACTTGCAGATGGTGGTTTCTTGGCTCACATATCTGAAAAATAGGTGGTTTCAGATGACCTTTCTGGAGTCACAGATGATTCTAGGCTCTCAGATGTTAAAAATAGGTGTTTCATATGGCATTTTCGGATAACGGTTTTTAGATATATCAGTTTCAGGGACTGTTTTTAGAGGCCGTTTATTTCTTCTTCTTTTTTTTTCTTTTTTTTTTTTTTTTTCAGATGCCGATTTCTGTGGGTGGGTGGTTTTGAACAGGTGGTTTTTTATATGGTGTTTTTGCAGAATGGTATTGAATGCGGTATTCGAACGGTATTCAAATACTGATAAGGGCAAGGTGGTTCTTTTATGAAGGGTTTCTTTGAGCAGGTGGGTTCAATATGTGGTTTTTGTACGGTTCAGGGAACTTTTTGGAGGGTCCAAAGCATTACAGCTCATATATTTTTCAACGAGCTTTCCGGCTTAAGTGGGTCAGATTTCAGATGACCTAGACCCTCAGAACAAGATCGTGAGGCTAATAAGATTTCAGATGATCTAGACCTTGACATCAAGATCTTGAGGCTAATAACGCCGAGAGGCGGAGGGGACGTTTTTAAGATGGGTCGAACTAGGACATGATTGAATAAATCATAGGAATGAACACATAACAGACTCGATCATAGGAATGAACATATTGAAGATCAATCTGACTATTACCAATTGAAGAATTTCAAGTGTTTTTTTTAATAGACAAATACATATCATAATAATAGAAATAAATGATAGACACCTAAACTATATCAATTACAATATACATTTTTTATATTAATTTGATACACAATATATACTTTCCTTTTTACAGATAGGAAGCGAGAAAGTTAATGTAAAGAGATCTATATTTTGGAAGTCTATCTTTCTTTACAAGCCATTGCTTGAACGGAGTTTGTGGTGTCTAGGTAATGGTAACCAAGTATCATTTTGGCATCATAAATAGTTGGAAGCAATGTTTAAAAAAGCTTATTGGTGAATCGGTCACGCCCATACTTGTGTAAGAGTGTTACATTATGTGCTTTTATTACTTTTAAAAAAAGGTGAATAATGAGTTGTTCCTTTCCAATTTGGTTGTCTCTAAAAGTGTAAATTATAATATAATATTATAATATTGTATCAAAATAATTTAAAAATATAAGAAAACACTTCTATATTATAAGATTAAAAAATAAAATTCCATATAAAGTAAAATTAGTATTACATCAAAGTATCAAATATTTATTAATTCGCTTTACTCATCCAAAATTATCATAACCTAACTGATTATAATATTATATACTGAAATTAAAATTGTTGATTTATATTTTATAATTATTTTACTATACAAATAAGAACCAATCTAAAATTTCTTATAATATCATTCAATTTAAAAATCTTATTTACAACATAAAAATATAATATATTACATAATTGATAATACAAATAAATTAATAAATAAAATACAAGATTTGATTATTAATGTATAATTATTAGTTATAAAATTATAATTATTAATTATACCTTTATAATAAATTATTTAATTGAAATAAGAAAATCAATCATAGATGACCAATGACAAGGCTATTAATGTATAATTTTTAATGTATTATCATTTAGATAAGAAATTAAAAAAAAAAAAAAGCAGTTCGGCTTAATCAACATATAGGTAATTAATTACTAACGTACAATAGTTGTGCTATTAATGTATAATGATAATATATTAATGTTTTACTTCATTTTTTGTTTTCTTTTTTCTGACAAATATATTAATGTATTACTTCTTATATCCAAGTGATCCATCTTAATAACAAATATGATATAATAACATAGTAGATAATAAATATGAAAACTAAAAAAATTATAACAGAGAGAGAGAGAGCTAATGGCGGGGTGCGATGGAAAGCGAGGGGTGCAAGGGAGAGAGAGGGAGACAACAATGTCGATGAATGGGACTCTGTCCCACATCGAAGAATTTGCGTACATGTTGAACATATAAATAACGCCTCATGAGGCTCTATCTGAATCTCTTATGAGACTCGCTGGCTAGTGACATCATCCTACCATGTCATGACGATCAACATACCGAGTTTGTACCTAGTGACATCATCCTACTGTATCATGACTGTCAACATACAGAGTTTGTATAAAAAATGGCAAACCATGTCCCAATCTCTTATGAGACTCGCTGGCTAGTGAGGTCATCCTACTGAGCAGTTTGTCGTATGCGTGTATGGTGACGTATAGACTTCAAGAGGTCGGTGTCTGCCCATTATTTTTAAAGAAATTTCACGAGAACCCTAGCAACACGTGATGTGTCCGAATATTTTATGACTCTCGCCGACTACTGATGTGTCTGCCCATTATTTTTAAAGAAATTTCATGAGTACCCTAGCAACACGTGACGTGGTCGAATCTCTTATGAGACTCCCTAGCTAGTGACGTCATCCTACTGTGTCATGATGATCAACATACCGAGTTTTACCTAGTGATGTAATCCTATCGTGTTATGATTGTCAACATATAGAGTTTGTACAAAAAATGACAAATCAGTGTCCGAATCTCCTATAAGACTCACCGACTAGTGATGTCATCCTACTGAGCGGTGTGTGGTGTGCGTGTGATGATTTGCAGCTCATGTTATGGTGACAGGCAGTCTTCAAGAGGTCGGGGCTGCCCAATATTTTTAAAGAAATGTCAAGAATACCCTAGCAATACGTGATGTGTCCGAATATCTTATAAGACTCACCAACTAGTGACATCATCCTACCATGTCATGACGGTCAACATATCATGGCAAATTCGTGTCTGAATCTCTTATGAGACTTGCTTGCTAGTAACGTTATCCTATTGAGCGGTGCGCGTTGTGCGTGTGATTTGCAGCTCGTGTTAAGTTGACCGGCAGTCATCAAGAGGTTGGTGTCTGTCCATTATTTTTAAAGAAATTTCAAGAGTACCCTAGCAACACGTGACGTGTCTGAATCTCATATGAGACTCGTTGGCTAGTGATGTCATCCTATTGTGTCATGTTGGTCAACATACCGAGTTTGTACCTAGTGATGTCATCCTATCATGTCATGACAGTCACCAAACTGAGTTTGTACAAAAAATGCAAATCCATGTCCAAATCTCTTATGAGACTCACCGGCTAGTAACGTCATCCTATTGAGCGGTGTGTGGTGTGCATGTGATTTGTAGCTTGTGTTATGGTGACGGACAGTCTTCATGAAGTCTGTGTCTGCACATTATTTTTAAAAAAATTTCAAGAGTACCCTAGCAACACGTGACGTGTTTGAAACTCTTATGAGACTCGCCGGCTAGTAATGTCATCCTACCATGTCATGACTGTAAACATACTGAGTTTGTACAAAAAATAACAAATCCATCTCCGAATCTCTTATGAGACTCGCCAGCTAGTGACGTCATCCCACTGAGCAGTGTATGGTGTGCGTGTGATTTCTAGCTTGTGTTATGGTGACGGACAATTTTCAAGAGGTCGGTGTCTTCTTATTGTGTCATGATGGTCAACATACTGAGTTTGTACCTAGTGACGACATCCTACCGTGTCATGACGGTCAACATACTGAGTTTATACAAAAAATGGCAAATCTCTCGCCGGCTAGTGATGTCATCCTACTGAGTGGTGTGGGGTGTGCGTGTTATTTGCAGCTCGTGTTATGGTGATTGGCAGTGTTCAAGAGATCGGTGTCTGCCCGTTATTTTTAAAGAAACTTTAAGAGTATGCTACCAACACGTGACGTGTTTTAATCTCTTATGAGACTCGCCTGCTAGTGATATCATCCTATTGTATCATGATGGTCAACATGCCGAGTTTGTACCTAGTAATGTCATCTTGCCATGTCATAGTAGTCAACATACTGAGTTTTTACAAAAAATGACAAATCCGTGTCCGAATCTCCTATGAGACTTGTGGGCTAGTGACATCATCCTACTAAGCGGTGTGTGATGTGCGTGTGGTTTGCAGCTCGTGTTATGGTGAGAGGCAGTCTTCAAGAGGTTGGGTCTGCCCAATAGTTTCAAAGAAATGTCAAGAGTGCCCAAGCAATACGTGACGTGTCCGAATCTCTTATGAGACTCACCAGCTAGTGACGTCATCCTACCGTGTCATGACGGTCAATATACCCTGGCAAATCCGTGTCTGAATCTCTTATGAGACTCGCCGGCTAATGACGCTATCCTACTGTGCGGTGTGTGGGGTGCGTGTGATTTGCAGCTCGTGTTATGGTGAAGGGCAATCTTCAAGAGGTCGGTGTCTGCCCATTATTTTTTAAAAACTATGAAGAGTACCCTAGCAATACGGGACTTGTCTGAATCTCTTTGTAAATTCACTGGCTAGTGATGTCATCCTATTGTGTCATGATGGTCAACATACCGAGTTTGTACCCAACATACTGAGTTTGTACAAAAAAGGGCAAATCCGTGTCCGAATATCTTATGAGTCTCGTCGGCTAGTGACGTCATCCTACTGAGTAGTGTGTGGTGTGCGTATGATTTGCAGCTCGTGTTATGGTGACGGGCAGTCTTCAAGAGGTTGGTGTCTGCCCATTATTTTTAAAGAAACTTCGAGCGTACCCTAGCAACATGTGACATGTCTGAATCTCTTGTGAGACTCGCTGGCTAGTGATGTCATCCTATTGTGTCATGATGGTCAACATGCCGAGTTTGTACCTAATGACGTCATCCTACCATGTCATGACCGTTAACATTATGAGTTTGCACAAAAAATGGCAAATCCATGTCCGAATCTCTTATGAGACTCGCCGGCTAGTGACATCATCGTACTGAGCAGTGTGTGGTGTGCGTGTGATTTGCAGCTCATGTTATGGTGACAAGGCAGTCTTCAAGAGGTCGGGTCTGCCCATTATTTTTAAAGAAATTTCAAGAGTATCCTAGCAACACGTGACGTGCTTGAATCTCTAATGAAACTCGCCGGCTAGTGATGTCATCGTATTGTGTCATGATGGTCAACATACCGAGTGTGTACCTAGTGATGTCATCCTACCGTGTTAGAACGGTTAACATATTGAGTTTGAACAAAAACTGGCAAATCCGTGTCTGAATCTCTTACGAGTGTCGTCAACTAGTGACGTCATCCAACTGAGTAGTGTGTGGTGTGCGTGTGATTTGCAGATCATGTTAAGGTGACAGGCAGTCTTCAAGAAGTCCGTGTCTGCCCATTATTTTTAAAGAAACTTCAAGAGTACCCTAGGAACACATGATGTGTTTGAATCTCTTATGAGACACGCTGAGTAGTGATGTCATCCTAATTTGTTATGATGGTCAACGTACTAAGTTTGTACCTAGTGATGTCATCCTACCGTGTCGTGACGGCCAACAAACTGAGTTTGTACAAAAAAAGGCAAATTCATGTTTGAATCTCTTATGAGACTCGCCGACTAGTGACATCATTTTACTGAGCCGTGTGTGGTGTGCGTGTGATTTGCATCTCATGTTATGGTGATGGACACTCTTCAAGAGGTCGGTGTCTGCCCATTAGTTTTAAAAAAATTTCAAGAGTACCCTAGCAACACGTGACGTGTTTGAATATATTATGAGACTCGCCGGCTAATAATGTCATCCTATTGTGTCATGATGGTCAACGTACCTAGTTTGTACTTAATGACATCATCCTACCGTGTCATGACGGTAAACATACTGAGTTTGGACAAAAAATAGCAAATTTGTGTTCGAATATCTTATGAGACTCGCCGGCCAGTGACGTCATCCTATTGAGCGGTGTGTGGTGTGTGTGTGATTTGTAGCTTGTGTTATGGTTACAGACAGTCTTCAAGAGGTCGATGTCTACCCATTATTTTTAAAGAAGCTTCAAGAGTACCGTGATGTGTTTGAATCTCCTATGAGACTCGCCGGCTAGTGATGTTATCCTATTGTGGCATGATGGTCAACTTGCCGAGTTTGTATCTAGTGACATCATCCTACCATGCCATGATGGTCAACATACTGAGTTTGTAAAAAAAATGGCAAATCCGTGTCCAAATCTCTTACGAGACTCACCAGCTAGTGACATCATCCTACTGAGCGGTGTGTGGTATGCGTGTGATTTGCAGCTCGTGTTATGGTAATGATTAGTCGTCATGAGGTCATGTCTGCCCATTATTTTTAAAGAAATGTCAAGAGTACCCTAGCAATACGTGATGTGTCCTAATCTTTTATGAGACTCACCGGCTAGTGACGCATCCTACCATATCATGATGGTCAACAAACCGTGGAAAATCCGCGTTCGAATCTCTTATGCGACTCGCCGGTTAATGTCATCATCCTACTAAGTGGTGTGTGTTGTGCGTGTGATTTGCAGCTCGTGTTACCGTAACGGGCAGTCTTTAAGAGGTCGGTGTCTTCCCCAATATTTTTATAGAAATTTCAAGAGTACCCTCGCAACAGGTGACGTGTCTGAATTTCCTATGAGACTTGCCTGCTAGTGATGTCATCCTATTGTGTCATGATGGTCAACATATCGAGTTTGTACCTAGTGACATCATCATACTGTGTCATGATGGCAACATACTGAGTTTGTACAAAAAATGGCAAATCCGTCACGAATCTCTTATGAGACTCGCCGGTTAGTGACGTCATCCTACTTAGCGGTGTGTGGTGTGTGTGTGATTTGCAGCTCGTGTTATGGTGACGGGCAGTTTTCAAGAGGTCGGTATCTGCCCATTATTTTTAAAGAAACTTCAAGAGTACCCTAGCAACATGTGACGTGTCTGAATCTCTTATGAGACTCGCCGGCTAGTGATGTCATCATATTGTATCATGATGGTCAACATGCCGAGTTTGCACCTAGTGAAGCCATCCAACCATGTCATGATAGTCAACATACTGAGTTTGTACAAAAAATGGAAAATCCGTGTCCGAATCTCTTATGAGACTCACCGGCTAGTGACATCATCCTACTGAGCGGTGTGTGGTGTCCGTGTGATTTACAGCTCGTGTTATGGTGACAGGCAGTCTTCAAGAGGTTGGTGTCTGCCTATTTTTTTTAAAGAAATTTCAAGAGTACCCTAGCAACACGTGAGTTTGGATCCCATTTATTTTTATACTGTTCATTTGCGTCAAGGATATGGTTTTGGTTCTTCTCACAGTCAGGGGTGAGAGTGGCCCTACCTCATTGTGTATTGGGGCTTATCATGCATCTGTCATTTCCGCACTTACCAAAGGCCTTAAGTTTGATATGGAAAGTTGTAAGAGGAGTGATTTTATGGGAGGTTTTGAAAGAGCGAAATAGGAGTACCTTCATTGTGGAGGCTACTACTAACCATGTGAAAATTCTTGTGTTCTTTCATGGTTCGAGTGTTTTTAAAAGTAGACAGGTCAGTACCTGTTGTGTGGCTAAGGGTGAGTCCGTGAATGTCTTTAGATGGTGCAATAAAGAGTAAAAAGTGCCCTCGGAGCTCAGATCAGTGTGGATTCAGATTCTAGACATGGCAGATACCATCACTCTCTCATTTCATCATGTTTATAGGAAAGCTAATTCTCTCATATCGTCATGTTTATAAGAAAGTTAATTCTTTGGCAGATACTCTTGCTAAGAGTGGTTTATTTTTACCTTCGTTGTTTGTCTTTAATGTTGTAATTCGTACTGT
The DNA here is from genome assembly GCF_054954075.1 of Amborella trichopoda. Taxonomy (NCBI): domain Eukaryota; kingdom Viridiplantae; phylum Streptophyta; class Magnoliopsida; order Amborellales; family Amborellaceae; genus Amborella; species Amborella trichopoda. Next base: position 17,783,391 of record NC_142342.1, on the reverse strand, counting down.
GTAATTCTTCATATCAATAAAATTAAGTAACATTGGTCAGGAATTAAATAATATTATACATAATACAATATACATATCAAACAACAAACAAATAATATTATCTATATCGATTATAAATAAGATAGTCAATTCCAAATGATGATTTCATTGAGCCAAAATTCCTTCCGAACCATCCATCCATGAGTAAAACCAACTTTCTAATCATCCAACCCATCAAATAAAGTTCATAAAAGGGTCAACCTTACACTATAGAAGTGAGGCGCACCTCAAAAACTCACTAGAAAAAGTTATTTTGATGCCGAAACTCTCCAATTGATTCGTCTTGACTGACCTCGAAGTGTATGGATGTGAAAAAATAATGTATCTTGTAATATATTATATGAACAATCCATTTTCTAGATTTTCAAGTTTTGTAGATTGATTCAATCCACACTATTTTTGAAGTTTTAAATTTTATAATTAGATATAAAAATGGATTTTCGGTCCATTACAACAATTTTCAAAACTGAAATACTGTACCTTACTTTGATTGTTTAAGGCTCAAACCTAGTGCAAACCTCACCCCAATTAAAACCCTAGGCACCAGAGGATGCTACCATACATGTGCGCACACATGCTTTATTGAACACACATGAAGGGACTTTCCACTTTATGTCCTTTCTCCACCCACCACACATGACCATGGCACAAGCTATCTACAATGCATGACACATGATCACGCTCGTTTACCATGTGCATCTATCTACAAATAGGCCATGGCATGGTGAGACTACATGCTAGGGAAGCTACTCAATGGTGCATCTCTCTACATTCAGTTTGGTTTGTATCAGGAAGGTTCAACCCCTAAACCACTCCCCTGAAAACTGTTATTGTGCATCTCTCCATATGACCATGGCATGGACAAATCCAGCAGACCCGATAACGACCATTGCAGCAAACACAGGAGGAACCATGAAATCGATCTCCGACCGGCGAAAAAGACTAGCCGGAAGGCACACAACCTCGTGGGGTACATCTAACGGCACTCGAAAGGCTCCATGCTCACACGCCCGCAAAAATCCCGAGTCCTGTGACATGGCAAAGACAAAGGCCAGCTCTGGCAGGAAGGAAGCAGCCATCACAGTTAGAGTAAGAACAATTGTCCATTGAATAGAATACACTAGCAGTGGTCTTTGGGAGAGCGTCTCTATGGACCTCTTGATGAATGATAGGGGGCTTTCGAGAAAAAGTTGGGGCAACAAAATGGAAAACATGGTGAGGCTTGTGTGTGTGTGTTTTGTATTTCTCTTTCTTTTATGCTTTGAATGAGATGAGATGTTAAATTGATGATTGGGGATGTCTAATGAGGCAGATAACCTAAACTCAACAAGAAGAAGTTGTAGTTGAGTTGGTAATCAATGAACAACTCCTTTTATATGTTGACTTTTGTGTGTGTGTTTTTTCTATTTATCAAATACTACTCAAGAGATCAATTATTTAACATTTCAATCATGGTCAGCAATTTATAACTTGTAGTGATGTTTATTGTGAGAGGCCTTTTGAATTTTTGTTTTTTTTGTTTTTGGTGAATTGGATATGCACTTATTTTTTTTGTGAATATTGTCGATTTAATTGAAATAAGGAAAGGCACACCATTTACATAGTAACAATATGTGACTCCCCACCCACTCGCAACTAACGAATCATTTTCTTGTGCCAGTGAAAATGATGAGTTTCAAACGTCACTTGGTCCCAGCGTTTGACTATAGTTGAGTAGTAGAAAGGGTGGTAAAATATTGTTTGCTATTTGTTTTATTTTTATTTATTTTTGACAATATATATTGCTTGCTATTTGTTAATCATATTTTCTCTGTGTTTAATTCAGATTCTACAATGAACTTTGGTGTTTACTAGTTCTCTTAACCATATGAATTATTTCCTAACTTTAATAGTGTTATCTATCTAAATTTTATGGTTTGCTTCCTTAATTTGCTACTTTTTTTTCTATTTTGATAATAATAGATTATGGTTTATATAAGGTTGATGCCCTAAACAATCAAAGTAAGGCGTACCTCTAAATAGTGTTGAAAGCTGAATTTTCAATAGAAAAAATCTTTGTGATGGCTTGAAAATTTATTTACATATCTGATTATAAAATTTAAAGTTTAAAAAATAGTGTAAATCGAGCATATCTATAAGCACTTGAAAATATTGAAAATGGATGGTCCAAATAATACATTACAAGATACATTATTTCCCATACTTGAAATCTCTTTTTTTTCATGTCTATACAACTCAAGGTCGAGATGATTGATTTGAGGGTTTTTTGACATCGAAACAACATCTTCTAGTTAATTTTTGAGGTAAGCCTTAATTTGATTTTTTAGGGCATCAACCGTATATAAACTCTTTCCTTCTATATATAATATATTTCTTAGGATGTATGTCCTTGTGTGACTAATCATCATCATAAAATCATTCAATCATAGCCCTCCCTATATAAATATTCTCTTCCACTAGTCCCTCCATAGTAAGGTTGCGTTGCAAATCAGTATAGAATTACAAATAATTTCCACTGCTTTGAATATTCTTAGAATATTTATTTGGAAAAAGCATCTTATAATAAAATTTGGAGGTGCATTTTAATTGAATTGTTTAAGGTTGCGGCCCGATACAAACCGCACGCTTTTTACTTTAATAGAGTAATACCTTGGTACAAAGTGGTCACAATTAATCTTGTTTATTGGATGTGAAATTGGATGGCTGCATTTATTCTATCGACCAAGCTTAATGGTCAAAAGAAATTTTCTCAAATTTTGTGACACATCCAAGTTATCAAATTTCATATCGGATGGCTATGAATACTCTGTGACATCCTTGTACCAGAGGTAAATGATCTTATTGTATACAATGCCCTATCTTTTTTCTATTACAATTTTTTGCAATGTAAAAGTAGCTTTAAATATTATTCTTGCACAAAATGATAGATAAAAAGCATTCATCTGTGTATAGATATTGGAAAGAAAGGCAGATTATTAAACTGTTCTACTAAAGAAATATGACATATCTAATTTTATTTTTTAAAACCAAATTTATGGTCTACTATAATGGAGAATATAAGCCAATATAGTCTAAAATATTGTCTGTCTATATAATCTGTATAGTCTACATAGAATATTATACTATATAGTCAATTGGCCGAGCTAAGGCCGGTCAATCTGGTCTAAGCCATTGACCTTGCCCCAGGTTATACATGGCTGGGCCGAGAGGGCTGGATTGGGCTAGCTAGCCATTATGATCCATAGTTTTATCCTGAGTTTGTAAACTAGCTACACCTCCGATTGCTAATTATTGTCATCTTTTCAATGTCATCTGAAAGAAAGACCTATGTGATCTTTTACCGAAGAATATATGTATATATATATATATATATATATATATATTGTTCACCCCTTTCCTTTTTCAAAAGATCACTTACATATGGTCTCTATTATAATAAGATAAATTTCAAAATAAAATCAGCATAACAATAAAACCAAGATCCTAACAACTTGATGCCATTGAAACAATTATGCACTATGCTTGAGAATAAAAGATAAGATTGCAAGAAACAAAATGAAGAGTGCCAGAGATTACCTCAACTGGGCTTATTACACCCCACACCGAGTCACTACCATCCGATGGCGCGGGATCAACGATCTAGTTTCAATCTCGAACCGAAAAAGAAAATTTCGGCCAAGCCACACCAATGGAACATGAACCCCTTTTATATATTTAAAATTAACAAAAGGACTTTAGAATCTTTAAATATTTAAACAATTATAAAATCAATATCTTTAATTTTATAAGTCCAAAAATTATAAATAAAATATCTAGCGGTTCATAAAAATTCAAATAATAATCTTAAAATAATTTCTATCATAAAACAAACATAATTAAATTAATTTGATGGGAAAATGATCCATATGGTTTAGGAATCAATAATCATGGGGCATTCCACCTTCAACTGTAGACTAAACACCACATTTGTTTTATCAGATCGACCTAGTATTTTCCATAACCCACAGTCCAAGCAGGGGCTCATTAGCAGGTCTCTAAAGTTCGATCGATGAGCCAAGGGGTCGCAATCCTAGTCTGTGGATTTCAAGTCCTCCCCTAGATACGAGTCAAGGTCACCTAGACCTGATGCGACCATAGCTCCTATGGTGCATAGGGGTCTTTCTCGCACATGCATACGCTTTACCCTAAAAGGTGGATTTTTGGCTTTCCCGAATGATCTATCGATATGCATACCGTGTGATGGCACATGAATGAAGCTTTAGCCCCCGTCTTTGTAGGCCACCATCACGCACAAGGGTCACATAGTCCCTCGGCTAACTCATCCGGCCATATTCTCCGACCTCATCAAGGGCGAACCCATTAGAACCCTTCTCGGTTTGTTCTTTATGCCCAGGTAACATAGGTTTTTCCCAACCGACTGGGCTAGATCGTCAAACACAGTCCGGTATCTGCAAACATCGTTTGCTTAGTATGGTCTATGAGGGACCACACTCCCACTGAGTTCATGTTCCACTATATCATTTCATTTTACAAGCACTTATAAGGCCTTTAAAGGCCACATAAACCCAAAATCTCCTAATTGGTCTTTGAAGGCCTTACATTCTGTCTTTCTTACTTTCTCTCATTCCCATCTCTCTCTCCCAATTACAATCTCTCTCAAGCATTTTTACCTATTCTCTTAATACATTAATCATGGCTTTTGCCATCAATCCTTTCACAAAAGGATTTATAGAGGCAACACATTTTTCTCTTTGGTTCTCGGATCTCATCCCAAAAATGATCGTAGCTCAACTTTTACATCGCATCGTGAATCATGGACCAGTTGTCGTAAAAGACCATCACGTACCCTCATCGCATGGGGTCGTATGTTCATGGGCTCAAAAGAGTTCTTCAAATAAGCTACTCCCTTTTGTAGCCTACAACCAGCACCAAACATTTGGGTTTCATGGGTGAACAACATTATACTCTGTTGTTCCATTTGGCATGTCAAATACTAACAGGTGCTCCCACTGAAATATTTAGTTTATCTGGATCTCGATCTTTCTCAATCTCATCACATTTTTCAGGTGATAAAAACATGGTTTTTATATGCTTGGAGTTCTTATGGAATCATGGCTCCTTTGACACTCATATCTTCACCGTGCTATCGTAAAAAATTCTTACTGCCTCACAACGCACAAGTCGATTAAGAAATTTATAATCCATACGGCCTCCTCGATCACCAAATAGCATGTCACGTACTCTGCCTTCATGGTAGACAATTTCGTCACATCTTATTTTTTTGATTTCCAAGAAACTGTACCCCCACCAAGCATGAACACATATCCAGATGTAAACTTTGCATCATCTACATCTGTGAGATAGCTTGCACATGTATATCTGAATATCCAAGCAGCTAAAAAAACGTGGGACTGTAACAGCTCGCACTCAATTATTGCAAATACAACATATACCTTCTCAACATTCTTATGTATATATCATGAGGTAGCACATCAAGTCTCATGCAATATGTAATTCAATACCAGTTGGTTTCACAATATGCAAAAACCTTCATGAACTACAAAGATTCAACCACAGTAGACATCTTGGTAGTAAATTCATACAAACCAAGTTATATAATCAACACAACATGTGTTAAGGAAGCCCAGCATGATGGCATTCCTACAATATTCCCTATGGTTTAAAGTCTTAGGTAATCGAGAATTCTAAATAACTAGAAACATGGGTCAAAGCATATAGGTATTTTTTTTTAAAAAAATGCATGATAGTTTTTATCCCACTTTTATAAATACCTTCACGATGTTTTTCTTTTTTAATAAAAAAATTTGACTTGGTATATATATATATGCATCCATAAGGAATAATTATATAATAGTATGACAGTTTAAAATGATTTTCACAAAAACTTAATGGACCTTGTAAGACTATGTGGTTTTCTCAAAACCATATTCATAGACTTAGGCTTTTCTCAAATCATCCAATTTAATTATAAAATACATGTTTAACCTTCATAAATCATTTTACCGCATTCACCTTTAATTTCCTACCAAGTCAAGTTCATGGTCGTAAAAACAAATCATATATACCATCTTATAATTTTATCCAAAATAAAGCATGACTAAATAATGTCTATTAAAACCTTGAAAAAATACTTCCTTTTTGGTAATTATGGAGAATTTATCAAGAGATCATTATCACATGCAACACATCATTGAGAGGATGGTCACCAAGACCAAGTTTCATCATAATACTTCCTTTGTGGTTACATATTTGAATGAGCCAAACCCATCTCTCATATTTCATCCTTAAGGCTCAAAGCCCTTTATCAAATCACATCTCCATGTGTATCACTACCTTAAGTAATTCATGCTCAAGCACATGGAGGCACAAAAACACAAGGTATTCAAAACAGGCACTTTCAAATTGGTTAACACTTATCACTTAATATCCATACACTCCATACATATTCATAAAACAATTAGCTAAAATATAACCAAAACACATTAAACAAAGTTATTGAATCTTCTTTCCCTATATGACCTTACCATATAATGTGGGATAAATTTCATATCTCAAAACTATATAGTGTGGTATCTAGGCTTTTTTGATTCATCGATTTTACTTGTTTGATAAGTTTTTGTGATCTTGGAAGTGCATGCAACTGATGGAGAATATATTGGTCATTGGTTTCACATGTCATGAACTGTCCATCTCTTCGGCACTTGGATCCTCCTGTCTTACACCGTGAAGAAAATCTCTTCTTCATCCCATTATTTCAAATATCACAATTTCGATTCTTCCACTGATCTTTAGCGTTTCTATGCTTCCATAAAGTCTCTCTATATATCACTTCATTTCGAAGAAACCAATATGTTTTTATAGGTATTGTGTTTCTTATTCTTTCTGCTATTTTCAGATCGAATACTCTTCACATAGAGTCTCTTGTCTTGCTAACTCTACATTACATCTCTATGAAGTTGTACTATAATAAACCATACTCATGGCACACTATAAAGCCGTTTAAAATGAGTCTTAAAGGTCTTCATAATTGGGAATTCAAGGATGTGCCTTAACATGACACATCTTTTAATTTACTGCAGCATAGAACATGAGCATCCCATGATAAAAATATGACATCTGTCAACTCATAAAAGTTTATCTTCGAATCCTTTTGAGTATTGAAATAAACTCAAAAATGTAAAATAAGTCCCAATTCCATCCCTAAATCATACCATATAGTGAGTCTTCGTTTCAGTGACATTTAGGTCACAATGCAATTTTTTCAGTAGCAAATCAGATTGAGCACCTCTCAAAAAAAAATTGTTTTTCTCAATTCTCATAGAATTTCTTCTTGAAATATTTTGTGTTGAAACTAGACTCAAAACCAAATCATAATATCATATTTTGAATCCCAATAAATACTTTTTTCAGAGAAATAAATAAGTGACATTTACGTCACAAAATTAATCTTACTGCAGAATTTCAGGATGAACACTATCTAGTAAAGTTGTCTTTTCTCTCCACCATCATGGGGTTTCCCTTTCAAACTAATTTTGTTTGAAATTAGATACATAATAATAACATATATATTTTCACAAGCCTTATATCACTCTGCTAAGTAGGCTTGATAAATATAGATATTCATGTCTTCAATGAAGGACATACCAAATTACAGAAAATTCAAGATGACCTCTTTTTAATCTAAAATTTTTATTCTGCTCTTCCCATATATATTTCTCTTTTAAATAAATTTTATTAGAAAATAGACTTAGAATTGAAGTTTAAAAATTTAGTTTAAACCATAAAACATTATGTTAAGAGTATAAATTAAATCTTAACTTCCAAGTTATGAAAATAATTTTCATTGTAGAAAACAGCACTTGTGCATCATTCAATAAATTGATCATATCTTTCAAACGACAAGGATTTTCTTGATGAAACTTTTTTTGTTTGAAAGTAGACTCAATTTTATAAATCAAAGTCTAATTTCAACTAGAAATAAACTCATATGATTGGTGAAAAAAATTACAGAACTCAATAGACAGTTCTTGAATTTTGCATTGTTAGAACTGACACCCTTCATTGTTGAGTCCATAACTCTCAATTCCTGTAGGATCTCCCACTGATATTTTGTAGGTAAATTCTACTCTTAAATAAATATCATTGAAGTATGTAATAGAAAAATACGTCATTTTATTCTTAATATCTCTACTACAAAATAACATTGAATACTCATTATGCAGAATGCCTTTTCGGTGTTGGAATATTTCAATAATTCTTAACCGTGGGTGTATTCTTGACCACAAAGGTCATTAACTTTCTTATATCTCATTCTCAAGCTTCATCTAAACTCAATAAACAGAAAAGATAACGAATGACATCAAGTATCAATAGCTCTGTTACTAATGAAAGAAATACCTATGTGATCTTTTACCGGGGAATACATTTTTTTTTTTCTTCACCCCTTTCTTTTGGCAAACAATCTTACATGTGGTCTCTATTGTAATAAGATAAATTTCAAAATAAAATCAACATAACAATAAAACTAAGATCTTAACAACTTGATGTCATTGAAACAACTATGCACTATGCTTGAGAATAAATGATAAGATTGTAAGAAACAAAAGGAAGAGTGCCGGAGATTACCACAACCGGGCTTATTACACCCTACACCGAGTCACCATCATCTGATGGCGCGAGATCAACGGTCTAGCTTCAATCTCGAACTGAAAAAGTAAATTTCAGTCAAGCCACACCAATGGAATATGAACTCCTTTGATCACAAACTCAAACCCTAGGTGAATTCTCTTAGCAACCTAGTTTGAGGGAGATAGATTCTCTCTTTGCTAAACCCTAAAACCCCTAGCCGTAAATCCATATTTAAGAGATAGGAGAGAAGAACTCCATAACCTAAACCCTTAGGTTTTTTCATAATGTGGGCGAGAGAGATGGAAAGATAAGGTGTAGAGATTTTCTTGTAGAGACAATCCCTTTTTATAAGCTTTGAATAAGATTAGGGTTTCTTCGGGTTTTCTTTGGCTTGCCTCTTCTTGTGAGATTGAACATAGAGTGTCGATCAAGGGTGCTTTGTGGGGTGAGAGATTTGAGTCATCCATTCCATAGATGGGCCATCAACATTATAGAAGGTGCATGAACCATTATCCCTATTTTCTAAACTATTTTCCCATCAATAGAAATTAAATAAATTAAAACTAATCAAAATATTGTGCATATCATAAAATAGCACAAGTCTACTCAGTCTTTCCACAAAATATTTCAAAGATATATCAAGTCAATATTTAGTCAATGTCTTCCAACCATATGGCCACATGCCATATCACCAAAAAAATAGGAAAGAGAATAAGGGTGGGACGTGCCACCCAAGGGAGGCACTCATGGGGCCCGTCTAGAAATATGGTGGGCCCATGTGCACAATGGGCCCCCATAATATTTTTATATATTGAAAATTAATAAAAGGACTTTTGAATATTTAAACAACTGTAAAATCAATATATTGAATTTTATAAATCCAAAAATTATAAATAAAATATCTAAGGGTTTATAAAAATTCAAATAATAATATTAAAATAATTTCATCATGAAACAAACACAATTAAATTAATTTGATGGGAAAAGGATCTATATGGTTTAGGAATCAATAATTATGAGGCACTCCACTTCAACTGTGGACTACAGACTACACTTGCTTTATCAGATCGAACCAGTATTTCCCATGGCCCACAGTCCAAGCAGGGGCTCATTAGCGGGTCACTAAAGTTTAGTCGATGAGCCAAGGGGTCGCAATCCTAGTCTGTGGATATCTGGTCCTCCCCTGGAGATGAGTCAAGGTCACCTAGACCTAATGCGACCATAGCTCTTATGGTGCATAGGGGTATCTCTCGTACATGCATACGCTTTACCCTAAAAGGTGGATTTTTAGCTTTCTTGAATGATCTATCGATATGCATGCCTTGTGATGGCACATGGATGAGGCTTTGACCCTTATCTCTGTAGGCCACCATCACACACAAGGGTCATACAGTCCATCGGCTCACTCATTCAGGAATATTCTCTGACCTCATCAAGGGCTAACCCATTAGAACCCTTCTCAGTTTATTCTTTATGCTCAGGTAACATGGGTTTTTCTCAATCGACTGGTCTAGATAGTCAAGCACAATCCGATATCTACAAATATCATTTGCTTAGTATAGTCCATGAGGGACGATACTCCCACTGAGTTCATGTTCTGCTATATCATTTCATTTTACAAGCACTCTTGAGGCCTTTAAGGGGCAAATAAACCCAACATCATCTACCATGATCACGAAGCTCTTGAGCTTCACTTCCAAGAACTGATATTTCTTCCCATTCAAATAACCATTGCATCTATGCTTCCCACACTCATGCAATAAGGGATCTAGTCAAAGACGTAAAACTTGATGCTTTTCAGTATCGTTAGTAAAATCCGAGGATTGGGGGAGGAAAGAAACAATTGGCTTTTTGAGTGACTAAAAATTCAGTGACTCAAGCTGAGACTCACAAGTCAGTCAGAGCCATTGGTCGAAATGACCAACCCTAAAAATCAGGTGTGTCAGACCCGGGTCCGAAATGTCTTTCTATTTTGTAATTTAGTGTCAGCCTACTTGACCAAGTCAGCCTCTGACTCAGGCATGGAATACTGGTGAGTCCGAGCTTGGGTTTTTGGACACTGGCCTGATTAATCTTAAATATAGTTTGAGTATCCGCTTTATCTAACAATTCTATTGCCTCAATAGGACACTTAATAAACTACGAGTTGACTCTGCCGATTCTCTATAGATGCTTTGTTAATGGTTTGAGTTACAGACTTATAGTTAGCTAACCATGCCTTATAGTTGCTAAACCAAAGGAGAAAAGGAAAAAATATCTTTTGAGAACAAAGAGGGGTTCAACATGAAAATGAACCTAAATTCCTCTCTTACTTTGTTGCTCACCTTCTGGTGAAAGGTTGTGAGCATTCAAGCATAAAACTTTTGTGATCATCACTCCAAGAAGTGGCTTAAATTATAGATGGAAAATGGTTTGATAGGGCTGCAGGCCTATCAACATAAGTAAAGCCTCACTTTATAACTCATAGAAATTGCAATTCAAGCATTAGAAAACCTGTATATTCATCATCTTGGCTTGACCATTATGGTTATTAAAAACAAAAAAACAGGATTTCAAGTTCTAAAAATATGCCTATCGTAGCAAATTATCTAGACCGTCCATTTCACCTTAAAAATAAGTGTTCATAGATGCGCAAGATCCGTATCACTTTCTGAATTTCAAATTTCATTGTCGGTGTTGGTAATTGATTTTGCTACCATATAGATTTCCATTGCCGAAAGTGCTTTCCATTCAGAAGATACCCTTTGCCAAGGAAGCTAAATAGCACAAGGTTAAGGTGAGGGTAAAGAGAGATCAAAGAAAAACATTTCCATGCATAGGAGCATATCATGTTAGACAGAGTACCAAAATTAGATGTGTTCATCCGTGAACCTTTTTCAATCAATACACAGCAATAAATCCCCTATTCCCAATTGTTAAAATATGTCAAGACATGACAACAAACTGAGATGAAGAAAAGAATTTCCAAGTTAGATATGAGAAAATTAACATATCGAAAGCTAGAAAGCTATAAACTTCATACAACTTCAAGTGAAAGGAACTGTAAAAGCTCTTCCACGTTTCAAAATCCATTTCTAGACCATGTTCAAGTCACAACATTGGATCTTGGACAAAAGGCACCAGGTGAAATCCTAGACCACCCTCTAAACTTTCTGGCCAAATCCAGACCCAACAACAAACATCCATCCCGCTAGCCCACTGGCCCTTACCAACAACCAGCAACCCGAGTTACAAAAACTTCTTAACAGATGGCACTTTCACCGTATTTGTAAAGATATTTCTGAAAGGTTGTGTTTATTGTGAGCTTCTCTTGCGGATTCTTTTAATCCTCCAGGACATGATATCAAAGGCATATCACAGTTTGATCCAAAAAGCTGTGGAACATGCCTCAAGTCTTGTGTAGATTTTTTTTTATGGTGGAGGTTCTGGTCTACTTCCTGTCACAAAATATTGCAAACTGAGCACTTGTTATACACTGCCCACCCATTTTTCCTACTGTGGTCAGTATTGTTGTGCATGAAAACAATTGAAGTTTAAAGCCTCAAAAACCATTACAACAGTAGATTCCTTCAATCCAAAGTTACATTGGATATCTTACTCCCCTAAAGTTGAAATTCAATAGAGAAAACAAAGTTCAAAGTGAACTCCTTGCTACGTTGACAAGCCTCCTCAAGCCTTCATACTGCATATTTATTCATGTCCAACATTAGTTTAGCTTTTGTGGGTGTCCTACAACCAAAACCCGGGATTCGGATTCCAATTTGTTTGTGTTTATTCTTGTGCGAGAGAATCCAATTTGTTTGTGTTTATTCTTCGTACGACTATGTTGAGGTCCTCCACCCTGCAAGGAGTTGTTATATTGCTGCCAAAGGTACATGACACATTTAGGTAAGATGGGAATAGACCTATTTGGTATAATCCTCAACCTCTCCCCAAGGATTTTATAACAGAGAAGTTCCAACTGCATCAAGAGTTTTTAAATACAAAGTGGGTAAACGATCTTGAGTCTTCTAGAGAGAATTCTTAAAACAGACAATCCAATTCTTGGAAGAGTGATATAGAGATTCCTAACAGTCGAACCAATTTTGGGTAACAATGATATCCGATTCTTGGAAGAGTGATATAGAGATTCCTAACAGTCAAACCAATTTTGGATAACAATGATATCTGATTCTTGGAAGAGTGATATAGAGATTCCTATCAATCAAAACCAATTTTGGGTAACAATGATATCCGATTCTTGGAAGAGTGATATAGAGATTCCTAACAGGCAACCAATTTTGGTCAACAATGACACTTCTATTACCCCTAGAGCGTCAATCCCCAAGCCCATTGTTTCAAAACGCAGCCGCATAATGCATTATGTGGTGACCTAGAATGCATCACTCCAAACCGCATACCGAAAAATGTGATGTGCCCGCACATATTCAAACACATGCATAATGAGTGATATGACTGAATATGCACTCCATGCTCATGGGGCAGAAAATAAGCCCACAACCATGGGCAAACTTGTTAACTCCATTAAAATTGTTAGCTCCCCCACTCACACCTGTCCCGGTCCACTTCAACCCCAACCCACCTTATCCTAAAAAAAAAATGTTTTACAAATTTCTTCTTTTTTTTCTTGAATCTAAAGTTTATTTACTTTTAATATTGCATATAAGGCTTCCTTAAAATAAAGAATACACTACAACAAATTTAATAAAGATAAATCAAACAATAAAACCAAAAAAAGAAACATGAGTTTGCATTTACTTTTTAAAAAATTATAGTAAAACCCTAAAAACAGAAAAAAAAAAAAAATTGCTTTAATTGTAAAAACAAAAAAAGAAAAAAAGAAAAAGAAAAAAAAAATCTATAAGGCCTGCATACCCCTGGGAAAAATAGAAAAGACCTAGAAACCACATAAAAGGTGGAAAAAGTCTTTAAAAAAAAAAAAACAAAAAACAAAAAACAAAAAACAGAGAACCTGTATAGAGCTATCTAGATCAACTGGTTTAGTGGCGAACCGGTGATTGGGCCGTTTCAGGCACTAGAATAGCAATCCATCTATTCGTGACTAGTTCGGTTGGGTGATTCCCCTTAAAAAAACCTTGGGCTTGATTTTCCAAAAAAAAAACAAAAAAAATAGGATTTAAGAGATTTCAAATTGGGATTTACTGTTCATCCAAATTTCCCAACAGTTTGGATCTCCTAGATTCAAACTTGATAACCAAAATCCGTTTGAGGTTTTTAATTGGGTTTGTTTGAGGAACCTTTCACAAGGAATTGAGGCATCATTTCACACCAAGCGCAAATATCAGGGGATCGGCCTCGATATTTGTTTCAGTTTTTCAGAATCCATACAATTAATTTATTTTTACTAATTCTAATACAATTTATTTTGGTTATAATTTTTATGATTTATTATATTTTTCTAATTTTTCATTTTTCAGATTTTTCTATTTTTCAGATAACATTGATTTTTTCCTATTCCATGTTTCAAATTTTTCTATAGGCAGGGTTTTGAAGTTTGATCCAAGGAATAGGTCTTCCATTGAAATCTATTCCAACTATGAAAGAATTCCTAGGATTTCAAGTGGAATGAGGGTTGTTCTTTCTAGTTGTGGAGGTCTGGGAAGATGAAAAATTTGTTTATTTTGGTCATGATGAAGCTGGGAACTTGGTTGGACCACGTCTGAGAGAAATCTTTAAGGTCCTTTCTGTAGAGGAAATCAACCACCCCATCATTGCTAATAATAAAGTGCCTTTCTTTCTTGTTTCATTTGAGCAACCATCTAGTGACTTTAAAGTCACCTCCTAAGCACCACGGGATTGACTGCATAGCAGACATGGCATCTAGTTCAAACTTCAAGGTTCTCTGAGGTTCAGGCCGTCCAGGCCATATAAAACAGTGAACTTCCAGGGTAGGCTAACAGTTATCCGGTAGACACCATCAAACCAATATGGGCAGGTGCTTTTGCAAATGAGGTTGGATCGCAAATGTGATGTAGATGCCTCCTTAGGGTCCCTGCGCTGGAAGGGTCTCTCATTGTCATGGCCCGTGACCCTAAATGTTTCTAATGAGTGTCAAATTAGGGCCCTTGAGTTTGATCTCAACAACTGAGAGAATGTCAGGAAGAAGGGATTGGGAGAGGTCCAGGAGAACACATTTCTTGGGTGGGTCATCCAAGCCCCTAATATTCCGAAAAAGAAACTTCATATTTTGAGTTGGTGGACATCGCTGTCTAGGTAGCTCTTCCAAGATGGGAGAGCTTGGGGGAACAGCTTCTCATAGAGTGCTCTTTAGATTCTCCTAGAAAGTAGTACATGAAAAATTTTCCGGCTCTCGACTTCCCTCACATTCCATTTTGTCTAAGCTCCTCAAATAAGTCTTCATATGGTCCATTGCACTCAAATTCCATGGATCTCAACAGATGGTAAGTCTTCATATGGTCCATTGCACTCAAATTCCATGGATCTCAACAGATGGTCAATGTTGCCCTCACTGCATGCGAGGGTGACCTTTTATATTTCCTCTCAGCCAGCTGTGTAGAATGACTCTGTGCCAGAGAGGGTAGAGTCAGTCTTCAGCAGAGAACAACTGCCATACGGAACCCCAAGGATGAGAGCTAAGGGGGACTGGTGCAGTTTGACTTGGAGGAGAGAGGAAGATAGTGGGGGCCACCATAGAGTGCAGTCCAAGAAGAGAGGAACTCAACAGGGGAGAAAAGAAGAAAGGGGAGTTTGGAGAGGATATAGAAGGGTTTAAGGACGGGCTTTGGCCCTGGTATGAGAAAGAGGAGGATCAGGGATAGGGGAGCAAAGGGGACTGGAGAGGGGAGGTTGAGCTACACGGGGGTTGATGGGTCTGGAGGACTGTGGATACTGTTTTATTAGGCAGGGGTAAAAGGATAAGATGTGTGGTTTGTCGTAACGCTGGAACTATGGCGAATGCATCTTATCGTCATTGATGCATAAATAAAGATACCAATTAGTAGTGATTGAATTCCTTCTATGGTTCAACATGAGAAACCAATACGAATATAACCTACATGTCCAATCGCGAAATCCCATTAGTTGAGTGCCGTCAGTCAGTGTTCTGAAATCCCAGGCCCCCATAGTCTCCTGCAAGTGGAGGATGGAGGACGTTTCAACCTCAAAAGAGCTCGTGTAGTTCCCAACATACTTGCAGGCGTTTTTTCTAATTAGTTCTTTTACCAACTGCACTTGTTGACTGATACCGAGGGATTGGGCACCGAAACCTTGGAAATGGGGTGAAATGACCTGTCTAAAGGGGGTCAACCAAAGTTGGGTGGAGAAAGGGAACGAGTGGGGAAGTCGAAGAGGGGATGGGTGTGGAGGGAAAAAGAGTGGGAACAAAGGCAAGTGAATTATGCCCCTTGCCCACTTCAACAATAGCAAGATTACACAAGGAAATATCAAAATGTATTATGTGAGATCCAAGAACTGGGTGACTGGTTGACCACTCATAAAAAACTCTTCCCCAGCACAAGTTGCTAATCTTCCTACTACTTATATTCCTTAAGCAAGTAGCTTTTCTCAGTGTCCCTGTCCCTGAATGTCCTATAATCAACTCATAACTTAAAGCTCAATTCATGACATCCGTTTAGTTCTCAAGATTATTAAATAATTACAAGTAATGTCAATTAGACGCAAATGTATGTGTTGACTATGTGGCTACATTTCCTCCCTTACCAAAATGAGGGTCAGGAAAGTTTGTTTTTCTTTTTCTTTTTTTGAAGCTTTACAGGAAAGTTTGTTATTGGTTTTTCCATTAGGGTGTTGGCAATCATTTCAAATGCATGAGAAGATATCATTTCTGAAAGAGAGATAAGAAGTCAATAAAGATGCAGTCCCTTTTTGTATTTCCATCAAAGATGACATCCGATATTCGCTGGCTTTGAAAAGCTTCCCTTTGGACCCAAAACAAGATTCCCAAGTTTGGTTAGAGCAATTCAGCCAAATGAAGCACAGAGTTACACTAACCCACCAAACTTACAGTTTCAAGTGAACTTAAAAGATTTCTTTTCTTGTATGAGTTGCATTTAATCAAGTGGATTCCACAAAATAGTGCTGATTAGCTGCCAGTCTGATTCATCTTGACCAGATCGATGGCCCAGTTCCCCACGACACCCATTATTGCCAAGTGTTCATAAGACTATCCAATATAAAAGCAAGAAAACTATTATTCTCAATGACAACCCATCTAGGCTCTCAGATGATCAAATTTTCCAGAGCATATCATGTCCCTCTTGGATCTTCTCAAGAACTGTGGAGGAGAAGAAAACAACATATGATCTTCAAATCTAGTAAAAAAACAAATTACCACTCCATATGAACAGCATGCAGCTAGATTGACTAGCTTCAGAATTACATTCAGACTGTCTTGTTTAGAGGACTTCAATATTGTTCGGTAATAGTGCTGACAATGTATCACTATACGCAGTCATACACCAATTCACAAGGTTATCTGTCTCATCAAGAAAGACCAATATCTCGAGACTTTTCAATTCCATGCATGTATTGAGCTTCATTGCAGATTGCAAGGAGTAACTAGAATCAACGCGAGTTTCTGCCATCCAAAATGACACTTATTTAAAATGAAGTCCTCAAATGTAGGAATGTGACGGATATTCAGAGAGTGCCATTGTTTACCTTGTTCTCTTATAATATGTATTCTAGATTATTCATGTAGCTGATCCCAAATAATTGGGATAAAACTTGGAGGAGGATGACGATGATGACGACGACAATGATTCTAGCATTAATGATCTAATGAGTATGTGTGTATGTATTGACTTCTACTCCCTCAACCAAAAGACCTACTTAGGAGGAGTTTTTCAATTTAAAATTTTTGAAGAATCGCTAGATGATTATTTTCAAAAGAGTCGAATTTTCTAACACTTAATCTTCACCTTCTAAAAATTAGAAGGTTTATATTCAATCTTGAGACATTATTTTTTTGAAGTGCTTAGAGGGTGCAATTACGTTTTGCTTTTTTTTTTTTTTTTTTTGGAGGTCAATCTATGTGTTAAATACGTTATATCCCCAACATTTGGGGTCCTAACATTAATCCTAGGTGAGATTTTTACCCGAGGGAGTCAATGGACAATATATTCCCAAGGGAATAGAATATCTTTTGTCTCTTTTTTTTTTTTGTAAAATCGTTAATAAGAATTCACTTCTGCATTTCGCTACAAATTTTACCATATTGCGGTTATAAGGTTTCTCAGCGTGTAACTTTGGATTATAGATCATGTAGAATTATTCTTATCAATGTTTGAAAGCTTGCCTGTCCGACATGGTAAAGGGAACCAGGCAATTCTGGATGGAGAAGCCCAAAAATCGGGCAAGTCTCCCATTCCCAGCCAGGGTAACCCTTCGTTATTTTCAGTGAAACTAAGCTGAATCAAGTTTACAACTTGGCCAATTCGGTGATGGACTCGCACTCAGCAGCTGGCAACTCGGAGCCAATATTCTGACTTTTTAAATACTGGTTCTTAAAGAGGTGTTCAACAGATGTGTGCATCATCTAGGCCTTTCTTGATTGAGTTTTCCCCATGGTTTTATGCTTCAAAATTTTCAATTATTCCATGGGATTGGCTTTTGCCTATCGATGATCATTAGGTTGAACCCACTCAAAAATAGGTTGTGCCAAATCTGAGCAGTGAAAATTACAACATTAGATGGCAAAGGAAATTTAGTAATTCAAATCCATTATGCACTATTTAAATAGTGGAAACATCAATTGTAGATAACATGCAGAAATTACCCATGAATTATCTATATCAATCCTTCAATTTCAGTCAATAGCAGGATGTCCATATCGGATACAAGCTGAATACTGGCAGCAAAGATGTAGATTCAATTCAAAAGGCAAGCTCCTTGGGCGGAGAGTCCATTATATAAATTATACGTGAATGTCACAAATCACAATGTAGCTGTGACGGATTTTGCTGCAACATAAGTTCCCCCTGTGAGTTCTACTCAATGATAAAGAGGTCAAAAATATGGTACATACATACAAAGTAAAAGCTAGGTTACAAGCTGGAGAGCTTGAAGCTCTATTCTTTCAGTACCCTACCATTCATTATGACATTCAGCTCCTTGAAATATTACGCCCTTCTCCTTCTCTCTTCCTCTAATCCTCACTCTCCACCCCCCTGTTTTTCTTCCCATTCACCCTCTGATCTCGAAAAAAAAAAAGAAAAAAAAAAGAGGAAACAAAGGGAAAAAAAAAAAAGAAGAAAAAAAAAAGAAATTTTTTTACTTTTTATATTTAATTTTGAGGTGATAGAAAAGAAGAAAATTTCTCGTCTTCTTCTTTATCACTCTCTCGAAGTCTGCTATTCACTTTCATCCATCCCTTCTTCTCTTGTTTATATCCTAATCTCTCACTTCATTCTCTACATTGTCCCTCTATACAATATCTCATTTCTTCCCCTTTCTTCAGCCTCTCAATCTCTGTTTTGTCATCTCAGTTTACTTTAATTTAGTATCTATCTTGTTACCCCTCTCTCTCTTTTCTCAGACTTCCAGCTTTATCTCAACTTTTCTGCTTTCTTTCTCTCTCTCTCTCTTAGACCTCGTCTTTCGCCTTCTCTTTTCTTTCTCCTTCTTCAACTCTCGATTAGGAGAATTTCATGGGGAGACCTCAGTTCCCTGCCACCATCCCTTTAGTTCTACTCTACCTTCACTCTGGTCGCAACGGCCCATAGCCTTGGGTTTACACAACTAGCATTCGCTTACAATGCAACGGTCCTTAGCAGAAGCAGAAAGACTTTAGCAGGTTTACTATGCAAAAGCCCTTATCAGAAGCAAAAAGCCATTAGCAGGGGCAGGCCAACTTTTCATCTTCCCTCACAATGGTGGTGTGCCTCAACATCAGAAAGGTTGGTGGGGAAACTTGCAGACGCTTCACATCAGTTTTAATATAGAAGACACTTCCTACTTTGCTCAAAGCCCTGATTTTTATAGTTTCTCTGTCCTTTATGGTTTTTATTCTATCTTCTAGTACTTTCATTTTCTTTTCTTTTGGTTGTAAGAGCGCCCGACTTGTGGGGATGCCTTTTATTTATTGATAGAATTAGCTTTTGTAATTCATTAGCCTATATATATTATAAGTCAACATACCCCTCACCCAAGTCCTTTATTGTGTAAGCAAGGTTCCTTTCAAGCATTATTGAAATCAGAAGGTCAATCACATCCTACACAGTTCAAAGAGTTCAAAAGATATGTTGCTTATTATGATGCAAAGTCATATGAGTAATTAAAGTTGTCATCATCATCATAGTTTTTTTTCAATTAATTGGGGTCAGCTACACGAATCTTAGTCTATTAAAGGTCATATCTTCAGTGAGACCATAAGTCTCCATATCTTTTCAGACTCCTTCCAACCACGTCTTTTTGAGCCTACCCCTTGCCTTTTTCAATCTTCCACTACAACTAACTCGTACCTCTTAACAAGTGTTGCACTGGGTCTACGCCACACATGGCCAGCCCACCTTTGTCTACTCTCTCTCATTTTATCAGCTATTGGTGCCACACCTAAATTTTTCTAACTGGATTCATGTCTACTCTCTCTCATTTTATCACCTATTAGTGCCACACCAAAATTTTCCCAACTAGATTCATTTCGAAGTCAATCCCTTCTTGTCTTGAGCAAGGAAGGTCTCACAAAAGCAATTAAAGTAAAAAACCACAAATTTTTTTTTTACAAAGTTACATAGGAATGGAACTTGAAACGTTGTACTATGAAAACCCAGCATCTCCCCGTCTACCCTCTTGACTCAAGCCCGATTCCTAAATGCAAAACCTAAACATTGCACTTACTTAACATTTCTGAACTGTCACATACAATCTAATCTCATGATAGGGGACTAAATGACCATCTGATAAATTACTAGTGCAGAATAACTTCCTATAAATAAATGCAAAAAGAAGCCAAAATGCTAATAACGAAAGGACTCCAAAATGCTAATATCTCTTTTTTATCAATTAAAATGCTAACAAAAAAAATCGAAGATTTGGTGAACTAAAAGTAAATATTGTTTAATGGCAGAGAAAAAACAACATTTTGTATCCATCTTGAATGAACACATATACTACTGAGCTTAAGTATCATTTGGGTAGATGATCCTTGCTTTTACTTCACTTGTTCAGTAAGCATTCGGTATACAGGCTTACTCTATAGCCTCTTTTTACTTTTTTTATTGGTGAATAGCTTACTCTGCAGGATGCTAGAATTAAGGAAGAAAGCTAGTTTGATTTGCTAAGGGATGAATATATGTCATAGGCTCCCAAAACAGAAACTATTCAAAGATCAATAGCCCTATTTCAATCAAATCAACGATTGTCTTTATAGAATATCAATTGGATCCTGTGTATCTAAATAGAACACAACCGTGGGAAAAAGCACAGGTGGCAGGTTACTAGGGAGGGACATTCTATAATATAATCCTATTTAAAGAACAAAATAAGGTTAGTATTGCAGCCCTATTAAACCATTTTCCAACCTATATTGAGGGTGTTTTTTTTTTCTTTGAAAAATAATCCTATAACTTGGTTCATAATTCTTATTATTTGCTAATTAGTTCTTCTGTTTAGTATTGTTGTTATTATTTGTTTACAGCGCAAAATCAGAGAGATCTTCAGAGGAAGATCCCTCAGATTTGAACACCACAAACTAATTTTAAAAAAGGGTGATAGAGAGTGGGGAAAATCAAATTATGATTTGAGACAAGATCTACTAAAAAATGAGTAGATCCGCTCTCAGGTCAGTGGCAGAGCCAACATCAATCCAAAAGCATAATAAATGAAAATAAATATAAAACCCTAGATCTAATAAAATAACTAAAAAATAAAAAGAAAATAATGAAAAAAATACCTAGCCAGGCCAGTTCACCTGCAAACCTGAGGCTTTGAGGCCTCGCTCGTATCAGAACCAGCCGAGTTTATGTCGTGCGTCCTCTTTTGTCTCTTTTCAGTTTTGACCAAGCCTTGGCTTTGTTAGATTTCTTGATCTAAGGGTGGGCTAAGCTAGGGTTTTCCTAGGTCTAAGGTTTTGTTAACCAGGTTTTTCTCTTTGGGCTCTCTCTATCTCTCTCTAGCCTCCCACGTCCCATCTTCTCTCGCCCTTTTTTCTTGGCCTACACGTCCCACCTATTTAAGAGGTGTCCCTAGTCTTCCACGTCCCGCCTCATTCCCAAAAAAAAGACGTCAGTTTTATTTTTCTTAAAGATCTAATAGGGATGTAGAATAGATAACTACTAAAACATGGGGATTTGTCAAGTGTTGAATAGATAACTAGTAAAAGCTGGGGATTTACTAGGTGTAAAATAGATAACTACTAAAAGTTGGGGATTTGCTAGGTGTGAAATGAATAACTCCTAATACTAGAAGATTTGCAAGGCGTAGATCATAAGATGCGACCATGGATTGTGGTGGTCTATGGTTTAGGGGTCTACTAAAATAGTGTGCTCTTATGGGTTCAGAAAAACCATAGAATTTGCCAATTTTAAAATGAGGTGTCTACAGTTGCTCCTCTTTGAAGCTCCATGTCCTTCGAGGGACAGGTGAGTGGCAAAGAAGTAGACACTATTTTGCTCTCCTTGTCCTTCTAAGGAAAGGTGAATGGCAAAGATAATGTAGACATTTTAACTTTCATCTTGATATTTTTTGGTCAGAGGGCACACCAACTAATCCCTTCAAGTCATTGTGTTTTAGAGCTCATTCACCTAGGGCATTTTTATCCTAGGGTTTTCGGCGTGAGATGTCGGTGATTTACATAAGCTTGAAACTCGAGTTGGATTTTCTGGCCATACCACTTAATTTCAGGGGTTTTCACAAAACCTGGCATTTTCTTTGACTTTCTTAGGGTTTCCTAAGGCTTTCTATAGGTTTCTCCTATTTAGGAAAATGCTTGTCTAGGAAAAAGGCTTGTCTGACCAATTTTGAAGAGAGAGAGAGATGAAGAGATGATGCAACAACAAGATAAATCAGCATTTACGGGTGTCCAACCTCCTTCATTTTAGAATATGTTTTAGAGATTTTGAAAAGAGGGAGAGATTCGCAATAGAACCCAGAGCAAGGACAAGTTACGATGTTAACAAAGAAATTAAAGTTTTTGAAAACACAAGACATATAACGAAAATTTTGAAAAGAGAAAGGTATTTTGAAAAACAAATTTTGGTTAGCAGTTTTAACTCCTGCAACCTTAGAGCCCTCTAAGCAGTTTAACGTTATACAACGATGGATGAGTTGACAGTTATACTCATACAACCATGGATTTTTTTTATTATTATTATTTTTGTTTATTTTAAGTGGGTCTTACAGTTTAATCACTTGTAGCCCCTTTGGTGGACCCTATATGAGCGTGTCGGCTCCTTGCTTGAATCTTCAAGACGAGAAATTATCAAGTATTTTTTTATCTCTCAACCTCAGCTCTTATATTTCAATTCAAATGAGAGTTCTTTGGTGTTTTCGAGAAAAACATAGTCTTTAAAATACATGAAACTACCCCTGGGTGTTCAAAATCTCTTTGGATTTCTGATTTCGTGCCTCCACCATTCACCTTTCAAAGTCCAGATGATCGAGGTCTTTAACAAAGTGCTATCAGGCTAATGCTCATTGATTTTTCTTTTGGCACCATTTTGACTCAGGAAGAAGGAAGAGAAGATGTTTAGAGAGAAAAGACTTTGGAGAGTAGAAGGAAATGAGAAAAATTCTTCTTTTTCATCGCCCCGGGGTCCCTTTCTAGTATTCAGCCTAGTAGCCTTTTTTCCAAGGCTTGGGGTTCCTTTCAGATTTTCTGCCCAACAGATTTTATTGTTTTTATCAGTACGGGGTCCCTTTTGGGAGTTTAGTCTGGTAGCCTTTCTTTCAACGCTTGGGGTTCTTCTCGGATTTTCAGCCCAACGGATTTTTTTTTATTATTTATTTTTGAAGAAGAAAGCAAGAACAATTCACCCTAAGATCATGTAGGAATTCGATCATCTTTCACTCCTCCAGGTGGCAGGGAGGTTCTAATATTGGTTTTCCTCTGATTTCCCTTGACCCAGATTGGCAGCCAATATCATTTTGACAATGGTTGTAGAATTTCCGTTGAACTTTTCCTTTGATCTGCTCTACTTAAACCTTGATTTTGGGACCAAAAAAATCACTCTTAATTTTCTAATCTCTCAGTCTTTTGTATGGACGGATAAGCTCATAAGGGTTAATGGAGTACTTTATGTTACACATTAGGCGCTAATGCCTTTTGAAGTGTGAGGATTGAATGCCTCATTTAGTTATTTGCAAGGGGTGAGTGATCACCTAATTCCTTTTCGATTATCCTTTTCATTACAAATTTTTTATTGCTTTTTAGAGGTTAACTCCGTAGTAGGCTCATTCTCAATGCTCGAACTTAGGTGAGACTCTTACATCAGAGGAGTGATTAAGTTGGTATTAGATAGCTTTAAGGCATGTTGGGAGTGAACAAATGACGGTTGAATCTCATTAATTGCCCCTGTTGTGTCCTCTTCATGAGAGGAGATTGCCCATATTGAGTAGTTTGATGGGGTTTCCCTTGCAAGGCTTTCTATTCCGTTGGGAATTTGTTCTTCATGAGATGAACTTTTTTGGATATAGGGGTTCTCCGTTTATCGGAGTTGTGCTCTTGCCCCAATTAAGCTCTGGAAATCTCTCCTCTTGAAGAGGTGACCCAATTTGGTCCTCAGCTTTTAATTCCTCGTCCCAGATAGGTGGATCATCTAGGAAGTCTTGTGAAGGTGGCCCAGGTGACCCCCATATAATTTCTAAAGGTTTGAGCTCTGTCAACTCTAGTGAAGGTGTCAAATCTTTGGGAATAGTTACATTTGAGCTCTTTGCTTCTCCACCATCTACAACTGGGTTCATATCAGAAGGCGACTCAATTAAATCTTCTGTGCTTGGCTCTTCATCCCATATAGGTGGGTTGACGAGTAAGTCTGGTGAAGGTTTTCATTCTAATAGATCTTCTTCGGCCTCTTGGAGGTAGTGACCACAAGAAAATATGAATTGAGCTGGGTCATACTTTTCATCCCTACACTCGGTCATGTGAATGACAATGTTCCCTTTCGGGTTGTCTTGGGCTTCCGTCTTTCCAGTCGTTGTGACCGTATTTTTCGGGAGACGATTTGCAAAGCTATCCATCTTTTGTTTAGGCTCTTCAACATACTGATTTTTCGGTAGGACAATGATGTCCCCCCTATCGATCAACCCTTGAATGACCCGTTTCAAATGATAGCAATTTTGAGTGTTATGTGCATGATTCTAGTGTCATTTGCACCACTTGCTCTTGTCCGTGACTTGGAATGGTGGCTCGGATGGCGGTGGGAGATAAACCATGTTTCTAGACAAGAGTAATTCTAATACTTTTTCTAATGGGTCATTGAGTGGAGTGAAATTATCCTCTCGCCTTTGGTTGTTATTTTGAGTGTTGACTCTAGAGCGACCCCTTTGGTTTTGGTTCTGATTGTTGCGTTGAGTAGCTGAACCTCGAGCCTGCCCGTTAACGATAATTTCATTAACTTGACCGAAAGTCTTCCCTTTGTAGTCATTTGTATTTTTGTTTTTATTTTGGAGAGTGGTTATCTGTTATTCTTGGGCCTGATACTGAGGGGTGTTCCTCTAGCCCTTTCATGACGTGCCATCCGCTCAATCATGGAGTCAAAGGAGTAAGGGAAAAGACCTTGGCTGAAGAAAGTCCTCTATTCGGGTATGGCATTTTCTAAAGCCATGAATATTTTGGCCGGGTCCGTGAGTGGACATTCAATGACCCGCATTGCTGCCTCACGAAATCGATTGATGAAGTTCTCGTATGATTCTCTTGGGTTTTGCTTTGTTACACTGAGTTCGCCCAGGGATAGAGGCCTTGGTGTCGATCCATGGTAGTGGGACACGAATAGGTTGAATATTTAATCTGGAGTGATATGCGGTTGAGTACTCATCACTCTTTAATGCCAGTTTAGAGCCTCACCGGACAATGTTTGCGAAAATATGGCCTTCAGTTGATTTGGCCTATCGCATAGGTCGGACGGAGAGGAAGTATGCGTTAACATGGGTATTTGGATTGTTCTTCCGGCTAAACTTGTTTCGGAATTCTGGGATGATGAATCTGGAGGGAAGGTCTTCCATGCCTCCAGGGGTCTCATGAACATAGGTCTTCGGGGGTAAAAATTCTTGAATGCCCATTCTTACAAGCACATCTTGTATTGCTTTTATGGTGCCTTCATATTCGGCATGACAGTAGGCCTACCGATTGGCAGGTTCCCAAGTGTAGACTGATGAGTCAAGGCTTGGGGTATGTATTAGCCCATATGGACTTGAGGCTGATGAATCGCAGCCACCGGGGCAGTTTGATATACCTGTGCCTGAGGGATGTATTGTCCTATAGGTGTTACCACTGACTGCAGAAATTGCACGGTCTGTTGGACCGGATGGACTACTAGGACCGATTGAATAATCGGATGACTCGGTTGTCCTATGGGTTGCCCTATACCACTAAATCGGTTTGGCATCGACCCATGTGCTGGGCATGAACAATATAACCTCAGTCAACTAAACTTTGGAAGGCAGCTTGGATACCTACATTACCTAAGGGTCAGTTCAGGTCGATACCCCTATTTCGTGCAATGTTCAGGTTGTCATGAGTTATACTATGGTGGTTTGAGGCCGGGTTATGTTCCCTAGACCTAAGTGGGTCTTGGTTTCGAGGTTGTCGTGCCTTGGGGTTATTTTGGTTCAAGTTATGGGAATGGGCGTTTGATACATCATGAATTTCTTCCCTCACTCGACTTCTACTTTGGGTGCCTAAGAGCCTTGCAAGATGACCTCGAGTCGAACCTCTTGACTCGGATGCTTGGACGGACCCGGGTTCTGGCTGTAATCCCAAGGGATTGCGGCATATTGGTCCCTAGGTTTGAGAAGCTTAGGTTTGGAGTCAACTTATAAGCAATCATCATAGTCGCCCTGGCTGACTGACATGGTGACTGCTTTTGACTCGGTTCTAGTATCTGGACTTAGGGTGAGAACTAGACTCGGCGGCTTAAGAAAGACCTACTCTGACTCTAGGGGCAAAACCCTATCTAAGACCTAGGCTATGACTAGATTGGATGAAACTTGCTAGACTCAATGGGTTTTGGTTTGGACCCTAAACTAGGGTAAGCCTAGTCTGGCTCTAGAGGCTAAGCTTAGACGTATGCTAGAACCTAAACTGAGATCCAGATTAGAAGGGTACGAGTCTCGGCTCGTACTAAGAGTGGGTCTAGGTTCGAACTTGAGTGTGAGCCTGGTACGGACCGGGACTAAGCTGGATGCAAGCCTAGGCTTGGACCAAGAGGGGCTTGAAGATCAGACTGGGTGTGGAGCCGAACTGGATCAAGGTTGAGCTAGCCATGAGCCCTTGGCTCGGACCAAAAGGAGGCATAGGTTCAGACCTGGGTGTGAACTGGTTCGCACCTAGGCTAGGCTAGGTACAAGGCTGGGCTTGGACCAAGAGGGTTTTGAAGACCAGACCGAGTGTGGACCCAAACTGGATCAAAGTTGGTTTAGGCACAAGCCCCTGGCTAGGACAAAAAGGGGGCCGAGGTTCGAACCTGGGTGTGAACCGAGTTCGGACCAGGGCTAGGCTGGATACAAACCTAGACTTAGACCCAGAGGGTTTTAGCTCAGACAAAAAGGGGGTTCAGATTGAGAGCTAAGATTAAACAATTGAGATAAGCAAACACAACACTCGAAAACTTTTGCCCTAATTTATAAGTAGGCTCGGTCTGAGTGGGTTCCTAACTATTGAATTGCGGCTAGGCTGAGTAGGTCCTCACATAGATCCTGGCTTCTTGTTATAGGATTTTCACTAGGTCCTATTATATGTGGAGTTGCTTTGAGGTAAAGGATTATGGAGGGGCGCTCACTGCTAAGTTCCCCTTACGCAGTTATTGCGGATTTTGGGGGTTTTTGAAAATATTTGTTGGCTTCCTAGGCATTCCCAGTTCGGTGTGTGCAAAAGTGTGTAAAGAAGCACGCAAGAAAAATAAAGTAGCAAGCAAGCAAGCACACAATGCAATAACAATGTGAGCACTTGGCACAAATCGTGCCAACTGAGGTGTACTTCGGGTCGAGTTTTTGATTGACAAAAAGCACAGTTCAGATATGGGGGTAAGCAACCCCTAAGGAGGTATACAGTAATGAAAGTGGAACCAGGCACAACCTATGCCTAGTTAAGCGCCCCCCGAGCCGAGGGTAACTCGATCAGAGCACAATTAGAGAGAACGTGTAGGTGACCCTGGATTTTTTTTTTTTTTTGATGAATAGAGAGAAGCAGCAAAGATTGAATCACAAGTAAAGAAATGAAAGAGATTTTTTTTTTTGACAAATTTTTTTCTTTTTTCCTTTTTTCTTTTGGAAAGAGGGTAAAGGTGATTTTTTTTCTTTTAAGTGAACTCCTTTTTTCTTTTTTTTTTAGAAAATGAAGTGGCTTAAAAAAAAAAAGAAATTTTTGTGGTAAAAATGATTTTTTTTGAACAAAATAATCCTTAAATTTTTATTTTTTTTTGCAAAGAAAAATTTTCTTTTGAAAATGAAAAAGGCCTTAAAATTATTAATTTTAAATTTTAAATTTTTTTTTTTAAACCAGCATGGCCTCAAAATAATTTTTAGGATTTTTTACTTTATTTTTTTTGAAAAATATGGATTTTGAAAGGTTTTTTTTGTAAAAAAAAAAAACAAAGAGGCCTAAAAAAGTGCTGAAAATATTTATTTTGGTAAAAGAGAAGTTTTATTTTTTTTTTAATTGGAAGAAGATAGAGTTAAGAAAGCTTCAAATTATGCAGAAAGGACTTAAAATAAAAGATAAGATCAAGTCAAATAAGATCAACTCTATTCTAGAAAGATAAGAGAAGAGAAAAAAATTAATCTAATATGCAAGATATGGATAAAGCAAAAAAATAATATATATATATACATCTCTACGGATAAAAAATGAGATAAAATAATTTAAAATCTAATCTATTTAGAGATAAAGAGAAGACAAAAGTAAAAGCTAGAGAAATTATCGTTAATATATCTTAATTTCAAGAAAATCGCAAAAAAACCCCCAACTTCCCAAAACCTCGCCCACACCCTTGTTTTCAATTTTTGGCATTGTCTGGACAAAATACCCTTTATGGTAGTCTTTCTACCCTAATGCATTGCGACCATTAGGGTAATTAAAATACCGTTGTAAATAGAGATAGAATTACAATACTTCTAGTACCGTAATAACATAAACATCTATTACGATGCTTTAATTATTGTAATAACATTGAGTATTACTTTTCTTAAAATACCATAATACTACTTTAGTATTACGGTAATTAAAATATTATAATACTTTAAAGTAGTATTACTTGAAATATTTTTTACTCTCTCGAGCCTACTATTTATTGACTCCCTCGACAAAAATCCACGCTAGCTGTAATTTTTCAAATCTCAAATTTTTAGGATATAATATCTACTTACTTTTTATGTGGTTGTCAAAATTTTAGAATAAAAATACGCTTCAATAGGTGTTTTTGAGCGAGTGAGTAGATCCACATCGTGCTCCCACGGGAACATAGATTTTTTTAATAGCGTAACCCTGATATTAGCTTTGGTTTGAAGCTTTTAAAGTATTACGGTAATAGATAGTAGGCTCAAGAGAGTAAAAAATATTTTGCAATATTGCGGTACTTAAATTACCGTAATACTACTTTAAAGTATTAAAGTATTTTAATTACCGTAATACTCTATATTATTACGGTAATTAAAGTAGCGTAATAGATATTTATGTTATTACGATACTAGAAGTACGATAATTTTATCTCTACTTATAACGGTATTTTAATTACCGTAATGGTCGCAATGTATTATGGTATGAAGATTACAGTAAAGGGTATTTTCGTCTAGAACATGCCAAAAGTTGGGATAAAAAGGTGTGGGCGAGGTTTTGAGAAGTTTGAAGTTTTTTTTTTGTAACTTTTTAAAAATCAATGTATATTAACGATAATTTTCCTAAAATCCAAAATCTAATATATATGAATGCAATTCTAATGTAGAGGGCGCTATCAAAATAGACATGAAAAGCAAAGGCTAACTATTGAAGGCACTTTGTTGACACCACTGTTTTTTGTTTTTATTATTATTAGAGAAAGGTTAGAGAGAGGAAAGTGTGGCTGATGCGAGCACAGTGAATTAACGTTCACAGAAAAGAAAAGCATGTTTTATTGAAGAGGGGAGAAACATAAAGCCAAGAGACAAGAAGCAAAGGTTTATGCAACGAAAAGACTGTTTTTTTTAGAACTGCTCTCGGAGAATGAGGACAAAAGTGCGGGCCAATGACAGGGTTCAAAAAGAAAAAGGATGTTGCGTATGAAAACAAAGACCGGACTCTTGTTCCCAGGGTTTTTCCTAAAAAATCTCCGATGAAAATTTCTTTAATAAGAGATTTCAGCAAAAAAAAAGAAACTAATGAATATGATTCAAATTGGTGCGAAATCACTTTTTTTATGATTTTTTTTTCTCTCGAAATGCCCTATGGTGGGCGCAAATTGTTTATCGTGCAAATTGGGGAGACCTTCAGCGGAAGATCCCTCGAATCTGAACACCACAAACTGATTTTAAGAAAAGTGATAGACAGTGCAAATTGGCGAGACCTTCAATGGAAGATCCCTCTAATCTGAAGACTACAAACTGATTTTAAGAAAAGTGATAGAGAGAGGGGAAAATCAAATTCTGATTTGAGGCCAGATCTACTTAGAAATGAGTAGATCTGCTCTCGTATCGGTGAGAGAGCCAACATTGATCCAAAAGCACACAATATATATATATATATATATATATATATATATATATATATATATATATATATATATATATATATATATATATATATATATATATATATATATATATATATATATATATATATATATATATATATATATATATATAAAATCCTAGTTCTATCAAAATAACTAAAAAAATAAGAAAAAAAAAAAAAAGAGAAAAATACCTGGCCAGACCGGTTGGCCCGACAAACTCGAAGCTTCGAGGCCTCGCCCGTATCAAGACCGACTGAGTTTATGTTATGCATCTTCTTTTGTCTCTCTTCAGGTTTTGAGCAAGCCTTGGCTTGGTTGGATTTCTTGACCTAAGGGTGGCCTAAAGCTAAGGTTTTTTTAGGTCTAGGGTTTGCTGACCAGGTTTTTCTCACTGGGTTCTGTCTTTCTCTCTCTCTTTAGCCTCCCACGTCCCATCTTCCCTCACCTTTTTTTCTTAGGCCTAAATGTCCCACCCTTTTAAGAGGTGTCCCACGTCCCACCTCCTTCCTAAAAAAGGGATGTAAATTTTATTTTTCTTAAAGACCTCATAGGCTTGTAGAATAGATAAATGGGGATTTGCTAGGTGTGGAATGGATAATTACTGGGGATTTGCTAGGTGTAAAATAGATAACTAAAAGCTCGGGATTTGCTAGGTGTGGAATGGATAATGTACTAAAACCGGGGATTTGCTAGGTGTAAAATGGATAACTACTAAAAGCTCGGGATTTGTTAGGTGTGAAATGGATAATCTACTAAAACTAGAAGATTTGCTAGGCGTGGATTATAGGATGGGACCATAGATTGTGGTGGTCTATGGTTTAGGGGTTTACTAAAATAGTGTGGTCTTATGGATTCAGAAAAATCATGGAATTTGTCAATTTTAAAGTGGGGTGTCTACATTGACCAATAGATCTACAATATATTTTGTGTAGTGAGAACAGAGTAAGCATTGTTGCTGGATTTATTGAAAGTTTCAATAAAAAGCTGTCAAATATTATTCTAATGACAATAGTAAGACTATAAAATTATTTTTTAATAACTTTAATATATCTATACTATAGCTGCAAATCACGATCCTCGTGTCATATTTACACATCTAGTTTTTTCACTATATTTTTTTAATCAAATCGAAAATAATCATGATTCTATGACTTACCTTAGGTTTTGGTGATCCATATATTTTACCCGATTTTTTTTTTCAACTTTTTGAAATAAAACCGATTTATGACCGATATTTGGTGTGCCAACCTTTATTATTCCCCAAGTCGCTAACTATGTTTTGGTTGCATTTATATTATGTTTATGGCACACCTTTTTGTCCATTACCCCTCCCATTGCGTTAATATGGTTGGAATTTTGGAAGATGTGAATAGACCTTGCGTGATAATATTTATGAAGATACAAGTATTTCAATATACATTAGGGCCTAACTATTTATGCTCAATCCACTCAAGGTCAACCGCGAAATGGTATTTTCCATATTTATATATTATTCTTTTTTTGTATTTTTAATGTTTATTTATATATTATTCTTTCTCTTTCATTTCTTTGGGGTATTATACTACTTCAAATCTTCCATTTCATGTCATCACCTTTGTGCTACTTGAATAGTATGGTGATGATTGTTCTTTCTTGTCATATTATTCTAATCGAGTAGGGAGAGAGGCGTCCCCCTATCTTTTCAAGGGTCTTATTATGGAGCTGCTTTGAAATCCAATTGATCAAGTAATTTTATACATCCGAATCAACTATTGATATAGGTGTTGAATCTCCAGACATATCCACATCAAATCTCCCCAAAAGAGCACGTGTTATTAGGGGTACCAATGTGCTGGACAGCCTGGCCCGACCTAGTTGGCCCAGCCCTAACAAGGCACGGCGTGGGCTACAAATTGTGGCCCGAGGGATTGGCTAGAGCCAGTGTTGGCCCGGATCGTGGCTTCGCCTCTTTTTTTTTTTTTTTTTTTCCTTTTACCTTTTCTCTCTTTTTTTTTAATCCCGGCCCTAATAGGGCTAGGGCTAGGCTGGGCCGGCCCTATGGGGATAAGGGTTGGGCCAAGTCCAAAGCAGGCCTGGCCCATTGCCAACCCTTACATGTTATCAAGACAATATAGGTATAATTCTATACAGTTCATCTTACATGGGTATTTTGATAATTTTCCAAGATATTATAAAAACTTGTCTGGATATTTTCCTTTCAACGACTACGAACCTAATATTTGAACATTTAATAAAAAAAATATTCGAAATTTATGAATGATGCACATTGAAGATGGTAGTAAATTTGGGTAATGGGAATGGAGCTGAGGTCGTGGTGGTAGCATCCCACACACTAGTCACCAAATTTGTGGTTTTCATTCCCATCAATAACACCACCCCACTAAAGCTTTAAAAAAAATGCTAACTCCTAACCCAAAAAAAAAAATAAAAATTGGGTAATAAGGTTTTTGTTATTTTTTTTCATTTATCCATAATGATGAAATAAGCAATGTTAATGGTCACCTATATAGAATATATATCATCTAGTCATAGCTTCCATTTTTGTGAGGGTCATAGCTTCTAACGGGCATTTGAAGGTTTGCTTTTTTTCCGTAGGGAGAAATTTTAATTGCAGGCTAAAACAATTTTTTTTTTTGCTCTTGTAGGGGTTATCCAAAATTGTATTGACAATAAATTGGGTTAGAGGTTTGGTCTAGTTAAAACCGATCTAATAGCCAATGAAATCAGTCAAATATTATTCAATAATAGTTTTTGCTCTCTAGTTTATTTTTGCCTTCAAGGATACACAGCTGCTTTTATTCTTTTTATTATATATCTGGTTTCTTTCTCTCTAAAAAAAAATGGAAATAAAATATGATTTTGCTTTTCGTTGAGAAAAAGGTTTTGGGTGTGGTTTGTATAGAGCCGAGGCTCTAAACGATCAAATTAAAGCGCACCTTCAAATAATCTCGAGAAATGTGATTTCAATAGTGGAAATATTTTTGATAGCCTTAAAATATATTTTCATATTAAATTATAAAATTTAAAGCTTAAAAAATAGTGTAAATCGAACAAATCTATAAAAATCTTAAAAATTGACTGTCCAAAAATGCATTACAATATGCATTATTTCCAAAAATTGAAATCCATTATTTTTTTTCATGTTCATGCATCTTGATGTCGAGATGATCAATTTGAGGATATTTGGCCATCAAAACAACCTTTTCTAATGAAATTTTTGATATGATCTCTAATTTGATTGTTTAGAGCCTTGGCTCTGTATAAACTATTTCCAAAGGTTTTTAGAAAGAAAAAGGCCAGGGTACCCCAATCAACGTAATAATTCTCTCTTTATATTAGGTAGGATGGCACTGGACCCAACCAGACCTGGGACCTAATCGGTAGACTGGACCGTGGTCTAGGTATATGTTAAAAAAAATTAGATCCAATGGATCAGGTTCGGCATACTACAACAAATCTAAATCAGATTTTCTTTAATATAAATTGGAGAAAAAAGAGAGAAGCCACATAACTTCATCTTCTTCTTCCTCTCTAAAAGAAATTAAGAAAGAAAGGCTCGTCCTCTGTGTGTTAAATATCCTAGAAACATAACCATCTTTTTCTCTCTACTTATATAAACCAAGAAACTCCATTTCTAGTTTGTGCCATCGATCAATACTTTGGTTCTTGTAGCAAGAGAGTAAAACAAAAATAGAGAGGTCAACCGTTCCGAAAAGTATGTACTGATTTCTATATTATTTTATACATGAGTTTCATCTTTTAAAAAGATTTACTAGGTTACCAGTTACAATTAAATACCTCGTTAACCACTCAAAGATTTTAGTAATTTGCTCAGACGTTTTTGATAAATTAAGATAATCGATTTTTAACCCTCAAAATATTACATGGCAAGATATTTTTTAAGAAATACTTAAATAAATATTTAAAAAACTGAGATCATTAACAAAAGTTACAAAGCATTCTTCCAATTTTGGGATGAAAGCAAGGGAGGCTCTTGATACCCACATAAATCATATAAAAAATAGAATTCGGAAGTACAAGATCCAAAATTTACCTAGTTTCAGATCTTTGGGATCCCAAAAAAACACAAATCCAGACAATCAAAGTCTGAAATTTCCCTACATTTGGACTCCGAAATTGTAGATTTTTTATTTTATATTAGAAAATTCAAAAAATTCAGATTTTGAAAATTAAAAAATTTCAATCATACTTAGTCCATGCAAAACTAAATTTCGGATTTTGAAAATCCAAAAAGGGCAATTTGGTTATTCTTTAAATTATTGACAAAAAATTTGAGGCCCCAAAGAACGGGTATACATTTAATATCCCAAAATTCGAATGTAATAAGTTTAAATTTTAAGTAAAATAGTAATACTTAAAATAACAAATATATGTGTAATTTTCCCTAAAGAGTTTCTTAATTATACCCATTACGCACTTGAAAAAATAATGTCTCGGTTCAACAAAGATCATCCAAATTTTAGATTTTGTGATCTAAGTGCCAAGAAACTCAAATTTCAAATATTTTTTTATGATAATAATTATGAAGTGATTCTTAGGTGATTCCTAAAATTTCAAATTAAAAAAAAAATTCTCCTAATAAATATTCTGACTGAGGGAGTAGAAGTAAACTATACTTGGTAACATAATGTACATGCTTTTAAGGGGAAGAAGATATGGAAGAGTTGGTAACTGCGTGGATGCAAGTATATTCATGTTTCAATTTCTTTTGTCTATGGCCTATTATAAAATTATGATATATAAATATGGAAACAACTTTTTTCATTACAAGAATCAAATAAAATAATCAGTTGTATACAATCTGAAGCCATGCAATTGTACAATGCACGTGCAAAAAAAACAGGAGAGTAAAGATCCAGAGAGAGTAATTATTAAAAAAAAAAAACAAAGAAAAAAGAAAAAAAAGATCCGGATAGAGTATGATGTACAAAACCCAAGTATTGAATCAATCATGCATAATATACACCAACCATACAGTGTTGTTTTTGAAAAAATCATGGACTCCTTGCATGCATGTAAATACCATATTAAATAAAGGGTGTGGTTTCTATAAATTGTAGATTTTTTATTTTATAATTTTCTAATTTTTAAATTTTGAAAATTCAAAAATTTTAGATTTTGAAAATTCAAAAAATTCAATCATACTTAGTTCATGCAAAAAAAAATTTCGGATTTTGAAAATCCAAAAAGAGCAATTTAGTAATTCTTTAAGTTATTGACAAAAACTTTTGGGCCCCTAAGAACGGGTATACATTTAATATCCCAAATTTCGAATGTAATAAGTGAAAATTTTAGGTAAAATAATAATTCTTAAAATAACAGATATATGTGTAATTTCCCTTAAAGAATTTCTTAATTATAACCACTACGCACTTGAAAAAATAATGTCTCGGTTGAATAGAGATCATCCACATTTTAGATGTTGAGATATAAGTGTTAGAAAACTCAAATTTCAAAAAAAAAATTTAATGACAATAATTATGAAGTGATTCTGAGGTGATTCCTAAATTTCAAATTGAGAAAAAAAAATCCTCCCAAATAAGTATTCTTGCTTAAGGAGTAGGAGTAGAAGTAGATATGGAAGAATTGGTAAATGCTAGTGTACAAGTATATTCATGTTTCAATTTCTTTTGTCTATGGCCTATTATAAAATTATGATATATAAATATGGAAAGAACTTTGTTCATTACAAGAATCAAAGAAAAGAATTGTATACAATATCAAGCCATGCAATTGTACAATGCACGTGCAAAAAAACAGGAAAGTAAAGATCCAGAGAGAATAATTAGTCAAAAAAAGAAAAAAGAAAAAAAGATCCAGATAGAGTATGATGTACAAAACCCAAGTATTGAATCAATCATGCATAATATACACCAACCATACACGGTTGTTTTTGGAAAACTCATGGACTCCTTGCATGCATGTAAGTACCATATTAAATAAAGGACGGTTGTTTTTGGAAAACTCATGGACTCATTGCATGCATGTAAGTACCATATTAAATAAAGGGTGTGGTTTCTATATGGTTATGACCTTAAACAATCCATTTAAGGTGCAGCTCCACTCCGAATTTTATAATAACATGTAATTTTGATAAAAAATTCTTAAGATTATCTCAAAATCTTAACATGTAATTTTGATGTAAAATTTTTTAGGATTATCTCAAAATCTATGTTCATGTCTCATTATAAAATTTTAAACTCCAAAGATGGCAAATATCAAACATATGGAAAAAATAGACAATATGTAGCAAGATGTATTATTTTTGGGATTCAAAATTTTCTTCTTTTTCATATTCATACATCTTGATGTCAAGATGATCAATTAGGGAGTTTTTCAACATTAAAACAACATTTTTTGATAGATTTTTTGAGGTGTGGCTTTAGTTTTACATTTTAAAGTTTCCTTAAATAAATAACAAGAGAAAGAAAGTAAGCGTGCCATGTAAAAAAGAAAAGTAAAAAGATGATGTAAAAGTGACTGTCCATGCACTATTGGTATTGGACCAAGAAACAGACTCACTAGTGTCTAGACCCCATTCAGTTTTGGGACGGTTCTGCATATAGAACATAACAAAAAAGTTTCAAAAAATATATTTTAAATATAAATAAATATCATACACATACAAGCAAATTCATCAAAATAGTATGTAGGGTCAACCCAAGCCAATGTTCCGAAAAACACTCGGTACCACCTAGACTGCTGAGCTAAAATGGGTTATAATGAGTTTATGTTCATCCAACTTCAGTACAAGTTTTGGACTCAGACCTAGCCCAAATTGGGTAATCCAGACAACCTTTGGGTCGTATGGTCAACCCGATTGCTACCCATATCCCTTTACCACCCTGCTGGAACAATCCCCTCTCTCTCTCTCTGACCCCTCCAATTTATGGCGTCTTTTAGCCTCCTCTCCTCTCCTCTAACTCCAGTCATCCATCTCCTCTCTCTCCCTCTTACCTAGAACTCTCTTTCTCTCTCCACACGCTACAGCTACCACTACTCCCATTCTCTCTCCACACCCACCTCTCGATCTCCTCTCTCTCTCTCATCAAGAAACTGAGTCCCTCTCTCTTTAAGCAAGAAAACAAAAAATAAACACAATGAAAAATCTCTTTAAGCAAGAAAACAAAAAATAAACACAGCGAAGAAGAATAAAGATGAGTTCAACAACATTCGAATACCTAATAAGATGCATTTTTCTTTTTCTCCCTCTGTAACCAATAAATACAAATATGAAGATGATAAGAAGGAAGAGAAAGGTTACAAATACAAATACAAATATGAAGATGATAAGAAGGAAGAGAAAGGTTACAAATACAAATATGAAGATGATAAGAAGGAAGAGAAAGAAAGAAGTAAATGAACATACCTCCTCGCGTCGCCGTGAAATGCCTCAGAAAGAGAGAGACTAGTGAATGTCAAGACATCTTTGTGGTCATATATTTTAAACAATAAATAAAAAACCAATATCAAGAGGCCAATTCTCTCTCCCTTACTGCATAACGATCTCTATCTATTACTACATAACAACTCTATCTCTTACAACATAACGATAGGGTGGTTTCTTGAGTTCCAATATTTGGAGATATGGGTTAACGCCATACGATAGAGAGAGTTATTAGTTTGAAGGCGATGGGTCGGGCCTGGTTCGAGGTTTAGCCATATCAGATCCGAAAATATAATGTGGAACCCAAATTCAGACCCTAACCAAAAATTAAAATATCGATATATATATATATATATATGTGTGTGTATGTATTTTATTTAAATATCATATATATTTATTTAAATATCATGTATTAAATATTATTTAAATATTAATATTATTCGAGTCGAATCTACATGGACACGGATCCAAAACCAAATAGTGTTATCGAACTTGATCCATTGGATCTAATTTTTTTAACATATACCTAGACCAGGGTCCAGTCTACCGGTCAGGTCCCGGGTCAGGTTGGGTCTAGTGCCACCCTACCTCATATGGAGAGAGAATTATTACGTTGATTGGGGTACCCTAGCCTTTTTCTTTCTAAAAACATTTGGAAAAAGTTTATATAGAGCCAAGGCTTTAAAAATTCAAATTAGAGCTCACCTCAAAAGTTTCATTAGAAAATGTTGTTTTGATGCCCAAATATCCTCAAGTTGATCATCTCGACATAAAGATGCATGAACATGAAAAAAAACAATGGATTTCAATTTTTGAAAATAATGCATATTGTAATGCATTTCTGGACAGTCAATTTTCAAGATTTTCATAGATTTGTTCGATCTACACTATTTTTGAAGCTTTAAATTTTATAATTAAATATGAAAATATATTTTAAGGCTATCACAAACATTGCCAATATTGAAATCACATTTCTCGACATAAAGGCAAAAATAAACTAGAGAGCAAATACTATTACTGAATTATATAGGACTGATTCCATTGGCTATTAGATTGGTTTTAACTAGACCAAACCCTAACCCAATTTATTGTCAATAAAAGTTTGGATAACCCCTACAAGAGCAAAAAAAAAATGTTTTAGCCTGCAATTAAAGTTTCTCCCTATTGAAAGAAAGCAAACCTTCAAATGCCCGTTAGAAGCTATGACCCTCACCCTCACAAAAAGGGAAACTAAATGAGATATATTCTTTATAGGTGACCATTAACATTGCTTATTTCATCATTGTGGATAAATGAAAAAATGTAACAAAAACCTTCTTACCCAAATTTATTTATTTTTTGGGTTAGAGTTAGCTTTTTTTTTTAAGGTGTTAGTGGGGTGGTGTTATTGATGGGAATGAAAACCACAAATTTGGTGACTAGTGTGTGGGATGCTACCACCACGTCCTCCCCTCCATTCCCGTTACCCAAATTTACTACCATCTTCAATGTGCATCATTCATAAATTTTGAATCTTTTTTTTATTAAATGTTCAAATATTAGGTTTGTAGTCGTTAAAAGGGAAATATCCAGACAAGTTTTTATAATATCTTGGGAAATTATCAAAATACCCATATAAGATGAATTGTATAGAATTAAACCTATATTGTCTTATTTAATTTCAAAGTACCGATAAAAGGGTGCATGATAATGAGTTCTAACAGTGTCGAAAGCATAAAATTTTAAAAAGTGCATCTCTCATGGGCATTTTGATAAATTTCCCTAAAATCTCTATAATCGGTTCAAATGGGAGCATAATAAAATGTGTTTGCTTATTCTCTAGATTAAAGGTCTATTAAAGTAGTTATTTTTTATTTTTTAATGATCTAGTTTCTTTGATGGACCACGTTTAAAACAATAAAAAGGAAAACAATCACAAGGCTAATTCTGATCCACCCAAAGTGGGCTCCAGACCATTAGGGGACGGATCCGAGTTCACTGAAATCACTCAATTTGAATATACCATTATCAGTCTTTCCCCCTTATTCTTCACTAAAAATCATAAAATTAGTTTTAAAAATTATATAAAAGTATCATATCAAAATTATAGTAAAAAAGAATATCAACAGACACTCATACATGAAACGGTGTTACATTGTTCACATATTTTGATAAAATAATGAAAGTCTAAAATATACTATTACCCCATTTTAAACCCAAAAAATGGGACTGTATACTATGAGATCATTTATCTTTCGTCCAAAGAGGTCACAATTAATCTTAACTATTAGATATCCAATTGGATGGCTTGAGATATGCCATGAAGTTCAACAATTTTTTTGTTGGGATTTGGGTTTAGTTATAAGTATACTTACAACCATTTGATTTGAAATTTGATGGACAAAATTAGCTATGAATTCCTTGTACTAAAAGTAAATGGTCTCTTTGTATGTTTTTTCAAAATAATATTATGATGATTTTTAATTATTTTTAAAAAAATTTACCTGTTCAATAATCCGGATCACCTATCCACCAATCCGAACTGATTTTCGGGGCCGTCAACCCGCCTTGCTGATGTGGGTTTTCAAACATTGCTAATGAGTGATGCAATTTAGCTCTCGAGATGGTTTCAGTTGTCTCCTCATTTTTTGTGAAAATGTCTCATTCCACACTGCCTAGATAAAGTATCTGTCCGAAAGCTACCTATCACCTTTTCCCTTTTGCCCTCCCTTCCGTCTTCCCCACACACACACACACCAAAAAACAAACAAAAAGAAAACCCCAACAACTCACTCTCTCAATTCTAAGGCCTCGATGCATTCTCATTCCTCGGACACGGTGGGGCCAAGCCCAGGCCCAGAACAACCCTTGTTCACCGAGGCAACCCATGCTTAGACTAGGCCAAAGGGGTTCTAGCCCAAATCTCCCCCTTGCTCTCTAATAATAAGAATAGTAAGAAAAATTTTAATTTATATACACCGTACTTGATCACAAAGTTCAACTATCAATATTTTCCTGCATCTCCCTCCGGCCAATTTAAAATTTATTCAACAAATGGTGGAACATTTGAAATTAGATAAAAGAATATAAATAATAGTTCAAATTTTGTTGTAACTTGATAAATTTACGAAAAATAAATGCATATTTTTCACGAAAGGAGAGATCCCTCAAATTTGAACCATAAATTCTCACCCATCTGCACACACATAAGTGGACGAGCAAATGGGACCCATAAACTCAAATATTCTCCCCTTCACTAAAATATTTATTTATTTTATGTTATTTCGTTTTCTTAATTATTATTGATTAGTAATTTAGTATTGAAATTTCTATTATTGTTAAAGTTCTCCTTGCCAAAAGCATGTATCAATTGTATGCCATAGGTATAGAAGAATTCAAAGAGAAAAGTTTGTATAAGGTACTAGTTTAGAGGTGAGGTACACCTAAATTTTTTTTCCAAGAACGTTATGTTGATATATATTGACCTCGAGAAATACCGATATGGAAAGAAAAGAATTTCAACTCATAAAAGTGGTGTGTCTTCTAACGCATCGTCTAGACCGTCCATTTTTATGATTTTTAATTATTTGTTGATATGTTCAATTCGTACCATTTTTTTGTATTTTAAATTTCATAATTAGATGTAAAATAGATTTTTTGGTTATTTAAATTCCTAACATAAAAATTATATCTTTCGACAAGGCTTGGAGATGGGCCTTACATGAAGTGTTTCATTAAAACCTTATACAAACCGCACTCAAATTTAAATTAAAGGGACTTGCAATTTAGCACCCGATCTTTGGCTTCAACGGACTTCTCATTCATTACAAAAATGTGGGATCCGGATCTGACCGTCCCGAAGTTAGTGGATCCAGACTGGACCCAAACTTGATTGGAGCGGACTTGAAAATTTAAAAATATATATTTAAATATTATGTTAAAATATACATGAATTATTTAATTATAAAAAAAAACATATAATTATATTTATTTAACTATCACAATATTGTGCATTAAATATTATTTAAATAATAACACTATCAGGTTGGGTCCCAATATCGGGTCCACATGGACTCGAAACTGTTGGGTTTATATGGCCTTTAAAGGCCTTATGAGCGTGTAATGAAAAACATTATTATAGTGGAACATAAACTCAGTGGGAGTTTGGTCCCTCGAGGACCATACTAAGCAATGATGTTTGCTGATACCAGACTGTGCTTGACGATCTAGGCTAGTTGGTTGGAAAACCTAAAGTACCTGGGCATAAAGAATAAACCGAGAAGGGTTTTTAGGTTAGCCCTTGATGAGGTCAGAGTTTATGCTTGGATAAGTGAGGTGAGGGACTGTGTGACTCTTGTGTGCGATGGTAGGCTTACAGAGACGAGGGCTTAATCCTCATCCATGTGTCCATCACACGGCATGCATATCGATAGATCGTTCGGGAAAACCAGCTATCCACCTTAGGGTGAAGCGTATGTATGTGTGAGAGAGATACCCCTATGTACCATAGAGCTGTGGTCGCATCAGGTCGTACGGCATTGGCTCGTCTCTAGGGGAGGACCTATAATCCACAGACTTGGATTGCGACCCAATAGCTTATCGGTCAGACTTTGGTGACCCGCTAATGAGCCCGTACTTGGAGATTACATGTCCTTAAAAATTAAGTCCAAAAATCAGTCTCAAAAATAGATATTTAAGAGGCGACCTATTTCTACATGGACTCATAGAATCCATGGCCTTTAAAAAAACAACATAGTAATAATGTGAATATCAGTTTTGCTCATTTCTCGCTCTCTCGAGAATATATTTGGTTTGTCTCTCTCTAAAATGTCATAAAAATCTCCCTCTTTGATTTGTTCTTACGAGACCAAGAAACAAAATATATGTATTTAATTATATTTCATAAATGTGTTAAATATATACATGCATTATTTAAGTATTATAACTAAAAGTATATAGTTGTATTTATTTAAATATTATTTAAATATCATATATTAGATATTTAAATATATTTTATAAATTCGAGAAACGTAAATATGCATTATCTTAAGGACGCGATTAGCATGCAGCCAAGCCTGCACATGTACAAATGCAGGCTTGGCAATAAATATATAATTTAAATATAGATTGATCTTAATTTTTAGAGAATATATAATCCTTAACATGGAGATCATGAATATGAAAAAATAAATAAAATTTGAAAACTAGAAATAATAATTATATAAAGAAAATATTATGACTGTTAGTTACCATTGTTATTAGATGGACCACCTATTTGCATCCATATTTAAGATGAATGCTTTATACCTCTGGACCGTATATTGTACAAATGCGGTCCAGCCCGCATGAAACAATTGTTCTTATCTAAATACTATATACTTTTAGAGTAATGTTATTATGAGACTCTGCCACACCCATGTGAGTAGGACCTCAAATGGTTACCATTAAATTTTACACAGATCTCTAGAAAAGTTATCAATAAACCCCTTCACCCAAGTCCCATACCCATGTGATAATTATTCTAGAGATCTGTGTCAAAATTTAATGGTGATCCTTTGGGATCCTACTCACATGGATGTGGGAGGGTCTCATAGTGTCATTACTCATATTTTTATTATAACTAAAAATATATAGTTATATTTATTTAAAAGAAAAAGTTTACGTAAGGTTGCAACCTTAAAATGTAGAATTACATATGCACTCTATACAAATCCATCAGAAATGGTTGTTTTAATGTTGAAAAACCATCTAATTGATCATCCCGACATCGAGATATATGAATATGAAAAACAAAAAAATATTTCGAGTCCCAGAAATAGTGCATCTTGCAACACATTATCTAGACCGTTTATTTTCAAGATTTTCTCATGATTATCAATCTAGTTGATTTTAACCATTTTTGGAGTTTCAAACTATATAATTAGAGATGAAAATATATAAAAGATAATCCTAGGATTTTTTCATACCAAAATTATATGTTATGATAAAATTGGAGGTCCACCTTAATTGGATTATTTAAGGTTGCAACCTCACCCTTATTTAAACGTCACATATTAATTTTATTCAAATATCAACACTATTCGGGTCGGGTCCGGGTTGGATGTACGTGGACATGGACCCGGACCCATATAGTATTTGGGTTCATGATTTGGACCCAGACCCAGACCCAGACCCAACG
This sequence comes from Amborella trichopoda, assembly GCF_054954075.1. Taxonomy (NCBI): domain Eukaryota; kingdom Viridiplantae; phylum Streptophyta; class Magnoliopsida; order Amborellales; family Amborellaceae; genus Amborella; species Amborella trichopoda. The sequence continues at coordinate 17,739,278 of NC_142342.1, read as the reverse complement.
TGCCAAATATAATGTTTGGACCCATACAGGGACCTGGTCGGGTCTACTCCTTAGGTCTTGCGTCAAGGGCCTAGGTCCATTGCCACCCCTACCCCCAAAATAATTATGTAAGAACTCTCTCTAAAACTGCCAATCTCTCTCTAGAACTCCCTCTCAAAGAAGTATCTCCCGCCCTCTCTCTCTCATCAAATTCTCTCATTTGAATTAAAACAGTACGCAAACTCTCTCTCTCATGATTTGAAATAAAATAGCACGCAGATTCCCCCTCTCTTTCTCTCTCTCTCTCGTAGAAGAACGCCTAGGATCAAGGAAGCATTAAATGAGATAGGTTACATCATACAAAATATGAATATGAGAGAGAGAGGATTATCCGTTGGGTTTGGCTCCCTTTTTTATTTTTGTTTCTTGATTTTTATCCTTGCAAGGTTAGATAGAGGAATCCTCCATCTCTTATTATTTCAAAACTTGGTTAGAGAGAGAGAAAGAGAAGAGAAGAGAGAGGAGAAAACTTCATTGCTCCCGTGGTTTTAAAGGTACATATATCTTCTTTTTTTAAACCATTTTCCTCTCATGATTTGAAATAAAACCCTAACTTCAAAATAATTTGGCTCAAACCCTAACTTTCTCAACCTTTAGATTATATTTGGGTCATGAGAGAGAGAGAAAGAGTCTCTAGAGTTGGGGCATGCCCCCTTGGGTTTTAGGAGAGAGAGAGTTCGAGAGAGAAAGTCAGAGAGGAGAGAGAGGGGTGTGACCCCTAAAAAGGAGACAGAGAGTTTATGGGAGAGAGATGTGTGTTTAGATGTGGGAAGAGCTCCCATATTTATAGTAAAATTTAGGTCTAGGGTTTTTTAAAGGTTTCCCATAGTTTTCATCTTTCTTGAGATTGAATATGGACCGTTGATCAAGGTGACTTGTAGGGTGAGAGATCTGAGCAATCCATTCCATAGATCGGCTATCAATATTATGGAATGTACATGAACCATGATCCCCCTTTCTTTAAACCATTTTTCCATCAATATTTTATAGATAAATTAAATCTAATAAAATATTGATCAACTATAAAGTAGCATGTTCTTCTTGCATATCATAAAAATATAACAATTCAAGATATACTTTCACTAAACAAAATAAGATATGGTCAATATTTCCCTTCCAAGATTTGACCACATGCTACAAACAAAGTTACCAAAATCAATTAACTTGTTTACAAAGCAATCAAGAAGAGGCATCCAAGGGCGTGCCACCCATATGAGGAACGTGAGGCCCCACCCAATACCCACATGGTAGGCTCATATGCACCATGGGCCCCCATATATGTTTTATAAATATTTTAAAATTGAACAAAATGAATTTTAAAACATTATAACTTTGTAAATTAATAACTTCATTTTTATAAGTTCAAAAATAATAAATAAAATATCAAAAGACTTATAAAAATTCAAATAATAAATCTAAAATAACTTAATAATAAAATGAATACAATTAAATTAATATGATGGGAAGTGGATCCATATGGTTCAGGAATTCTATCAACAATCGCGAGGTACTTCACCTTCAACTGTGGACCACAAACCACACTTGCTTTATCAAACCGACCCAGTGTTTCCCATGACCCATAGTCCAAGTGGGGGCTCATTAGTGGGTCACCAAAGTTTGATCGATGAGTCAAGGGTCGCAATCCCAGTCTGTGGATTATAGATCCTCCCCTAGAGACGAGTCAAGGTTACACGACCTGATGCGACCACAGCTCTATGGTACATAGGGGAGTCTCTTTCGCACATGCATACGCTTCACCCTAAGGTGGATAATTGATTTTCTCGAACGATCTATCGATATGCATGGTGTGTGATGGAACATGGATTAGTATTAGGCCGCCGTCTCTATTGGCTTACCATCACACACAAGAGTCATACAGTCCCTCAGCTCACTCATCCAAGCATAGGCTCCGACCTCATCAAGGGCTAACCCAAAACCCTTCTCGGTTTATTCTTTATGCCCAGAGACTTTGGGTTTTTCAACCAACTGGCCTAGATCGTCAAGCACAGTCCTGTATAAGCAAACATCATTTGCTTAGTATGGTCCTCTAGGGACCACTCTCCCATGGAGTTTATGTTCCACTATAATAAATGTTTTTCATTACATACTCATAAGGCCTTTAAAGGCCATCTAAACCCAACAGTTCCGGGTCCATGTGGACCCGATACTGAGACCCGACCCGATAGTGTTATTATTTAAATAATATTTAATGCACAATATTATAATAGTTAAATAAATATAAATATATTTTTTTTGTTAGATAATTAAATAATTCATGTATATTTTAACATAATATTTAAATATATATTTTTTAATTTTCAAGTCCGCTCCAATAGAGTTTGGGTCCAGTCTGGATCCATTAACTTCGTGATGGTCAGATCCGAATCCCACATTTTCGTAATAAATAAGAAATCCGTTGAAGCCAAAGATCAGGTGCTAAATTGCAAGTGCCATTAATTTAAATTTGAGTGGTTTGTATAAGGTTTTAATGAAACACTTCACGTAAGGCCCATCTCCGAGCCTTGTCAAAAGACATAATTTTTATGTTAGGAGTTTAATAACCCGAAAATCTATTTTACATCTAATTATGAAATTTAAAATCCAAAACAATGGTACGAATTGAACAGATCAACAAATAATTAAAAATCATGAAAATGAAGGTCTTGAAAATCATATTTGTATTTGTTGGTTACAGAGGGAAAAAAAGAAAGATGCAAAGAAAGATGCATCTTATTAGGCATTCGAACGTTGTTGAACTCATATTTATTCTTCTTCGCTGTGTTTATTTTTTGTTTTCTTTTTAAAGTGATTCTTCGTTGTGTTTATTTTTTGTTTTCTTGCTTAAAGAGAGAGGGACTCAGTTTCTTGATCAGAGAAAGCAAGGACATGGAGAGGTGGGTGTGGAGAGAGAATGGGAGTAGTGATAGCTGTAGCGTGAGGAGAGAGAAAGAGAGTTCTAGATAAGAGAGGGAGAGAGAGGAGATGGATGACTGGAGTTAGAGGAGAGGAGAGGAGGGAGTGAGGAGGCTAGGAGATGCCATAAATTGGAGGGGTCAGAGAGAGAAAGCGGGAATTGTTGCAGCAGAGTGGTAGAGGGATATGAGTAGCAATCGGGTTGACCATATAACTCAAAGGTTGTCTGGATTACCCAATCTAGGCTAGGTCCGAGTCCAAAACTTGTACTCAAGTTGGATAAACATAAACCCATTATAACCCAATTTAGCTAAGCAGTCTAGGTGATACGGAGTGTTTTTTGGAACATTGGCATGGGTTGACCCTACATACTATTTGATGAATTTGCTTGTATGTGTATGATATTTGTTTATATTTAAAATATACTTTTTGAAACTTTTTTGTTATGTTCTATAGGCAGAACCGTCCTAAAACTGAATGGGGTCTAGACTCTAGAGAGTCGATTCTTGGTCATTACCAATAGTGCATGGACAGTCACTTTTACATCATACTTACTTTTCTTTTTTACATGACACACTTACTTTCTTTCTATTGTTATTTATTTAAGGAAACTTTAAAATGTAAAACTAAAGACACGCCTCAATAAATCCATCAGAAAATGTTGTTTTAATGTTGAAAAACTCCCTAATTGATCATCTTGACATTAAGATATATGAATATAAAAAAGAAGAAAATTTTGAATCCCAAAAATAATGCATCTTTCTACACGTTGTCCATTTTTTCCATATGTTTCATATTAGCCATCTTTGCAGTTTAAAATTTTATAATTAGACATGAAAATAGATTTAAAGATAATACTAAAAAAAATTTACATCAAAATTACATGTTAAGATTTTGAGATAATCCTAATAATTTTTTACATCAAAATTACATGTTATTATAAAATTTGGAGTGGAGTTGCACCTTAAATGGATTGTTTAAGGTTATGACCTTATAGAAACCACACCTTTTATTTAATATGGTATTTACATGCATGCAAGGAGTCCTTGAGTTTTCCAAAAACAACAGTGTATGGTTGGTGTATATTATGCATGATTGATTCAATACTTGGCTTTTGTACATCTTACTCTATCTGGATCTTTTTTTCTATTGTTTCCATATTTATATAGCATAATTTTATAATAGGCCATAGACAAAAGAAATTGAAACATGAATATACTTGTACACAAGCATTTACCAATTCTTCCATATCTACTTCTACTCCTTCAGCAAGAATACTTATTTGGGAGGATTTTATTTATCAATTTGAAATATTAGGAATCACCTAAGAATCACTTCATAATTATTGTCATTAATTTTTTTTTTTGAAATTTGAGTTTTCTAACACTTATATCTCAACATCTAAAATTTGGATGATATATATTGAACTGAGACATTATTTTTTCGAGTGCGTAGTGGGTATAATTAAGAAACTCTTTAGGGAAAATTACACATATATCTGTTATTTTAAGAATTATTATTTTACCTAGAATTTTCACTTATTACATTCGAGATTTGGGATATTAAATGTATACCCATTTTTAGGGGCCCAAAAGTTTTTATCAATAACTTAAAGAATTATTAAATTGCCCTTTTAGAATTTTCAAAATCCGAAATTTTTTTTTGCATGAACTAAGTATGATTGAATTTTTTGAATTTCAAAATCTAAAATTTTTTAATTTTCAAAATTTCAAAATTCGAAAATTATAAAATAAAAAATGTACAATTTATAGAAACCACACCCTTTATTTAATATGGTATTTACATGCATAAAAGGAGTCCATGATTTTTCCAAAAACAACACTAAGTGGTTGGTGTATATTATGCATGATTGATTCAATACTTGGGTTTTGTACATCATACGCTATCCGGATCTTTTGTCTTTTCTTTTTTTTTTTTTTTTTGACTAATTACTCTCTTTGGATCTTTACTCGCCAGTTTTTTTTGCACGTGCATTGTACAATTGCATGGCTTGAGATTGTATACAACTGATTATTTTCTTTGATTCTTGTAATGAAAAACGTTGTTTCCATATTTATATATCATAATTTTATAATAGGCCATAGACAAAAGAAATTGAAACATGAATATACTTGCATCCACGCATTTACCAATTCTTCCATATCTTCTTCCCCTTAAAAGCATGTACACTTCTACTCCCTCAGTCAGAATATTTATTTAGGGGGATTTTTTTTTCAATTTGAAATTTTAGGAATCACCTAAGAATCACTTCAGAAATTTTATCAAAAAAATATATTTGAAATTTGAGTTTTTTGGCACTTATATCTCAAAATCTAAAATTTGGATGATCTTTGTTGAACCGAGACATTATTTTTTCAAGTGCGTAGTGGGTATAATTAAGAAACTCGTTAGAGAAAATTACACATATATTTGTTATTTTAAGTATTACTATTTTACCTAAAATTTAAACTTATTACATTCGAATTTCGGATAATAAGTGTATACCCGTTCTTTGGGGCCCCAAATTTTTGGTCGATAATTTAAAGCATAACCAAATTGCCCTTTTTGGATTTTTAAAATCCGAAATTTATTTTTGCATGGACTAAGTAAGATTGAAATTTTTGAATTTTCAAAATCTGAATTTTTTTAATTTTCTAATATAAAATAAAAAATCTACATTTTTGGAGTCCAAAATGTTATTTATTTCAGATACTAAAGAACCAAAAGTAGGGAAATTTCGGACTTTGATAGTCTGGATTTGTGTTTTTTTGGTATCCCAAAGATCTGAAACTAGCTAAATTTTGGATCTTTTATTTCCGAATTCTATTTTTTATTTCGGATGATGACGATACTAAAACAGGACAATATTGGAAAAAAATTTCGGGGCTTGATATACATGAAATATCCAAAATTTTAAATATAATAAGTGAAACTCTTAAATGACGGATATATCCATTATCTTTTGGCTCCACTTAAACCAATGGCATATCCTTATCACATCACATAATTTTTTACGATATATATTTGTGGTTACCTTTTTCTTGTAGACCAAATATCATTTGCTTATTTGAAATAAATATTGAAGGGCTGAGATTTTCTCTGGAGACACTAGTGGTATGATGGTACACACTCGTTGTATAAAAACTCCTATTTTAACTCAAGTTAGTTTGAAGCCTATTTAATGCATACTACAACAAATCTAAATCGGATTTTCTTTAATATAAATTGCGGAAAAAATAGAGAAGCCACATCACTTCATCTTCTTCTTCCTCTCTAAAAGAAATTAAGAAAGAAAGGCTCGTTCTCTTTGTGTTAAATATCCCAGAAATATAACCATCATTTTCTCTCTACTTAAATAAACCAAGAAACTCCATTTCTGGTTTGTGCCACCGATCAATACTTTGGTTCTTGTAGCAAGAGAAGAAAAAAAATATAGAGAGGTCAACCATTTCCGAAAGGTATGTACTGATTTCTATATTATTTTATACATGAGTTTCATCTTTTCAAAAGATTTACTAGGTTACCAGTTACAATTAAATACCTCGTTAACCACCCAAAGATTTTAGTAATTTGCTAAGACTTTTTTGACAAATTAAGATAATCGATTTTTAACCCTCAAATTATTACATGGCAAGATATTTTTTAAGAAATAATTAAATATATATTTAAAAAACTGAGATCATTAATAAAAGTTACCAAGCATTCTTCCAATTTTGGGATGAAAGCAAGGGAGGCTCTTATACCCACATAAATCATATAAAACGAATCCAAAAAATTATCAACATGAAAAAACTAGAAGACGAAATAAAAAATAATAAGAAAAAACAATCTATGTACCTTTTTTTAAAAAAAAAGAAAAAAAAAAACATCAATGCATTAGTAGGAATTCTTTTTTGTTTGTCTAAATATTTCACAAAAGACAATCCGATGAGTCCATTGCATAAAGCAGGCATGCCGTAATCCTAGTTCACAAAGAAAACAAACTCAATATTCAAAGAATTACGTATTTCTAGGAAGAACTAATTTTTCAGAATTGACCCTCTAAGAATTTGATTAAAAAGAGCATCATTGGATTCACATTGAAAAGTCGAGTTATTTCCTAGACTTTCACATCTGGAATAGTAGGACATGAACTTTGATTGTAAAATATATAGTGAACTTTAGTAACTGCAATATGTAAATCTGCAGAAATTAATTATTTTTCTTTTTCTATCTCCTTTGTTCAGGTTCACTTGCAGGTCCACCAACTTCTTGCTGCTATGGAATCTTTCCGCTTCTGCATTGTTAAAGTGAGAAGGAGACGAGTAACATTGCTTTCCCCGGTTGTTGGTGCTGAAGAACGAAACATGTTCATCCAAATTAACGTGTCTCACTAGAAATTGTTCACTAGTTTGCTCCCTACACAGCAAGATAACAAGAATACCATCATCGCAACCTATACACATTTCCTAGACTCTAGATCAATTATTTATCAGTACTTGATTGATGAGTTGCATTGCATCGTATGGACGTGGCCAAGCAAATCATTAATGGCAATATCGACTTTATCACTGATAAAGTCTGGCATAAATTAGAGGTCATTAACAGAGTGGGAATGGCACCGCAAGAAGCATTTGTGGTAAATTTGTTAATTGAGATTGTGACGGAGATAGATGATGCGTACGCAGTAGTTGATGAAACATCTCTCGGTATTACTTTTAGGCCAGCGGCTCAAGTGGAGTCCCTACCGAGGGTAGATATTAGAGAGGATGAAAAAGTTGTCTGCACTAATTGTTTGTCTGAAATGGGTTCTGATATGGTTGATGTGAAGGCGATCCATGCTCACAGATATCATAGGGAGTGCATTGTTTCTTGGCTGTCCGCTGTGCCGTTATCAATTGCCCACTGCCGACTGAATAATCCTTACAGAAGTTTTCTTTCTTGACATTTTTTTGTGTGTTGATGTAAAATAAAATAAAATCTACATCATATCCTGTTTTATAGATGTAAGAGTAATACTTATTGGAATTTGCCTTTATTATTAATCTATTTTTGCTTCAATTGATTATTTATCTCATATTATTCTCTTTCATATATGTCATTCTTATTTCCAAATTATTGTTTTAATATATTTCTATCATAATTGGAATTGCCTACAAACTTGAGCAATAAATTATCGGCATATCATACGGAGAATCATGCTTTGGTTTCCTAGTTGGGGTTTGGTTTCCTATTTTTCATGGGGAGAGGATTTTCTTTTTTTTTGTGAGCCAAATTGCCGTGAGTGCTTCCACAATCTTAACTTAAGATTTTTAGGGAGATAACAAGTGAGAGGCTATGTTGTAATCCTCTAAGAACCCTTCTTTTCTTTTCTGTCGATTTTTAGAGAGAATAGAGAAGGCAGTGGTGTAGCCCTCTCTGTTATTGTTCTTGTTTATAATAATCCTCCTAAACTTTCTAATTACACAAGAGTTTAATTCTTTAATCTATTGGAATGAATTGCATACGAATCCTAATTTTCTCATTAGAAATTTTATTAAATTTTGAAATTAATGTATACATATGTTATATATAATTTGGATGCTTTTTATGGTGACGTGAGCTCTTAATTCATATATGCTCTATTTATATTTGCAAAAACTTTATACAATGTTGACACTTTAAATTGTGTTAGTAAGGTGCACATCAAAACTCGATTGGAAAAGGTTATTTTGACATTGGAAAATCATCTAATTGGTCATCTCTTGATCAATATATATATATATATAAATATGATAAAAGAAAAAAAAAAGATTTCAAGTCCTAAAACTAGTACATCTAGCAACACGTTATTTGGCCAGTCCATTTTTTATGATTTCCATGTGTTTATAGATCTGAATGATTTAAACTTCTTTTGGAATTCAAAATTTTATAAGGACCCAATTTCTATGAGGCCAGGCCTGCATATGTAAAAATATGGGCCTCTTAATAAATCTATTTATGAGATCGATATTTGGACCTACAAATTAAGGATATGTAATCTCTAACATAAAGATATGAAAAAATAAATAAATTTTAAAAACTAGAAATAATAATTCTAGTACAAAAACATTTGGACGGTTAGTTTTCATTATTTGAGATGGAACACCTACTTGCATCCATGTTTAAGATGGATGCTTTACATTTTCTGGACCGCATGTGTAGAAATATGGTCCAGCCCGCATAAAACAATTTCTCATTTTATAATTAGAGATGATTTGTAGCCTTCTTGTACCACAAATAAATGGCCTCATAGTATACAATCCCTTAAAATAATATAAATTTCAATAGTAATCAATAGTAATTCAAGAAACGAAATTACACAAAATGAATAAATTATAAATAAGTTTTTTAGTGAAGGGGAGAGAGGTAAGCTTATGGTATCTACTTGCGCGTGCACTTATGCGTGTGTGAATTGGTGAGAATCTACGGTTGAAAATTGAGGATCTCGTATTGCGTGAAATATTCATTTATTTTTGGTAAATTTATCGAGTTACATCTTAATTTGAACTACTTTTGCATATTCTTTTGTCAAAATTCAAATGTTACACCATTTGTTGAATAAATTTCAAATTGTGCCTCAAATGACAAATCAAAATGAGTATTAAACTTTATTAAATTATACACAATGTTAAATAGTTTATTGTATTTTAATACTTTTTCTACAACGTTTTCTTTTCTTTTTTTTTACATTAAGAATCACCTTATGCGATTAGACTGTCAGTAAAACCCCTCTCTCTCTCTCTCTCTCTCTAGCAAATGAGTTGGGATGAAGTTTTGATAGGGCGACTTTGTAATATTCAGTAAAGTCACATTTGATGTCAGGTAATTTTAAGGTGGACTTTCTGCAGCTTATTTGAATTTGAAGTTTCAAAAAATTGGAAGAAATCAAGGGAAAGATTTGAAATAGGTGATCCAAGAAAAGCATGGCAAGTGGACCAATTTTAGGATTCCAATTTCTTTTTAAAGTTTTCGAGATCTATAATTGTCTAGCGGGACATCATCATCATCCAAGCCTTGTCCCAATTACGTGTAGTCAACTACATGATACAAGTTTCTCCATTCTTGTCTATCAATGGTCATACCCATATAAAGACAAAAAATTACCTTATATTTTCTTACCACTTCTATCTATATCCATTTGGATCTTCTCATTGCCCATTTAGATCTTTCCACTTAAACCAAATAACGCTTCCTAACCAATGTTGTATTAAGTCTATGCTGCAATAGCCAACCACCGAAGCCTAGTTTCCCCTCATTATCGCCTATTGAAGCCACAACTAAATTTCCTTGTATGGATTCATTCCGCATTCCATCAGGCTTATCTCATCACTCATCTATCTCAACATCATCATCTTAATTATGCTCATCCTATGGATTTATTGTTTCTTGACAGCCCAATATTCCGCGCAAAAAAGTATGGCTGGTCTTATAGTTGTCCTATATAACTTTCTCTTCAGTCTCAAACCTGAAATGCAACATTAGCAATGTCTACTGCTAAGTACTCAAGTTCAAGCCGGATTCCTAACATGTCTTTTTTTAGAAATCCGTACCCCCACAATATTAGATTGGCTTTAGGGAAAATTGCATAAACCCCCCCAAATTAAGCTTTCCTATCAATTTATCCCCAGCCTTATTTTCCATCACAATTTTTTCCCCAAAACCATCTATCCTAAAAAATACTACCCCCCCCCCCCCCCCCCCCCCCCCCCCCCCCCCCCCCCCAACTCCAAAAATAAGAAAAAAACGGACGCTAAAACCCCTCCCCTTTACCCACGAGTTCCCTAACCTAACGAGGCTCCCTCTCTATTACCTCTATCTCGGTCTCTCTCCCTCAACCCACAAAAAAAAAAAGAAACATAAACGATTATTACCCACATCCAAGGAGGAAATACACTGAGGCTCTCAATACTTGTGAGAATGCTTCCGACTAATAAAATGCCCATCTTTGTTTTCTCAGCTTCTTCTCACCATAACTCCAAAAGCTATTGAAATAACACCAACAGCCGACATTGCATAGAAAGCTCGATAAGGGGCTGAGGCCAACCCAGAGAGAAAGCAATAATAACCAGAGAGGAAGTAAATAGCACTTAAACCCATTTGTCGATCTCTTGCCATTGGAGATGGGAACAAAAGTGCATTACAATCTGGTTTCACTCCACTGACTCCATGAAGGATGATGGCTAGTGAGGGAAGCGAATCTACGAACCAAGGAAAGCTCTGATCCTTCCCTACTCTTTGTTTCAGACCGGAAAAAAAAAAAGAAAAAACGAGAGGGATGTTATCAAGATCAAGACTACAAGTAAGCAAGTCTTTTTTCCCTTGGTTCATAATTCTATTACCGAGAACAATTATAAAGATCGCATGTAGCATTAATCCTCAAATTATTAGTCTTTAATAACATAAGTATGGGGTAGTCCGGCACTGGTAAGAGGTAGTCTGACAGTGACGTCAAGACTAGTTCGGAGATAAGATGGCGCAGTCTGACACTTTAGTTTGGTGCGGTCCGGCATATGGAAGGGTTAGTCCGGCATTCAACTCACTGGAACTGGACCGGTCCAACGTTTGGAATGGCCAATCCGGCATTCAACTCACTGGAACTGGACCGCTTTGGCATTTGAAAGGGCCAGTTCGGCACTTCAGGTGACCAGTGCAACAGTTCCAGGACTTAGTCCGGCATTGAAGCCACTGGACTTCACTTGGCCAGCATTTGGAAGGTTCAGTCCGGCATTTTGGGGGGACCATTCCGGCATTCAACTTTCTGGAAGTACTCCACTCTGGCAATATGAAGGTGAAGTCCGACACTTGAACTGCCAGTTCGGCAGTTTTATGGAGGCAGTTCAGCAATGCATATATGGCAGTCCGGCATGCGTATATGGAAGTCTAGCGATGCGTATAGGGGCACTCTGGAGTTTTACAAATCTATTCAGGTGTATGTTAAAGAGACGGTGGTCCGGCATTTCACAACTGCGGTTCGGCATTTGCTTTTATTGGATTCAAAAATAATTTGTTCGTACGAGAAGGGTGTATTAGTCCAAAATAAGTGAACTTTTTGTATTGGGGGGGTATTTGCTAGGATAGATGGTTTTGTCGTAAAAGTTTTTAGGGAAAATAAGGCTCGGGTAAATTGATAGAATGGATTAATTTGGGGGGGTTTATGCAATTTTTCCTTAGCTTTATTGCTACTAGTTTCTTGCAATATTTTACTCAAGAATTAGATCCATACACTGATATAAACTCACCTATCAAGGAATGCCTCATAAATCGATTTGGTGGTCTTAATATTCTTGCATAAACTTTAGGTTACTATAAAAGTTTTTAGGGAGATAAAAAGAAAATGTACATATACGTCCCCCACAATAATTGTTATTTAAAGAATTACCTCTAATTTTTCTAATTTATAAGCGCCTTTTATTTTATCTTCTTTTTTTCTCTATATCAAAATTACCACCACTTTGGATGTTCAATAACCGAAATGACTAAAGCATTTTATGAAATCAAATCTCGAAGATCCGAAATGTCCCATATCCATGAATTCGAATCTTCAATATTCTTCGACACTGGCTTTGGCACTCGCAAAGTGAACTTTCCACAAAATCTCTGATGTATTCAATTCTTATGGGAGTAAATGCAAAATATACTCCTCTGAGAGCACAATAAATGTGAACTTTTGATAACCCTCTCTCTCTCTCGTACACACATGTAAATAAAACAAGGGACAACAAGAACAAGAGTTTGGTCTTCGTTTTTGAACAATTATAAGAATACCCATGACATTTTTATTAACAACAAACATGTTATTTTTGAAAAACTAAGCAACGTCTTCAAGAAATCTGGCCATTTTGTAGACATGGGTGGGTGTTTGATCAAATATTTTGAACTAATAATGCTGGTCAATGGGGACTAACATGCTTTATAAAGTTACTAATATCTTTAATGTTAATCTCAAAAAGATTTTATATACAATTTCCTCAATTATTTATTTATTGAATAATATATGAATATTTCATTTCTATATATCCACGTCTTTTACTTCATTGCAGTTTATATAAAGCCATTTGTACTTACTATTTATTCATGTTCTCTAAGATATTTAACAATTTTAATTCTTGTTGATAATTACGATGGGTGCTTGATCAAATACGCACCCTTTTTTTGTTTGCGAAGTTTTGTTTCGGTTAATATTTTCCAAGGGGCAATAGATGAAGTGATTTGGGAAGTTGAGTGCGATCGGGTATTTTTGGTCAAGTCTTGTTATAGGCTCTTTTTTCACGATAGATAGAGATGGTCTTTACCAGCCGCAGCCAAAGTGTGGAAATGACATATTCTCCATAAGGTGGAGGTGTTTTTATGGTTAGCTATCCAAAATAAGATTCTGACGGTAGATAATTTGATTAAGAGGGGTAAAATTCTACCTAACATATGTTTGATATATAAAGCGGATGAGGAATCTGGGGAGCATCTTCTCATCCACTGCCACGTTGCCTCAAGAATTTGGTGTTGGTTATTTGAGCTACTTGGGGTTCAAGCTTCACTGCCCCAATCTATGATGGGTTTAGTGTCACAGATAGCCTTTAATCATTTACCATCCAGGGGTATTTTGGTGTGGCAAATAGCATGAGGGCCTAGTCTATGGGAACTATGGAAAGAAAGAAATAGACAGACTTTTGAAGAAGAGAGTTTATTTTTTGATAAACCTCTGACTAACTAGCCGTGTATTTTGCATGAATTTCACTTTTAGCACCTTCAACATTAGAAGATTTAAATAAGAAGCTTAGGTTCTCATGCTTTTAACATGATAGGGCTTTCAATAACACTACTTTATTGTGAATAGTCTTCTTTCTTCTTTCCTCTAGTTCATTATAAGAGCCTATCAAGCCTAACTTTAGCCAATAACAAAAAGAAAACTAAATTTGTTAGATCAATACAAAACCTTGTTTTTTTATTTCGTATCTATAAGAGCCCATTAAGCGTAAATAAAAGTTAAAAGTTGAGATAAGTTTTTTTTATTTTGTATCTATAAGAGCCCATTAAGTGTAAATAAAAGTTAAAAGCTGAGATAAGTTTCATTTACATAACTACCTATAGAATCAAGTTCGGACAAAAGAGGTGATTGCAGAGGTATATTAATTCTTGGATTTATATTGCTTTGACTAATATTAAGTATGTAATCATATGTTTTAGCTTTTTAAATCTTAGCTGATCAATTTTGTTTGGATGACCTTAAAAAGTGATATCTTCGAGAGGATAGATATCGAAGATGATGAAGAAGTTGTCTGCACCATTTGCTTGTACGACATGGGCTTTGACATGGTTGATGTGAGGGAGATGCCGTGCTCACATATATATCATGGGGAGTGAATTTTTGCTTGGCTAGAGAAACGGGGAGTGCATTGTTGCTTGCCGAGAGAACGGGAGTAACTGTCTAGTGTGAAATTACCAATTGCCCTCTGCCGACTTAATAATCTTTATAGAAGTTTTCTCCTTGGACGTTATTTTGTGTGTTGATGTAAAAAAAAAAACTATAATTAACTGCCCTCTACCGACTTAATAATCCTTAGAGAAGTTTTCTTCTTGGACGTTATTTTGTATGTTGATGTTAAAAAAAAAAAAACTATAATTTGGAATTGTTTTTATATCATATTCTGTTTTTTTATAGGTAAGAGTGATATTGGTTGGAATTGGCCTTTGTTATTAATCTATCTTTGTTTGAATTGATTATTTATCTATATTATTCTCTTCCATATATAGTCATTGTTATTTTCAAATTGTTGTTTTAATATATTTCTATCATAATTGGAACTACCTAAAACCTTAAGCAATAAATTACGGTGATATCATCTGGGGAATCATGCTTTGGTTTCCTAATTGGGGTTTGGTTTCCTATTTTTCATGTGGAGAGGATTTTCTATTTTTTGTGAACCAAATCACTTTGAGTGCTTCCACAATCTAAAATTAAGATTTGTTGAGAGAGGAGGCAATGTTGTAATCCTCTAAGAACCCTTCTTTTCTTTTCTGTTAATTTTAGAGAGAATCGAGAAGGCAGTGGTGTGGCCCTCTCTATTATTGTTCTTGTTTATAATAATCCTCCTAGGCTTTCTAATTGCACAAGAGTTTAATTCTTTTTGCTATTGGAATGAATTGCATATGAATCCTGATTTTCTCATTAAAAATCAATATTAAATTGTGAAATTAATGTACATATATTTTATACATAATTTGGATGCTTTTTATGGTGACGTGAGTTTTTAATGTCACATATCCTCTATTTATATTTGAATAAGTATATATAACGTTAACACTTTAAATTGTGTTAGTAAGGTGCATCAAAATTCGATTAGAAAAGGTTATTTTGACATTGGAAAACCATCTAATTGATCATCTCTTGATCAATCTATATAAATATGAAAAAAGAAAAAAACAGATTTCAAGTCACACTAGTACATCTTGCAACACATTATTTGGAAAGTCTATTTTTTACGATTTTCATGTGTTTATAGATTTGAGTGATTTAAACTATTTTTGGAATTCAAAATTTTATAAGGACCCAGTAATTGGGATAAGGGAATTCCATAACTACATGTTTATATTTTCTCCATTCTTGTATGTCAATGGTCATACCCTCAGTAAGACAAAAAATTACCATATCTTTTCTTACTACTTCCATCCATATCCTTTTGGACCTTCTCATTGCCCTTTTAGATCTTTCCACTTAAGCCATATAATGCTTCCTAACCAACGTTGTATTAAGTCTACGCTGCAATAGCCAGCCACCTAAGCATAATTTCCCCTCATCTTATCGCCTATTGAAACCACAACTAAGTTTCCTTATATGGATTCATTCCACATTCCATCCGCACTTATCTCATTACTCATCTATCTCAACATCGTCATCTTAGCTATGCTCATCTTATGGATATATTGTTTCTTAACCGCCTAACATTCCATCTAAAAAAGCATGGCTGGTCTTATAGTTGTTCTGTATAACTTTCCCTTCAGTCTCAATGGTATGCGACAATCACATAGAACTCTAGAAGCACATCTCCACTAAATTTTATGTGATCGCCTCATACAATGAACATGATCAATCTGTAAAATTTTCAAATACCAATAATTTTATGTCTAAATTCAACTTTATAAAGCCATACTTCTTCCAAATAATTACCTAGTACCTTCTAGCACTGATTTCATGTTCTCCCAAAATATGGCCAAATTCACCTTTTAGGTCCAATGTGCATGGAAAAGACTTGAGGACTTTTTGGAAATTTCGCTAATATCTTTTTTCTAGCTTCTTTTCTTTTCTTTTTTTACGATAGTTTAATGGAATTAAACTTGAAATGCAACATTAGTAATGCCAACTACTAAGTACTCAAGTTCAAGCCGGATTCCTAACAAGTCTTTTTTTAGAATTCCATACCCCACAATATTAGATTGGCTTTATTGCTACTAGTTTGTTGGAACATTTTACTCAAGAATTAGATCCATACACTGATATAAACTCACCTACCAAGGATCGCCTCATAAATTGATTTGGTGTTCTTAATATTCTTGCATAAACTTTAAGTTACTATAACTTTTTTTTATGGAGATAAAAAGAAAATGTGCATATACATCCCCCACAATAACTGTTATTTAAATAATTCCCTCTAATTTTTCTAATTGACCTTTTATTTATCTTCGTTTATTTGTTTTCTCTATATCAAAATTGCCACCACTTTGGATGATCAATATCCAAAATGACTAAAGCATTTTATGACATCAGATCTCGAAGATCTGAAATATCCCATATCCATGAACTCGAATCTTCAATATTCTTAGACAATGGTTTTGGCCCCTACTCACAAAGAGAACTTTCCACAAAATCTCGGATGGATTCAATTCTTATGGGAGTAAATGCACAATATCCTCCTATGGGAGTACGACAAATGTGCAACTTTTGATAAACCTCTCTCTCGTACACAAATGCAAATAAAACAAATAATAAAAACAAGTGCTCCGTCTTCGTTTTTGAACAATTATAAGAATACCCATGACATTTTTATTAACAACAAACAGGTTACTTTGAAAAACTAAGCAACTTTTTCAAGAAATGAGGCCACTTTGTATACATGGGTGGGTGTTTGATCAAATATTTTGAACAAATAATGCTGATCAATGGGGACTAACATGCTTTATAAAGCTACTGATATCTTCAATGTCAATCTCAAAAATATTTTATATAAATTTTCCTCAATTATTTATTTATTAAATAATATATGAATCTTTCATTTCTATATATCCACGTCTTTTACTTCATTGCAGTTTATATAAAGTTCATTTGTACTTACTATCTATTCCTATTTTCTAAGATATTTAACAGTTTTAATTCTTGTTGATAATTACGATGGGTGCTTGATCAAATACATACCTTTCTTGGTTTGTGAAGTTTTTGTTGTATTCCATATTAATAACAAGTTTTCTATTTTCATTTTAAAAAAATATTTTTATAATAATTTTCTTTGTTATTTGACCTTTTTTGGGATCAAAAGACGTTTGATTAAGCAAAACGATTTCATGCTCTCACAAGAGCATAGTGTCCATTTATTCCCTCGACCTAAGAGTAACTATAGGACCTCATATTTTGGGGATGTAAACCCTTCAACTCATATACTAACCTGAACAAGAAATTCTAAATCACACTTTCTATGCAATTGAAAAAAGTAATGCCCCAGTATTGAACAAAGTCTGACCAATTCTTTTGATGGTTAGACCTAAGTGATAGAAAACCTAAAATTGAAAGAAAAAACAATATTTGGATGAATCAAGGGGGTTGAGGTTTCCTGCCTTGTTTTTATTGAAATATAAAACATTTCAATACATGTCCCTTTCATTTGGAACGTTGGTAATATCATTTAGAAGCAAAGGAGTTAAGGAATTAGGTGGCTTCGTTCGCCACATTGTAGCTTCAGCTAGACTAGCTGCCTTCGTAGCAAGACAGTCAGCAGCTACATTTACCACTTTGAAAGTGTACACAGATCTCAATTGTAAATTGCTAGGAGAGTGGGAAAGGGACTGGGGTCGTGGTGGCAGCACACCCACACCCTAGTCACCACGTTGTGGTTTCTATTCCCACCACTCCACAAAGCTAACTCCTAATGATTGCATTTCTTTTGAACTAACATCTTTGAGCCGCTTTCGATTTAAGAGTGGAAACAATTTGATTTTTTAGTTGGGGAGGAACCAAGGTTAAAAGCATTGAACTCAGCATTATTATGGGTGGCAGAACCCAGAGGGGTGAACGCCATCCATATCGTTTCTCATGATCCACCACTAAAATTTGAAATTTTTCTTTTAGAAATAATTATTTAGTGATATTCTTAGGTGGATCCCATACTGGAAAAAAAAAACCTCTGAAGATATGCCATCAGCCTGATGGAGTAGGTGTATACTATACACCTAAGAGAGAATGGAATATGCACTCCATAGTTAAATAAGCAAATTTTCAACATTTTTTACATTACTATAGTTTTCCTATAATATAAACCGCTGACTAACTAGCCATATCTTTTGCATGCATTTCACTATTAGCACCTTGAACATTACAAGACTTAAATAAGAAGCTTAGAATATCATGCTTTTAACATGATAGGGCTTTCAATAACACTATTTTATTGTGAATAGTCTTCTTTCTTCTTTTCCTTTTAGTCTGTTATAAGAGCCTATCGAGCGTAGCTTTAGCAAATAACAAAAATAACAAAATTTGTAAGATCAATACAAAACCTTGTATCTATAAGAGCTTATTAAGCGTAATTTTAGATTGAAATAAAAGTTAAATTTACATAACTACGTGTTGAATCAAATTGAGGAAAAGGAGGAGGTTGAAGACGTATATTAATTCAAGTAATTTGTTATCAATTATTTTAAAACAGTTTGATTTATATTACTTTTGCTAGTATTAAGTATGTAATCATATGCTTTAGCTTTTAAAATCATATGCGATCAATTTTGTTTTTATGACCTTAAAAAGTGAGATCTCATAGTTGCATTACCTAAATCTATAATTTTTGTGGTTTTTTGTGTTTTCAGTTTAAGCAATTTTTTATTTTATTTTCATCATTAATGCATTTAATCCACATCCAAAGCACGTGTGTTTAGACTAGTTTATCTATAAATACATAATAATTTACTATTATGGTATATGTTGTAATACAAAGAGTAAATTATTAATAATATCCTTCATAATTTGCTTGTTCGTCTTTTAGGTTAAATGAATGTTTTTCTAACATATGGGTTAAAAGAACCTTGAATTAATGTGAAACACTAGAAATAATAGTTAAAAAGGAAAATTGTTTCATGCAGCGGGGACCGACATTTCTACATTTGCGGTCCCCGAGATATAAAGCATCCATCTTAAAGATGGATGCAAATAAGTGGTACAACGAAAAACAATTGAAACTAACAGTCCAAATGTTTTATTAATAGAATTATTATTTTTAATTTCAAATTTTATTTATTTATTATATTCATGATCTCCATGTTAGAGATTACATGTCCTTAAAAATTAAGTCCAAAAATCAGTCTCAAAAATAGATGTTTAAGAGGCAACCTATTCTACATGGACTCATAGAATCCATGTCCTTCAAAAAAACAAGCTAGTAATAATGTGAATATCAATTTTGCTCTTTTCTCGCTCTCTCGAGAATATATTCGGTTTGTCTCTCTCTAAAATGGCATTAAACTCTCCCTCTTTGATTTGTTCTTACTGTTTTAGAATATGTTTGTTGTTTCTCTCTGGAAAATAGCACTAAAATCTCAACTCTCTTTCTTGTCAAAAAAGCAAAAAAAATATCAACTCTCTTCCACCTATTTTTCTTGTTTCCTGAATCACATACATTTGGGTTTTGGAGTATTTCTCCCAAAATCTCTCTGTCTCAGTTTAGTTTCTTGCACCACATGCACTTAGATGTTGCTCGTATTTCTTTGTTATAGAGAAAAGCCAGGTAATATAAACTACCCTCTATATTATCCATATCTTTAAGAATTGGGCCTCAACAAACTACCCTATCATTATTTAGTAAGAGAGAGGATAGTTATGTAGTAAGAGAGGATTGGCTGTTAGAGATGGATCTCTTAATTGAGTTTTTAAATTTTCATTATTTTGTTTCTATATTTAGATTGATTTATATATGGACTCTATTTTTTAAAAAAAAAAATTCTAAATGCTCCATTTATTGGCATAAATTACCAAGACTATGACAATTAAATTTCAAAGTCAACTATCAAGATTCAAAAGAGGGACCGCCATGACCAGAAATCTAGATTAGTGAGCAAAACATTTACCTCATTGCAAGCCATCTTAAATGATACAGTTGAAACTCTAAATTAAACAATATTCAAAT